>NC_090446.1:303059306-303362336 GCF_031143425.1 Pleurodeles waltl
GCCAGGCTTGGCCCAGGAAGGCAGAACAAAGGACTCCCTCAGAGAGAGGGTGTTACACCCTCTCCCTTTGGAAAAAGGTGTTAAGGCAGGGGAGGAGTAGCCTCCCCCAGCCTCTGGAAATGCTTTCATGGGCACAGATGGTGCCCATTTCTGCATAAGCCAGTCTACACCGGTTCAGGGACCCCTCAGCCCTGCTCTGGCGCGAAACTGGACAAAGGAAAGGGGAGTGACCACTCCTCTGACCTACACCTCCCCTGGGAGGTGCCCAGAGCTCCTCCAATGTGCTCCAGACCTCTGCCATCTTGGAAACAGAGGTGCTGCTGGCACACTGGACTGCTCTGAGTGGCCAGGGCCAGCAGGTCAATCAATCAATCAATCAATCATGGTATTTATAAAGCGCGCTATGTACCCGTCAGGGTTTCGAGGCGCTGAGGGGGGGGGGGGGGGGAGCGATGCTGGATTAGCGGTCGAAGAGCCAGGTCTTGAGGAGCCTTCTGAATGTGAGGAGGTCCTGGGTCTGGCGAAGAGATGTGGGGAGAGAGTTCCAGGTCTTGGCGGCGAGGAAGGAGAAGGATCTGCCGCCGGATGTCTTGCGCTGGATTCGGGGTACGATGGCGAGGGCGAGGTTGGCGGATCGGAGTTGACGTGTTGGAGTGTAGAAGTTGAGTCTGGTGTTGAGGTAGGAGGGTCCGGTGTTGTGAAGTGCCTTGTGAGCGTGGGTCAGGAGTTTGAAGGTTATCCTCTTGTCTACCGGGAGCCAGTGGAGTTCCTTTAGGTGAGGGGAGATGTGACTTCGGCGAGGTATGTTGAGGATCAGTCGGGCGGAGGCATTTTGGATACGTTGGAGGCGTTTGATGTCTTTGGTTGGTATGCCTGTGTAGAGTGCGTTGCCGTAGTCAAGTCTGCTGCTGACGAGGGCCTGGGTCACCGTCTTTCTGGTTTCTGTTGGAATCCACTTGAAGATTCTACGGAGCATTCGAAGGGTGTTGAAACAGGAGGAGGAGACGGCGCTGACCTGTTTGGACATGGTGAGGGCGGAGTCCAGGATGAAGCCGAGGTTTCTTGCGTGGCTGGCAGGGGTGGGTGGGAGTCCGAGGACGGAGGGCCACCATGAGTCGTTCCAGGCCGAGGGAGTGCGTCCGAGGATGAGGACTTCCGTCTTGTCGGAGTTGAGTTTCAGGCGGCTGTTGTTCATCCAATCGGCGATGGATTTTAGTCCCTCGTGGAGGTTTGTTTTGGCGGTGAGCGGGTCTTTGGTCAGGGAGAGGACGAGCTGGGTATCGTCGGCGTAGGAGATGATGCTGAGGTGGTGTTGGCGGGCCAGTTGAGCGAGGGGGGCCATGTAGACGTTGAACAACGTGGGACTGAGGGAGGATCCTTGGGGGATGCCGCAGATGAGGTTGGTGGCTTTGGAGCGGAAAGGGGAGAGACGGACTCTCTGCGTTCTGTCGGAGAGGAAGGATGAGATCCAGTGGAGGGCTTTATCTTGGATGCCGGCTTCTTGGAGGCGGGTCAGTAGGGTGCGGTGGCAGACGGTGTCAAAAGCGGCTGATAGGTCGAGGAGGATGAGGGCTGAGGTTTCGCCGTTGTCCATTTGATGTCTGATGTCATCTGTGGCGGCGAGGAGGGCAGTCTCAGTGCTGTGGTTTCGTCTGAATCTGGATTGTGAGGGGTCCAGGATGGAATTGTCTTCGAGGAAGTGGGTGAGCTGAGTGTTGACGATCTTCTCGATGACTTTCGCTGGAAAAGGGAGGAGAGAGATCGAACGGAAGTTTTTGAGGTCGTTGGGGTCAGCCTTGGGTTTTTTGAGGAGGGGTTGGATTTCTGCGTGTTTCCAGCTGTCCGGGAAGGTGGCAGAAGTGAGGGATAGGTTGATGATCTTGCGGAGTTCGGGGGCGATGGTGGCGTTGGCTGAGTTGAAAACATGGTGGGGGCAGGGGTCCGTGGGGGAGCCTGAGTGGATGGTGTTCATGGTTGCTATGGTTCCTGCCTCGTCCACGTGGGTCCAGGCGGTGAGGCGGCAGTCGCGGGAGGAGACGTCAGGGGTGAGGTCTGGCGGTGGACCGGTGATGAAGCTGTCGTGGATGGTGGTGATTTTCTGGTGGAAGAAGGTGGAGAGATCGTCGCAGAGTTTCTGGGAGGGCGGGATGTCGTTGGAGTTGGCTTTCGGATTGGAGAGTTCCTTCACGATGCCGAAGAGTTCTTTGCAGTCGTGGGCGTTGTTGTTGATGCGTTCGGTGAAGTGGGCGCGCTTGGCGGTGCGGATCCGTTGGTGGTGTTCGCGGTTGGCGTTTTTGAGGGCGGCGAGGTTGTCGGGTGTGCGTTCTTGGATCCATTTCTTTTTGAGCTTCTGGCAGTTGCTTTTGGAGGTGGTGAGATCGTCTGTGAACCAGGCTGGTTTTTTCTTTCCTTGGATGGTGGTGGGTTTCTTGAGAGGGGCAAGGGTGTTGGCGCAGTCGAGGATCCATTGATGGAGGTTGATGGCGGCTGTGCTCGGGTCGATTGCGTCGGGTGGAGGGTTGTTGCTGAGGGTGCTGGTCAGTTGTTCTTGGGTGACTTTGCCCCAGCGGCGGTGGGGAGGTAGCTGGATGCGGTGTTGCTCTGTGGTTTTCTTATAGGTGAAATGGACACAGTGATGGTCAGTCCAGTGGAGTTCGGAGGTGTGGTTGAAGGAAATGTGGTTGCTAGAGGTGAAGAGGGGGTCAAGGGTGTGACCGGCGATGTGGGTAGGCGTGTTGACTAGCTGTCGGAGACCGAGGTTGAGGAGGTTGGAGGTCAGTGACGCGGTGTTGACGTCGTTGGCATTTTCCAGATGGTAGTTCAGATCTCCCAGGAGGATGTAATCCGGGGAAGCGAGGGCGTGGGTGCTTGCAAGGTCGGCGATGGTGTCGTTGAAGGGGGCTCTTGGTCCTGGTGGGCGGTAAATGAGGGTTCCTCTGAGGGTCGTGTTGGGGTCCGTGTGGATCTGGAAGTGGAGGTGTTCTGCTGTCCTGAGGGTGTCGTCCGAGTGGGTGTGGATTTTGAGGGTAGCTTTGTGAGCGATGGCTATTCCGCCGCCGATTCCGTTGGTTCGATCTCTTCTGGTGATTTTGTAGCCGTCCGGTATGGCGATGGCGATGTCCGGAGACGAGGAGTCGTTCCACCAGGTTTCGGTCAGGAAAGCCACGTCAGGAGCAGTGGTGTCGAGCAAGTCCCAGAGCTCGATGGCGTGTTTTCGTGCGGAGCGGGTGTTGATGAGGATGCAGTTCAGGTGGTTGGGGTTGGATGTTTTCGTAGTTGGAATGGTCGTTCTGGTGCAGGAGAAGTTGCAGGTACGGCAGGAGAAAGGTCCTTTCGTGTGCTTCAGGGATGCCCGGTAGCATTCAGTGGAGAGGCCGGGGTTGAAGGCGCGGAGTTCGTTGATCGAGTAGCGGATGCGGGGGGCGCGAGGGCCAGGGAGTGTGGCGCTGGGCGCGGTCCAGGCGCGGACGGGCGCAGGCGGACGCGCAGCGCCAGCCATTAAGAAGGGAGGGGGGAGGGAGGAGCAGCTGGGAGGCGGGAGGCGGGAGGGTGCGGCAAATGGGGGCGCGAGGGGGGCGGGGCCGCAGGGAGGCAGCGGCAGGGAACGAGGAGCGCACAAGGGGCAGAAACACTGAAAAACGAGCAAAATCCGAGCAGATACAATAAGAAAAATCACACAAACAGAAAAACAGTATGGCACAATTTACGATCGGGGAGACAGCAATCAGGGGGGCACAAAGGGGGCAGAAGCGCCGGCGGCGAGGCGCTGAAAAAGCGAGAAAACTGAAAAAACACTTACGGGACGGCGGAAGCGGCACACGGGTCAAGCGAAGCTTAGTCAGAGCCCACTAGACCCCAGGGATGAGGCGCAGGAGGATGCCTGCGGGTGGAGGAGGGCCTCGAACACGCAAACAGCAGCGTGGTCAGGGGACAGAGGCAGGAGGCAGCAGGTTGGTGCTGCGGTCGTGGGGGGCGAGCTCAGGACCTGAAACAGGTCAGAGGTCGCTCACTCGCGACGCACAGCGCCAGCCATTAAGAAGGGAGGGGGAGGGAGGAGCAGCTGGGAGGTGGGAGGCAGGAGGGAGCGGCAAATGGGGGCGCGAGGGGGGCGGGGCCGCAGGGAGGCAGCGGCAGGGAACGAGGAGCGCACAAGGGGCAGAAACACTGAAAAACGAGCAAAATCCGAGCAGATACAATAAGAAAAATCACACAAACAGAAAAACAGTATGGCACAATTTACGATCGGGGAGACAGCAATCAGGGGGGCACAAAGGGGGCAGAAGCGCCGGCGGCGAGGTGTTGAAAAAGCGAGAAAACTGAAAAAACACTTACGGGACGGCGGAAGCGGCACACGGGTCAAGCGAAGCTTAGTCAGAGCCCACTAGACCCCAGGGATGAGGCGCAGGAGGATGCCTGCGGGTGGAGGAGGGCCTCGAACACGCAAACAGCAGCGTGGTCAGGGGACAGAGGCAGGAGGCAGCAGGTTGGTGCTGCGGTCGTGGGGGGCGAGCTCAGGACCTGAAACAGGTCAGAGGTCGCTCACTCGCGACGCGCAGCGGCAGCCATTAAGAAGGGAGGGGGGAGGGAGGAGCAGCTGGGAGGCGGGAGGCGGGAGGGAGCGGCAAATGGGGGCGCGAGGGGGGGCGGGGCCGCAGGGAGGCAGCGGCAGGGAACGAGGAGCGCACAAGGGGCAGAAACACTGAAAAACAAGCAAAATCCGAGCAGATACAATAAGAAAAATCACACAAACAGAAAAACAGTATGGCACAATTTACGATCGGGGAGACAGCAATCAGGGGGGCACAAAGGGGGCAGAAGCGCCGGCGGCGAGGCGCTGAAAAAGCGAGAAAACTGAAAAAACACTTACGGGACGGCGGAAGCGGCACACGGGTCAAGCGAAGCTTAGTCAGAGCCCACTAGACCCCAGGGATGAGGCGCAGGAGGATGCCTGCGGGTGGAAGAGGGCCTCGAACACGCAAACAGCAGCGTGGTCAGGGGACAGAGGCAGGAGGCAGCAGGTTGGTGCTGCGGTCGTGGGGGGCGAGCTCAGGACCTGAAACAGGTCAGAGGTCGCTCACTCGCGACGCGCAGCGCCAGCCATTAAGAAGGGAGGGGGGAGGGAGGAGCAGCTGGGAGGCGGGAGGCGGGAGGGAGCGGCAAATGGGGGCGCGAGGGGGGCGGGGCCGCAGGGAGGCAGCGGCAGGGAACGAGGAGCGCACAAGGGGCAGAAACACTGAAAAACGAGCAAAATCCGAGCAGATACAATAAGAAAAATCACACAAACAGAAAAACAGTATGGCACAATTTACAATCGGGGAGACAGCAATCAGGGGGGCACAAAGGGGGCAGAAGCGCCGGCGGCGAGGCGCTGAAAAAGCGAGAAAACTGAAAAAACACTTACGGGACGGCGGAAGCGGCACACGGGTCAAGCAAAGCTTAGTCAGAGCCCACTAGACCCCAGGGATGAGGCGCAGGAGGATGCCTGCGGGTGGAGGAGGGCCTCGAACACGCAAACAGCAGCGTGGTCAGGGGACAGAGGCAGGAGGCAGCAGGTTGGTGCTGCGGTCGTGGGGGGCGAGCTCAGGACCTGAAACAGGTCAGAGGTCGCTCACTCGCGACGCGCAGCACCAGCCATTAAGAAGGGAGGGGGGAGGGAGGAGCAGCTGGGAGGCGGGAGGCGGGAGGGAGCGGCAAATGGGGGCGCGAGGGGGGCGGGGCCGCAGGGAGGCAGCGGCAGGGAACGAGGAGCGCACAAGGGGCAGAAACACTGAAAAACGAGCAAAATCCGAGCAGATACAATAAGAAAAATCACACAAACAGAAAAACAGTATGGCACAATTTACGATCGGGGAGACAGCAATCAGGGGGGCACAAAGGGGGCAGAAGCGCCGGCGGCGAGGCGCTGAAAAAGCGAGAAAACTGAAAAAACACTTACGGGACGGCGGAAGCGGCACACGGGTCAAGCGAAGCTTAGTCAGAGCCCACTAGACCCCAGGGATGAGGCGCAGGAGGATGCCTGCGGGTGGAGGAGGGCCTCGAACACGCAAACAGCAGCGTGGTCAGGGGACAGAGGCAGGAGGCAGCAGGTTGGTGCTGCGGTCGTGGGGGGCGAGCTCAGGACCTGAAACAGGTCAGAGGTCGCTCACTCGCGACGCGCAGCGCCAGCCATTAAGAAGGGAGGGGGGAGGGAGCAGCAGCTGGGAGGCGGGAGGCGGGAGGGAGCGGCAAATGGGGGCGCGAGGGGGGCGGGGCCGCAGGGAGGCAGCGGCAGGGAACGAGGAGCGCACAAGGGGCAGAAACACTGAAAAACGAGCAAAATCCGAGCAGATACAATAAGAAAAATCACACAAACAGAAAAACAGTATGGCACAATTTACGATCGGGGAGACAGCAATCAGGGGGGCACAAAGGGGGCAGAAGCGCCGGCGGCGAGGCGCTGAAAAAGCGAGAAAACTGAAAAAACACTTACGGGACGGCGGAAGCGGCACACGGGTCAAGCGAAGCTTAGTCAGAGCCCACTAGACCCCAGGGATGAGGCGCAGGAGGATGCCTGCGGGTGGAGGAGGGCCTCGAACACGCAAACAGCAGCGTGGTCAGGGGACAGAGGCAGGAGGCAGCAGGTTGGTGCTGCGGTCGTGGGGGGCGAGCTTAGGACCTGAAACAGGTCAGAGGTCGCTCACTCGCGACGCGCAGCGCCAGCCATTAAGAAGGGAGGGGGGAGGGAGGAGCAGCTGGGAGGCGGGAGGCGGGAGGGAGCGGCAAATGGGGGCGCGAGGGGGGCGGGGCCGCAGGGAGGCAGCGGCAGGGAACGAGGAGCGCACAAGGGGCAGAAACACTGAAAAACGAGCAAAATCCGAGCAGATACAATAAGAAAAATCACACAAACAGAAAAACAGTATGGCACAATTTACGATCGGGGAGACAGCAATCAGGGGGGCACAAAGGGGGCAGAAGCGCCGGCGGCGAGGCGCTGAAAAAGCGAGAAAACTGAAAAAACACTTACGGGACGGCGGAAACGGCACACGGTTCAAGCGAAGCTTAGTCAGAGCCCACTAGACCCCAGGGATGAGGCGCAGGAGGATGCCTGCGGGTGGAGGAGGGCCTCGAACACGCAAACAGCAGCGTGGTCAGGGGACAGAGGCAGGAGGCAGCAGGTTGGTGCTGCGGTCGTGGGGGGCGAGCTCAGGACCTGAAACAGGTCAGAGGTCGCTCACTCGCGACACGCAGCGCCAGCCATTAAGAAGGGAGGGGGAGGGAGGAGCAGCTGGGAGGCGGGAGGCGGGAGGGAGCGGCAAATGGGGGCGCGAGGGGGGCGGGGCCGCAGGGAGGCAGCGGCAGGGAACGAGGAGCGCACAAGGGGCAGAAACACTGAAAAACGAGCAAAATCCGAGCAGATACAATAAGAAAAATCACACAAACAGAAAAACAGTATGGCACAATTTACGATCGAGGAGACAGCAATCAGGGGGGCACAAAGGGGGCAGAAGCGCCGGCGGCGAGGCGCTGAAAAAGCGAGAAAACTGAAAAAACACTTACGGGACGGCGGAAGCGGCACACGGGTCAAGCGAAGCTTAGTCAGAGCCCACTAGACCCCAGGGATGAGGCGCAGGAGGATGCCTGCGGGTGGAGGAGGGCCTCGAACACGCAAACAGCAGCGTGGTCAGGGGACAGAGGCAGGAGGCAGCAGGTTGGTGCTGCGGTCGTGGGGGGCGAGCTCAGGACCTGAAACAGGTCAGAGGTCGCTCACTCGCGACGCGCAGCGCCAGCCATTAAGAAGGGAGGGGGGAGGGAGGAGCAGCTGGGAGGCGGGAGGCGGGAGGGAGCGGCAAATGGGGGCGCGAGGGGGGCGGGGCCGCAGGGAGGCAGCGGCAGGGAACGAGGAGCGCACAAGGGGCAGAAACACTGAAAAACGAGCAAAATCCGAGCAGATACAATAAGAAAAATCACACAAACAGAAAAACAGTATGGCACAATTTACGATCGGGGAGACAGCAATCAGGGGGGCACAAAGGGGGCAGAAGCGCCGGCGGCGAGGCGCTGAAAAAGCGAGAAAACTGAAAAAACACTTACGGGACGGCGGAAGCGGCACACGGGTCAAGCGAAGCTTAGTCAGAGCCCACTAGACCCCAGGGATGAGGCGCAGGAGGATGCCTGCGGGTGGAGGAGGGCCTCGAACACGCAAACAGCAGCGTGGTCAGGGGACAGAGGCAGGAGGCAGCAGGTTGGTGCTGCGGTCGTGGGGGGCGAGCTCAGGACCTGAAACAGGTCAGAGGTCGCTCACTCGTGACGCGCAGCGCCAGCCATTAAGAAGGGAGGGGGGAGGGAGGAGCAGCTGGGAGGCGGGAGGCGGGAGGGAGCGGCAAATGGGGGCGCGAGGGGGGCGGGCCGCAGGGAGGCAGCGGCAGGGAACGAGGAGCGCACAAGGGGCAAAAACACTGAAAAACGAGCAAAATCCGAGCAGATACAATAAGAAAAATCACACAAACAGAAAAACAGTATGGCACAATTTACGATCGGGGAGACAGCAATCAGGGGGGCACAAAGGGGGCAGAAGCGCCGGCGGCGAGGCGCTGAAAAAGCGAGAAAACTGAAAAAACACTTACGGGACGGCGGAAGCGGCACACGGGTCAAGCGAAGCTTAGTCAGAGCCCACTAGACCCCAGGGATGAGGCGCAGGAGGATGCCTGCGGGTGGAGGAGGGCCTCGAACACGCAAACAGCAGCGTGGTCAGGGGACAGAGGCAGGAGGCAGCAGGTTGGTGCTGCGGTCGTGGGGGGCGAGCTCAGGACCTGAAACAGGTCAGAGGTCGCTCCAGGTGATGTCAGAGACTCCTTCTGATAGGCTCCTTCAGGTGTTACTAGCCTATCCTCTCTCCTAAGTAGCCAAACCCTCTTTTCTGGCTATTTAGGGTCTCTGCTTTGGGGATTTCCTTAGATAATGAATGCAAGAGCTCATCAGAGTTCCTCTGCATCTCTCTCTTCACCTTCTGCCCAGGAATCGACTGCTGACCGCGCTGGAAGCCTGCAAAACTGCAACAAAGTAGCTAAGACGACTACTGCAACTCTGTAATGCTGATCCTGCCGCCTTCTCGACTGTTTTCCTGGTGGTGCATGCTGTGGGGGTAGTCTGCCTCCTCTCTGCACTAGAAGCTCCGAAGAAATCTCCCGTGGGTCGACGGAATCTTCCCCCTGCTACCGCAGGCACCAAAGAACTGCATCACCGGTCCCCTGGGTCTCCTCTCAGCACGACGAGTGAGGTCCCTTGAATCCAGCAACTGTGTCCAAGTGACTCGCACAGTCCAGTGACTCTTCAGTCCAAGTTTGGTGGAGGTAAGTCCTTGCCTCCCCACGCCAGACTGCATTGCTGGGAACCGCGACTTTTGCAGCTACTCCGGCCTCTGTGCACTTCCGGCGGAAATCCTTTATGCACAGCCAAGCCTGTGTCCACGGCACTCTAACCTGCATTGCACGGCTTTCTAAGTGGCCCTCCGGCGACGTGGGACTCCTTTGTGCAACTTCGGGTGAGCACCATTTTACTCCTCTTTGTAGTGCCTGTTCCGGCACTTCTGCGGGTGCTGCCTGCTTCTGAGAGGGCTCCTTGTCTTGCTCGACGCCCCCTCTGTCCCCAGACGCAATTGGCGACATCCTGGTCCCTCCTGGGCCACAGCAGCATCCAAAAACCCTAACTGCATGATTTGCAGCTAGCAAGGCTTGTTGGCGGTCTTTCGGCAGAAAAACACTTCTGCACAACTCTCCACGGCGTGGGGGATCCATCCTCTAAAGGGGAAGTCTCTAGCCCTTGTCGTTCATGCAGAATCCTCAGCTTCTACTGTCCAGTAGCAGCTTCTTTGCACCCACAGCTGGCATTTCCTGGGCATCTGCCCATCTCCGACATGCTTGTGACTTTTGGACTTGGTCCCCTTGTTCCACAGGTACCCTCGACTGGAAATCCGTCGTTGTTGCATTGCTGGTTTGTGTCTTTCCTGCAGAATTCCCCTATCACGACTTCTATGTCCTTTGGGGAACTTTAGTGCACTTTGCACTCACTTTTCAGGGTCTTGGGGTGGGCTATTTTTCTAACCCTTACTATTTTCTAATAGTCCCAGCGACCCTCTACAAGGTCACATAGGTTTGGGGTCCATTCGTGGTTCGCATTCCACTTTTGGAGTATATGGTTTGTGTTGCCCCTATCCCTATGTGTCCCCTTTGCATCCTATTGTAACTATACATTGTTTGCACTGTTTTCTAAGACTATACTGCATATTTTTGGTATTGTGTACATATATCTTGTGTATATTTGCTATCCTCATACTGAGGGTACACTCTGAGATACTTTGGCATATTGTCATAAAAATAAAGTACCTTTATTTTTAGTATATCTGTGTATTGTGTTTTCTTATGATATTGTGCAAGTGACACTAGTGGTACTGGAGGAGCTTCACTCGTCTCCTAGTTCAGCCTAAGCTGCTCTGCTAAGCTACCATTATCTATCAGCCTAAGCTGCTAGATACCCTATACACTAATAAGGGATACCTGGGCCTGGTGCAAGGTGTAAGTACCCCTTGGTACTCACTACAAGCCAGTCCAGCCTCCTACATTGGTTGTGCAGCGGTGGGATAAGTACTTTGCAACTACTTACCACTTTTGTCACTATACTTTTCATAAGAGAAAAATATACAAAACAAGTTCAGTGTATGTACACCTAACCAAAAAGTTTTGCATTTCCTCTTTTCACTCTTTTTCTAAGTGCTGAAAAGTACCTCTAAACTTTCTAAAAGTTCTTAAAAAGTTTTAAAAGTTTTTTTCTGTCTTTCTAAAAGTTCTGAAAAACGTTTTCTCTCTTTTTCTGTCACTTAAACACTGTCTAAAATGTCCGGCACAGGCCAAACTGTTGATCTGTCCAAACTTGCATATGATCACCTTAGCTGGAAAGGAGCAAGGAGTCTCTGCATAGAGAGAGGTTTGAGTGTAGGGAAGAATCCCCCCAGAGAACTATTGGTTAACATGCTTATAGAACAAGATAAGGCCAGAGGTGCCCCATTTGTTGAAAAAGTAGCTAATGGTTCCCAATCTGATCCAGGGACTCCCCTAGAAAAAGATTCAGGAAAGAAACTTCCTAGCCTGCCCATTACTAGACAGCCTAGCATAGTTGGGACTGATGTAGAGTCACACCATACTGATAGTGTTGTCTCACATCATAGCAAGATTATTCCTTCTCACCACAGTAGAAGTGATGTTTCTGTTAACCAAGCTGTTAGGATGCCTTCTGTAAGGGATGGGTCTCCTGTTAATTCTCACCACACCTCTGTTTCAAGGCATGTCCCTCCCACCCACCCTGATGACAGATTGTTAGAAAGGGAGCTCAATAGATTGAGAGTGGAACAAACCAGACTGAAGCTCAAGAAGCAACAGCTGGATTTGGATAGACAGTGCTTAGAAGTGGAGAGAGAAAGACAGAAATTGGGTTTAGAAACCCATGGTGGCAGCAGCAGTATTCCCCATAGTCATCCTGCAAAAGAGCATGATTCCAGGAATCTGCACAAGATAGTTCCCCCTTATAAGGAGGGGGATGACATTAACAAGTGGTTTGCTGCACTTGAGAGGGCCTGTGTTGTACAGGATGTCCCTCAAAGGCAGTGGGCTGCTATCCTATGGCTATCATTAAGTGGAAAGGGTAGGGATAGGCTCCTTACTGTGAAAGAAAGTGATGCCAATAATTTTACAGTTCTTAAGAATGCACTCCTGGATGGTTATGGCTTAACCACTGAACAGTACAGGATGAAGTTCAGAGAGACCAAAAAGGAGTCTTCACAAGACTGGGTTGATTTTGTTGACCATTCAGTGAAGGCCTTGGAGGGGTGGTTACATGGCAGTAAAGTTACTGATTATGAAAGCCTGTATAACTTAATCCTGAGAGAGCATATTCTTAATAATTGTGTGTCTGATTTGTTACACCAGTACTTGGTGGACTCTGATCTGACCTCTCCCCAAGAATTGGGAAAGAAGGCAGACAAATGGGTCAGAACAAGGGTGAACAGAAAAGTTCATACAGGGGGTGACAAAGATGGCAATAAGAAGGAGGATGGTAAGTCTTCTGACAAGGGTGGGGACAAATCTAAAAATGAGTCTTCATCAGGCCCACAAAAACACTCTGGTGGGGGTGGTGGGCCCAAATCCTCTTCTAATCAAAACAAAAAAAAGAAACCATGGTGCTATTTATGTAAAATAAAAGGCCATTGGACAACAGATCCCAGTTGTCCAAAGAAAAGCACCAAGCCTCCTACCACTACAACCCCTACTGCTACACCTAGTGTCCCTACTAATAGCAGTGGTGGTGGGAGCAAACCTACTAATAGCCAATCTAAGGGAGTAGCTGGGTTCACCTTTGGTAACTTAGTTGGGGTTGGTCTGATTAGGGAGACCACAGAGGCTGTGTTAGTCTCTGAGGGGGCTATTGATTTAGTCACCTTGGTTGCTTGTCCCCTTAACATGGATAAGTACAAGCAACTACCCCTAATAAATGGTGTTGAGGTTCAGGCCTACAGGGACACAGGTGCCAGTGTCACAATGGTGATAGAGAAACTGGTCCACCCTGAACAACACATACTTGGTCACCAGTACCAAGTAACCGATGCTCACAACAACACCCTTAGCCACCCCATGGCTGTTGTAAATCTCTACTGGGGGGGGGGGGTTACTGGCCCAAAGAAAGTTGTGGTTGCCTCAGATTTACCTGTAGACTGTCTATTAGGGAATGATTTAGAGACATCAGCTTGGGCAGAAGTGGAGTTGGAGGTTCATGCAGCAATGCTGGGCATTCCACGGCATATTTTTGCTTTAACCAGGGCTCAGGCCAAAAAGCAAAAATGACAGGGTGACTTGGTTCCTGGAACAATGGAGAAAGTGCTCCCTAAAGCTAGGGCTAGTAGAAGTAAAGCACTACCTACTATCCCTCCCTCTACAGTGGATTCTTGTTCTGAGGAAGAAGAATTTCCACCCTGTGCAGAACCTACACCAGAGGAGCTGGAAGCAGACACTGCTGAGCTCTTGGGTGAAGGGGGGCCTGCCAGGGAGGAGCTGAGTGTGGCACGGCAGACCTGTCCCACACTAGAGGGTCTAAGGCAGCAAGCTGTCAAATAAGCAAATGGGGATGTCAGTGACTCTCACAGAGTTTACTGGGAGGACAACCTCTTGTACACTGAAGCAAGGGATCCAAAACCTGGAGCTGCCAGGAGATTGGTGATTCCTCAGGAGTACAGAAAGTTCCTCCTAACTCTTGCTCACGACATGCCCCTTGCTGGACATTTGGGGCAAATGAAAACTTGGGACAGGCTTGTTCCCTTGTTTCATTGGCCTAGAATGTCTGAGGACACAAAATATTTTTGTAAGTCCTGTGAAACCTGTCAAGCCAGTGGCAAGACTGGTGGCACTCCAAAGGCACCCCTTATTCCACTGCCTGTGGTTGGGGTTCCCTTTGAAAGGGTAGGGGTTGACATAGTTGGCCCCCTTGACCCTCCTACTGCTTCATGCAATAGGTTTATCTTGGTGGTAGTGGACCATGCCACCAGATATCCTGAAGCAATTCCTCTAAGGACCACTACAGCTCCTGCAGTGGCAAAGGCCCTCCTGGGAATCTTTTCCAGGGTGGGCTTCCCAAAAGAGGTGGTATCAGACAGGGGAAGCAATTTCATGCCTGCTTACTTAAAGGCCATGTGGAAGGAGTGTGGGGTGACATATAAGTTCACCACACCCTATCATCCACAAACAAATGGACTGGTGGAGAGATTTAACAAAACTCCCAAAGGCATGATTATGGGACTCCCTGAAAAACTCCGCAGGAGATGGGATATCCTTTTACCATGCCTCCTTTTTGCTTACAGGGAGGTACCATAGAAAGGAGTGGGCTTCAGCCCCTATGAACTCCTCTTTGGACACCCTGTGAGGGGTCCACTAACACTTGTCAAGGAGGGTTGGGAACAACCTTTAAAAGCTCCAAAGCAAGACATAGTGGACTATGTACTTGGCCTAAGATCAAGAATGGCTGAGTACATGAAAAAGGCCAGTACAAACCTTCAGGCCAGCCAAAAACTCCAAAAGCAATGGAATGACCAGAAGGCTGTTTTGGTTCAGTACCAACCAGGGCAGAAAGTGTGGGTCTTGGAGCCTGTGGCCCCAAGAGCACTCCAAGATAAATGGAGTGGACCCCACACAATTGTTGAGAAAAAGGGTGAAGTCACCTACTTAGTTGACTTAGGCACTGCCAGGAGTCCCCTTAGGGTGCTTCATGTCAATCGCCTGAAACCCTACTATGACAGGGCTGATCTCACCCTGCTCATGGCAACTGATGAGGGACAGGAAGAAGACAATGATCCTCTACCTGATCTCTTCTCTTCCACAGAACAAGATGCTCTAGTGGAAGGTGTTGTACTGGCAGATTGTCTTACTGCTGAGCACAAAGACCACTGCATAAATCTCCTGGGTCAGTTTTCTGAACTCTTCTCTACTGTGCCAGGTACCACTTCTTGGTGTGAGCACACTATAGATACTGGAGACAGCTTGCCTGTCAAAAGTAAAATCTATAGGCAGCCTGACCATGTCAGAGACTGCATAAAGCAAGAGGTGCAGAACATGTTAGAACTGGGAGTGGTTGAGCACTCTGAAAGTCCATGGGCTTCTCCTGTGGTAGTTGTACCAAAACCTCATTCCAAAGATGGAAAGAAGGAAATGCGGTTTTGTGTAGACTACAGAGGTCTCAACCAGGTAACCAAAACTGATGCTCACCCTATACCCAGGGCAGATGAGCTCATAGATACACTGGCATCTGCCAAGTATCTAAGCACTTTTGATTTGACTGCAGGGTATTGGCAGATCAAATTATCAGAAGATGCTAAAGCTAAAACTGCATTTTCAACCATTGGAGGCCATTACCAGTTCACAGTAATGCCTTTTGGATTGAAAAATGCACCTGCCACTTTTCAAAGGTTGGTGAACACAGTCCTGCAAGGGCTGGAAGCTTTCAGTGCAGCATATTTGGACGATATAGCTGTCTTTAGCTCCAGCTGGGATGATCACCTGGTCCACCTATGGAAAGTTTTGGAGGCCCTGCAAAAGGCAGGCCTCACTCTCAAGGCTTCAAAGTGCCAGATAGGGCAGGGAAAGGTGGTTTATCTGGGACACCTGGTTGGTGGGGAACAGATTGCACCACTTCAGGGGAAAATCCAAACAATTATTGATTGGGTTCCCCCTACTACTCATACTCAGGTGAGAGCCTTTTTAAGACTCACTGGGTACTACAGGAGGTTCATTAAGAACTATGGCTCCATTGCAGCCCCTCTTAATGACCTCACATCCAAGAAAATGCCTAAGAAGGTATTATGGACAGCAAACTGTCAGAAAGCTTTTGAGGAGCTGAAGCAGGCCATGTGCTCTGCACCTGTCCTGAAAAGCCCTTGTTACTCTAAAAAATTCTATGTCCAAACTGATGCATCTGAATTAGGAGTAGGGGCAGTCCTATCACAACTTAATTCTGAGGGCCAGGATCAACCTGTTGCTTTTATTAGTAGGAGGTTGACCCCTAGAGAAAAGCGTTGGTCTGCCATTGAGAGGGAGGCCTTTGCTGTGGTCTGGGCACTGAAGAAGTTGAGGCCATACCTGTTTGACACTCACTTCATTGTTCAGACAGACCACAAACCTATACTTTGGCTAAAACAAATGAAAGGTGAAAACCCTAAATTGTTGAGGTGGTCCATATCCCTACAGGGAATGGACTATACAGTGGAACATAGACCTGGGAGTACCCACTCCAATGCAGATGGACTCTCCAGATATTTCCACTTAGACAATGAAGACCCATCAGGTAATGACTAGTCTTATTGTCCTTCGTTTGGGGGGGGGGGTGTAGGAAAGTACCATCTTGCCTGGCATGTTACCCCCATTTTTCACTGTATATATGTTGTTTTAGTTGTATGTGTCACTGGGACCCTGCCAGCCAGGGCCCCAGTGCTCATAAGTGTGCCTGAAAGTGTTACCTGTGTTATGACTCACTGTCTCACTGAGGCCCTGCTATCCAGAACCTCAGTGGCTATGCTCTCTCATTTCTTTCCAAATTGTCACTAACAGGCTAGTGACCAATTTCACCAATTCACATTGGCATACTGGAACACCCTTATAATTCCCTAGTATATGGTACTGAGGTACCCAGGGTATTGGGGTTCCAGGAGATCCCTATGGGCTGCAGCATTTCTTTTTGCCACCCATAGGGAGCTCTGACAAATACTACACAGGCCTGCCACTGCAGCCTGAGTGAAATAATGCACACATTATTTCACAGCCATTTTCACTGCACTTAAGTAACTTATAAGTCACCTATATGTCTAACCTTTACCTGGTAAAGGTTAGGTGCAAAGTTACTTAGTGTGTGGGCACCCTGGCACTAGCCAAGGTGCTCCCACATAGTTCAGGGCAAATTTCCCGGACTTTGTGAGTGCGGGGACACCATTACACGCGTGCACTACACATAGGTCAATACCTATGTGTAGCTTCACAATGGTAACTCCGAATATGGCCATGTAACATGTCTAAGATCATGGAATTGCCCCCTCTATGCCAGCCTGGCATTGTTGGCACAATCCCATGATCCCACGGGTCTGTAGCTCAGACCCGGGTACTGCCAAACTGCCTTTTCAGGGGTTTCACTGCAGCTGCTGCTGCTGCCAACCCCTCAGACAGGTTTCTGCCCTCCTGGGGTCCAGCCAGGCTTGGCCCAGGAAGGCAGAATAAAGGACTTCCTCAGAGAGAGGGTGTTACACCCTCTCCCTTTGGAAAAAGGTGTTAAGGCAGGGGAGGAGTAGCCTCCCCCAGCCTCTGGAAATGCTTTCATGGGCACAGATGGTGCCCATTTCTGCATAAGCCAGTCTACACCGGTTCAGGGACCCCTCAGCCCTGCTCTGGCGCGAAACTGGACAAAGGAAAGGGGAGTGACCACTCCCCTGACCTACACCTCCCCTGGGAGGTGCCCAGAGCTCCTCCAGTGTGCTCCAGACCTCTGCCATCTTGGAAACAGAGGTGCTGCTGGCACACTGGACTGCTCTGAGTGGCCAGGGCCAGCAGGTGACATCAGAGACTCCTTCTGATAGGCTCCTTCAGGTGTTGCTAGCCTATCCTCTCTCCTAAGTAGCCAAACCCTCTTTTCTGGCTATTGAGGGTCTCTGCTTTGGGGATTTCCTTAGATAACGAATGCAAGAGCTCATCAGAGTTCCTCTGCATCTCTCTCTTCACCTTCTGCCAAGGAATCGACTGCTGACCGCGCTGGAAGCCTGCAAAACTGCAACAAAGTAGCTAAGACGACTACTGCAACTCTGTAACGCTGCTCCTGCCGCCTTCTCGACTGTTTTCCTGGTGGTGCATGCTGTGGGGGTAGTCTACCTCCTCTCTGCACTAGAAGCTCCGAAGAAATCTCCTGTGGGTCGACGGAATCTTCCGCCTGCTACCGCAGGCACCAAAGAACTGCATCACCGGTCCCCTGGGTCTCCTCTCAGCACGACGAGCTAGGTCCCTTGAATCCAGCAACTGTGTCCAAGTGACTCGCACAGTCCAGTGACTCTTCAGTCCAAGTTTGGTGGAGGTAAGTCCTTGCCTCCCCACGCCAGACTGCATTGCTGGGAACCGCGACTTTTGCAGCTACTCCGGCCTCTGTGCACTTCCGGCGGAAATCCTTTGTGCACAGCCAAGCCTGGGTCCACGGCACTCTAACCTGCATTGCACGGCTTTCTAAGTGGCCCTCTGGCGACGTGGGACTCCTTTGTTCAACTTCGGGTGAGCACCATTTCACTCCTCTTTGTAGTGCCTGTTCCGGCACTTCTGCGGGTGCTGCCTGCTTTTGAGAGGGCTCCTTTTCTTGCTCGACGCCCCTTCTGTCCCCAGACGCAATTGGCGACATCCTGGTCCCTCCTGGGCCACAGCAGCATCCAAAAACCCTAACCGCATGATTTGCAGCTAGCAAGGCTTGTTGGTGGTCTTTTGGCAGAAAAACACTTCTGCACGACTCTCCACGGTGTGGGGGATCCATCCTCCAAAGGAGATGTCTCTAGCCTTTGTTGTTCCTGCAGAATCCTCAGCTTCTACTGTCTAGTAGCAGCTTCTTTGCACCCACAGCTGGCATTTCCTGGGCATCTGCCCATCTCCGACTTGCTTGTGACTTTTGGACTTGGTCCCCTTGTTCCACAGGTACCCTCGACTGGAAATCCATTGTTGTTGCATTGCTGGTTTGTGTCTTTCCTGCTGAATTCCCCTATCACAACTTCTATGTCCTTTGGGGAACTTTAGTGCACTTTGCACTCACTTTTCAGGGTCTTGGGGTGGGCTATTTTTCTAACCCTTACTATTTTCTTATAGTCCCAGCGACCCTCTACAAGGTCACATAGGTTTGGGGTCCATTCGTGGTTCGCATTCCACTTTTGGAGTATATGGTTTGTGTTGCCCCTATCCCTATGTGTCCCCTTTGCATCCTTTTGTAACTATACATTGTTTGCACTGTTTTCTAAGACTATACTGCATATTTTTGGTATTGTGTACATATATCTTGTGTATATTTGCTATCCTCATACTGAGGGTACACTCTGAGATACTTTGGCATATTGTCATAAAAATAAAGTACCTTTATTTTTAGTATATCTGTGTATTGTGTTTTCTTATGATATTGTGCAAGTGACACTAGTGGTACTGTAGGAGCTTCACTCGTCTCCTAGTTCAGCCTAAGCTGCTCTGCTAAGCTACCATTATCTATCAGCCTAAGCTGCTAGACACCCTATACACTAATAAGGGATACCTGGGCCTGGTGCAAGGTGTAAGTACTCCTTGGTACTCACTACAAGCCAGTCCAGCCTCCTACAACCCCCCCAAGTTGGACTGATTCCCCAGTTACAGGAACCCCTTATTGTAGGAAGAGATTATCTCAATTTAGATAACTTGGTCAAAGAATCCTGCAGAGAGGGGAGTTCTTGGTGGACCACAGCCCCTTTTTTGCACATAGAGGACCACAAGTGGCCTGCTTCAAAACAGCAGAAAAGCAAGCATCTGATAGAGACTTCTAGTTGCAGATTCCTTACCTTAGAATTTTCCCCCAGGCGTCAGACTGGATCCTCAGAATTTTCTTCGAGCAATACCCTTGCACATCGGTAGGTGGTGTTGGTCGACTCCGCAGGTGTCGTAGGCGTCGTGGTTGCCGTGATGACGTCGGGAGTAGCACATAGACGCCGCCCTCGCGCAGTGACGTCAGACTTTGGTGCGTTGAGATGTCCCCGAAGACACGGTTCAAGCCTTGTGAGGACTGCCATCGGTCGATGTCGGTGACGGATCCTCATCGCATTTGTCTGTGGTGCCTCGAGGGCGACCACGACCTGAAGTCATGCTCCGAGTGTTGGGCCATGCACCCAAAAGCTTTGAGGGAGTTGTCCCTAAAGCTAATGGAGGGCCGGCACTCGACTCCGCGTAGGTCCCGGTCTAGCTCGAGAGGAAGGTCATGAGATCGGTCGCGGAGTCATACCCACTCATCTTCTTCGAAATCCTCGGGTCAAGGTAAGAAGAAGAAGAAGTCGAAGAAGTCCCATTACTCTCTGACTTTACCCCGTCGCTCGGCCGACACGATGTGGGACAAGCGTCCACACACTAGGACTCCGTCCTCGGAGCCTGCATCTGGGTGGACTTCACGCTTCTCTGAGTTTCCCGAAGCCGGAGCGACCCCCGCCCAACAGAAGGAGTTTTATGAGGCCATGCGCCTCATCTTTGAGCGGGCCGACCCCGATATGGCGCCTTCGGGCCCAAGGGGTTCGGCTGAGGGGCCTTTGGGTTCCGCGCCGGTGGCTTCGGACCCGGCCACAGAGGTCACCTCCGGATCAGTGTGCGGATCCGCATTGAAGCCGGTCGCACCTTTGAGACCTTCGCGGGGTCTATTATTGACGCTTCTGACGTCAGTAGTGCCAACTATCGACATCGATCCAATTCTTATCCCTGACGACTCAGAGTCGGAGTGGTATCGGCCGGCGCCGCCATCGGCTTCGCTGGGGCCTATTCGCCCGAGGTCGGATTCTGACCTTTTTCCTATGGGTACGAATACGGGGAGGAATTGGTCGGGTGCCTGGACCCTTATGAATACCAGGATGAGCCTGCTATGGACTGGGCACAGGATTTGGGTGAAGCCAGTGGTCTAGATACTTCTCCTGACACTGGCATGCTGTCTTCTCCTACCGAGGCTACGGCGGAGGGAGCAACTTACAGTATGGTGGTCAGTAGGGCAGCTGAGGTCCTCGGCCTTGAGCTACCTGCTGTAGAAGTCAGGTCTAATCTGCTGACGGAGGTGCTTCAGCCTGGGGCTCTACTTCAGAACCCCTTTTACCATTCAATAAGGCCCTCACCGATGTCCTTTGGGGTAAATGGTCCAAACCCAACACAGGGGCACCTGTGAACAGGACTATCGCTCGCCGCCATCGGCCCGCACCGAACGACCCAAAATTCCCATCCCAACACTCCACACCTGAGAGTCTTGTTATCCAGGCTTCCTCTTCTTCAGACACGTTCCCTTCCGCAACCGCAGATAAGGAATCCAAAAGGCTGGAACAATTTGGCAAGAATTTGTTTTCTTCCTCCAGCCTCTCACTGCGGTCTGTGACTACTGCATGTCTTTGGGGCCATTATACCCACTCCCTGTGGGATACGGTTGTGCAAGTCCTGCCGCAGATACCTGAGGAGGCCTGTGCTATTGTCTCCCAAGCAGTGGAAGATGAGAGAGACGCGGTGAAGTTCACTATCCTTTGTGGGCTGGATATTACCTACTCTCTGGGCAGATCGGTTGCAACAACAGTGGCCTTACGGCACCACGCCTGGTTACACACTTCTGGCTTCTTTGGGGATGTCCATCAGTCACTCATGGACATTCACTTTGATGGCACCCGTCTCTTCGGAGACAAAGCGGACTTGGCCTTGGACAGATTCATGGATTCCCGAGCTACGGCTCAGTCCCTTTGTCTTTCCTCCGCCACTCGCCCGCCACAGTCCGCTTTTTGTCCCTTTCGTGGACATGGAAGGGGCACCCTGTTGCGTGCTCTACCCAGCCACCGTGCCACGCATGCTGGCCAGCCTATGCGTGGCCGAGGATGCAGAATGTCACGTGGCCGTGGGACAGGGAACCAGAGGTCTGTCCAGGCCACCTCTGCCCCTGCTGCAGTCTCCAAACCCTCGTAGTCCGTCCCCTCACTCCCACCCAGATGGTGGCAGGATCTGCCATCACCTGCCTCACTGGGAACATATAACCGCAGATGGGTGGGTTTTGCAGATCATTCGGAAGGGCTACTCCCTCCCTTTCGGATCTCCACTACCACACATGCCACCATCCTTCCATCATCTTCCGGGGGATCATTTGGTGCTTCTCCGCCAGGAAGTTGTGGCTCTCTTGGCCAAGGGAGCTATAGAGAGGGTCCCTGTGCCTGAAGTAGGTTGTGGTTGTTATTCCCGCTACTTTCTGATACCAAAGAAGGACAGGGCTTACGTCCTATCCTAGACCTTTGGGACCTGAACTACTTCCTCAAGAAGGAGAAATTCAAAATGCTCACCCTGGCTCAGGTTCTGTCTGCCATGTTCCCTTTCGGCCTTACCAGCGCCCCTCGAGTGTTCACGAAAGTGATGGCGGTGGTTGCAGTTCATCTGCGCAGATTAGGGGTCTCAGTCTTACCCTACCTCAATGAATGGCTGTTGAAGGCACCTTCGCCCCAAACAGTCATCTCCCACCTTCAGACTATGGCGAACCTCCTGCACAAGCTGGGGTTCACTATAAACGTGCCAAAGTCACACCTGACTCCCTCTCAGATGCTCCCTTTCATTGGAGCTGTTCTGGATACAGTACAATTTCGGGATTATCTTCCTGACAAGCGAGTCCAAGACATTCAGGCTATGATTCCGATCTTTCAGCCTCGGTCTTGGGTTTCAGTGAGACTGACTCTGAGGCTGCTGGGCGTCACGGCCTCCTGCATCCTGCTAGTAACACATGCCAGATAGCATATGCGGGCTCTGTAGTGGGACCTGAAGTTCCAGTGGGCACAGCATCAGGGAAATCACTCCGACATGGTCCAGATCTCAGTGGGGACTGCGAAATACCTGCAGTCATGGCTTTTGAATCCAAATTGGGTCAACAGCAAATCCCTTCCCCAACCAGATCTCTCTATTGTGACAGATGCGTCACTTCTGAGTTGGGGTGGCCACATGGGAGCGGCGGCGATCAGAAGCCTCTGGTCTCCGGCCGAGTCGGGGCTCGACATAAATATGCTGGGGCTCCGGGCGATCAGGCTTGCGTTTAAAGCATTCCTTCCCTCTCTCATAGGGAAAGTGGTGCAGGTGTTCACGGACAACTCTACCGCCATGTGGTACTCCAACAAACAGGGCAGGGTAGGGTCCTGGACCCTTTTCAGGAGGCAATACGCCTCTGGACATGGCTGGAACATCAGGGCATTATCCTAATGGTTTAACATCTGGAGGGCTCTCTCAACGCCAGAGCAGACAAACTCAGCTGCCAACGCACTGTCCATCACGAATGGCATCTCCATCCGGAGGTGGCGCAAGGTCTCTTTCTCAAGTGGGGAGAGCGTTGGTTAGATCTGTTCGCCTCCGCAGAGAACACGTAATGTCAGCTGTTCTGCGCGTGGAGTTTTCAAGGGTGCACTCGCTCTGAGATGCTTTTCATCTCGAGTGGAGCTCCGACTCCTTTACGCCTTCCCGCCTATCCCTCTTCTGCCCAGAGTTCTAAAGAAAATCAAGTACAACCAGGCCCAAGTTATCTTGGTGACTGCGGACTGGGCTCGAAGAGTGTGGTATCCAGAGCTGTGGAGCATGTCCATCGATTCTCCACTCAGACTGCCTCTTCGGGCTCATCTTCTGTCACAGCAACAGGGGACGGTTCTCCGCCCGAACCTGTCCAACCTCCTTCTTCATGCGTGGAAATTGAGTGGCAACAGTTGACGGCATTTGCCCTTCCACCCGAAGTATGCAATGTTATCTTGGCAGCCAGGCGTCCTTCGACTAAAACTGTGTACGCCTGTCGTTGGAATAAATTTGTGGCATGGTGTACCAACAAATCTGTTGATCCCCTTTCTGCCCCTCTGTCAGAGGTTCTTCTGTTCCTTCTTTCTTTCGCCCAGCAGGGCTCTGCTTTGGGCGCCCTTAAAGGGTATTTGTCTGCCATTTCTGCCTTTCTTAGGCTACCTGATCAGCCCTCAGTCTTTAAATCTCCTATTGTGAGCGGGTTCTTAAAAGGGCTCACCCACTTATTTCCTCCCACTCCATTTATCATGCCTCAGTGGGATCTTAATCTTGTACTTACTGATTTGATGTGTACCCCCTTTGAGCCAATGCATAATTGTCCCTTGCGGCTCCTCACATTCAAAACTGTCTTTCTGGTCGCTATCACCTCTGCTCGCAGGGTGAGTGAGCTTCAGGCCCTTTCTTCAAAACCTCCATACTTGTCTGTACAAACTGACAAAGTGGTGTTATGCACTAGAGCTTCCTTCCTTCCTTAGGTAGTTACACCATTTCATGTAGGCCAGTCCATCACTTTGCCTACCTTCTTCGCACCCCCACATCCTTCTCATGAGGAGGAAGACTCCCCTGTCTGGCCCCAGAAAGAGCGTTGGCGTTCTACCTCAATCGTACTAAAGATTTCCGGGTGGACGATCAACTCTTTGTTGGCTATGTGGGTGCGAAGAAAGGGAAGCCGGTGCAAACGCGTACCATCTCTCGATGGGTGCTTCTTTGCATCAAAATGTGCTACCCTTTGGCTAAAAAGCAACCTCCCGAAGGCTTGCGTGCTCATTCTACCAGAGCAACTGCTGCTTCCACAGCGTTAGCACACAGAGTTCCTGTCCGGGACAGCTGTCAGGCAGCTACATGGGCATCCCTGCACACGTTTGCTAAGCATTACTGCCTGGATAGTCAGGTCAGATCAGATGGCTACTTTGGTCGTTTGGTCCTGCAGGACTTTCTAGTATGATCTTAGTTCTCAGCCCACCACCGAGGATGGTATTGCTTGAGTATCTATTCTAAGGTAAGGAATCTGCAACTAGAAGTCTCTATCAGATGTACAAGCTACTTACTTTCGGTAACGAAATATCTGGTAGAGACATATTCTAGTTGCAGATTCCTTACCGCCCACTCATCCTCCCCGCTTGCGAACTGATTTCTAGGGACAGGGATTCCCCCTTTCAGGTTCTTAGCTCAGACACAAATCTCAGTGTTCGTAGCGGATCTGCACTCTGGCGTGGAAAGTCATTAAAAGAAACTGACGTCACTGCGCGAGGGCGGCATCTATGTACTATTCCCGACGTCATCACGGTGACCAAGATGCTACAACGCCTGCGGAGTCGACCGACGCCACCTACCGACGGGCAAGGGTATTGCTCGAAGAAAAATCTCCGGATCCAGTCTGACGCCTGGGGGAAAATTCTAAGGTAAGGAATCTGCAAATAGAATATGTCTCTACCAGATATTTCGTTAACGAAGGTAAGTAACTTGTACAACAAAAACGGAATGAAAAACAAGAGAGACATAAAGTCCTATCAACTTATACTGAAGCTTTTATATGGAGCCCCAACAAGAATTTCAGGGCCACTCAGGGAGACAACCCTTTGTTTTAGGAGTCATAGAAAGAAGTCAAGGAAGAAGGAGACACTCAAATAGTAGGTCCCCAATTCTTTCTTTAGCAAGGAATGTTGTATAGGAAAGGCGGGGGACCAACCCAAACAGTTAATGATCCCTGAGCCATTTAGAAAGAAAGTTTTGTTTTTGGCTCAGAGCCACCTGGTGGGGGGACACTTTGGTTTGTAGAAAACAGAACAAGCTATATTAGAGAGATTGTGTTGGTCAGGTATTCACAGCCAAGTGAAGAAATACTGTTGTGAATGCGTGGTCTGACAGAAAAAACAGCTGATTTAAAACTACGGAGGCCCCCTTACGTCGCTTACCGGTGATAGAGGAACCACTCATTATGTTAGGGATGGAGATAATTGGACCACTACTTCCCTCTCATAATGGATGCTGCTACGTCCTTGTAATGGTTGATTATGCTACCTGATAACCCAAGGGGGTTGCCCTCTGACAGCCCAATACATCCTAAGTAGCTAAAGCCATGATTGATCTATTCTCAAAGGTGGGGTTTCCCAAGGAGATATTGACAGACCAGGGAACTCCATTTACCTCTAAACTCCTGAAACAGATATGTCATCAATTCAGGATTAAATAGATATGCACTACTGCCTGTCATCCCCAAACTGACAGCCTCGGAGAAAGGTATAATGGCATGTGAAAGACAGCCCTAAAGAAACTGTTGACTTTAGAGGCCCGGAAATGTGAACAAATATTACCTTTGTCACCTTTTGCCATCTGTTGTCATGTACTGAGCAGCACTGTGTTTCTCCTTTTGTGCAGCAGAAAGCCCTGCACTCTCTAGGATATGGCTACAGAAGAACGGGAACAAGAAGCCAATGATGCAAGACCTTTACTAGAATATGTGGCTAGTTTGAAAACACATTTAAATCAGATCAGGGAGATTGGAAAGCCAAATCTGGAGCGAGCCCAAAAAGAGCAAAAAGCACAATATGATAAAAAAAAAAAACTAAATTAAAGCTTATGCCACTGGGGATTTTGACCTTATAATATTACCTTCCTTAGAACATAAGCTCCTGTGTCAATGGCAAGGTCCCTATCCTGTACTGGAGCAACTAAGTCCTGCTACTTATAGGGAAGAAATTAATAAAGAAACGAAAAAACCCAAATCTACCATGTTAATCTCTTGAAAAAGTGGGAAGGGCCTTCTCCTGTCCTGATTGGCAATAAAAAGAAGTGGATGAGTCAGTTTATCAATGCATTGATGCTGACCTCAAAAAGCCATTAAAAGATGAATTGACAAGACAGTTAGGAATCCCTTTGGGAAGTATTTTCCATCACCCAGGGGAGAACCATAAAAATCCACCATTCCATCAAGACTGAGCCAGGAAAAAAGGTATGCCTTAAACCGTAGAGGGTCCTAGAGGTTCACATAGCAGCCATAGAAGCAGAGGTAACATCCATGCTGCAAACTAGAGTTACAGAACCCTCCATAAGTGAGTGGAACTTACCCATAGTTTTGGCACCAAAACCTGATGGCTCGGTCCGTTTTTGTACTAATTTTACAGAGGTAAATACAATTTCCAAAACCAACACTTGCACCCTTTCCCGCATTGATGAGATGAATGAAAAATTAGGGGAAGACTAATATATCAGCACCTTAGACTTTTGCAAAAGGTATTGGCAATTTCCACTCAATCCCAGTGATAAAGGAAAAATCAGCATTCTCTTCACCAGAGGGCCGGTACTAAGGGCCAGATGTAGGAAGATAGCAATTTGCGACTTGCAAATTGCGAGTCCCTGCGACTCGCAATTTGCAAGTCGCAAATTGCTATGCAGTACGGTGTCTCAGACACCGACTGCGACTCGCAATGGGGTCGCAATGACCCACCTCATGAATATTCATGAGGTGGGTCGCAAATTGCGGCCCTATTGCGAGTATAGGCACTCGCTAACATGGAGGCCTGCTGTAGTCAGCAGGCCTCCACGTTAGCGACCTGCTTTTCAATAAAGCAGTTTTTTTTTTTTTAAATGTAGCCCGTTTTCCCTAAGGGAAAACGAGCTGCATTTTAAAAAAAAAGCGAAACCTTTTGTTTCGGTTTTTTCAGGGCAGGGAGTGGTCCCTTGGACCACTCCCTGCCCTGAAAAAATATTCTGGGGTCCAGTCTCAAACTGGAAGGGGTCCCATGGGGACCCCTTCCAATTTGCGAGTGGGTTACCATCCACTTGAAGTGGATGGTAACTGCGACTCCATTTGCGACCGCGTACGTGGTCGCAAATGGAGTTGCATACCACTGCGACTCGCAAATAGGAAGGGAACACCCCTTCCTATTTGCGATTCGGAAATGCATTTTGCGAGTCGGTCCCGACTCCCAAAATGCATTTCTGCATAGGAAACACGCATTTGCGAGTCGCAAACAGCAAAATTTGCCGTTTGTGACTCGCAAAGTGTTTCCTACATCTGGCCCTAAGTTACTTTATTGCTCTTCAGCTTATGTGGCACCCCTGAGACTTTTGAAGGAATGATGAGTACTCTCCTAGTAACCCATATTTCATACATGGCCACTTACACTGATGACACTGTCATTTACAGTCTTATTTGGGAGACCCATTTGGAACATTTAAAGAACATCTTACATGCCCTAAAAACCATGGGACTGAAAGTGAACCCCTCCAAAAGCCACCTACCTGTAAGAAATGTAAAACATTTTGGATTTTTATTACATCAGGAGCAAATCCAACCCAATCAGAGAAAACTCAGCTATCCATCAGGCGTCATTTCTGAAAACAAAGAAAAATCTCAAAGCTTTCCTGCATCTCGTAGGTCACTCTCACCTATCTTCTTCCCCGACGGATCTACTGAAAAGAATTAGAGAAGTGGACCAATGTCTTAAATATCCTTCAACTCAAGTGAGGGAAGGCATTTACGATTCTTAAGACTGTTCTCACTTCCAAGCCAGTAATACATAGCCTAGATTTCTCTTGACCCTTTAGTCTTCAGACAGATGCTTCATGAGTGGGTATAGGAGCCATCCTGTCACAATAGGATGAGGTATGGAATGATACCCTTAACCTATATTAGAAATTATTCCCAAGGCAGAACTATGCCATAGTGGAAAGAGATGCCCTCGCTATCAACTGGACCATAGAATCTCTTAGATACTACTTGGAAAGACATGAATTTATCCTCTACACTGACCATGCACCCCTAGAATAGATGGCCAGAGAAAGGCAATAATGATTGCATTCTGCAATTGAGTTTAGCCTTACAACCTTTCCGGTTCCACGCCTACCACAGAAAAGGGGCAGCCCTAACTAATGTAGATTTTTTTATCTTAGTATCCTTAGGATTTATTTTTTCCTGGGGAAAAAATGAGGTAGAGGAGATGTGAGAAGCTCCCTCCACGATATTCCCAGTTACCTGAGAATGCAAAGGTTTCTAGCTATGTGACAAGAATTTTAGATTCTATTAAGGGCACAGAGGTGAGGATTATGCTTCTCAATCTTTGCTACTCATAAACAGCAGTCAATTAGAAAACAGTAAACATACTATAATACCATATATCCACTCATGCCCAGCTGAAATAGCTGACCTGAAATTGTTTACCCACCTGTAACACAATCCATATTCGGTGCACTCTGAAAGAAGACTCAATACATCTTTCAGCTCAGATTCCACAGAATCCACCCCCTGTTGAAGGCACCAACCCACTCATTTTCTCACAGAATCCACCTCCTGTTGAAGGCACCAACCCACTCATTTTCTCAATGCCAAAGAATGTCTTTTTTGGGTGGATGGAGCCCAAACCTGGTATATAAAAGTGGCATCTGGTGGTTAAATGCCCTACATTTGGCAGTGTCTCCCAATGTTTTCGAGGCCATCAGTGTCAATTGTCTTCGTAGCGGTAGAGGATGGGGGGGACCCCACTGGGTCCAGGAGGAGTTGTGGAAAGATAGGAAGAAGGATTGGAAGGGCTATGGACAACTCCAAGAGGGATGGAAACCAAGGTTGAATCTTCCAATAATTATTGCATTCTGCGATTGAGTTTAGCCTTACAACCTTTCCGGTTCCACGCCTACCACAGAAAAGGGGCAGCCCTAACTAATATAGATTTTTTTATCCTAGTACCCTTAGGATTTATTTTGTCCTGGGGAAAAAATGAGGTAGAGGAGATGTGAGAAGCTCCCTCCATGATATTCCCAGTTACCTGAGAATGCAAAATTTTCTAGCTATGTGACAAGAATTTTAGATTCTATTAAGGGCACAGAGGTGAGGATTATGCTTCTCAATCTTTGCTACTCATAAACAGCAGTCAATTAGAAAACAGTAAACATACTATAATACCATATATCCACTCATGCCCAGCTGAAATAGCTGACCTGAAATTGTTTACCCACCTGTAACACAATCCATATTCGGTGCACTCTGTAAGAAGACTCAATACATCTTTCAGCTCAGATCCCACAGAATCCACCCCCTGTTGAAGGCACCAACCCACTCATTTTCTCACAGAACCCACCTCCTGTTGAAGGCACCAACCCACTCATTTTCTCAATGCCAAAGAATGTCTTTTTTGGGTGGATGGAGCCCAAACCTGGTGTATAAAAGTGGCATCTGGTGGTTAAATGCCCTACATTTGGCCGTGTCTCCCAATGTTTTCCAGGCCATCAGTGTCAATTGTCTTTGTAGCGGTAGAGGATGGGGGGGACCCCACTGGGTCCAGGAGGAGTTGTGGAAAGATAGGAAGAAGGATGGGAAGGGCTATGGACAACTCCAAGAGGGATGGAAACCAAGGTTGAATCTTCCACACTGGAGTAATCAGAACCAATGACGCTGACAGATGTCTGGTTTGCGCGGCCACAATGATCAATGCACAAGAAGGGGAAACCGTAGTTTGTCTGGTCCAACCAATCCTGTAGAAAGGAATCCATTGCCAGAGCCATCGGGTCTGGTCTCCAACTGTAAAATGTGGGAAGTTGATTGTTGAGACAAGGCGCAACGAGGTCCAGATGACATGGGGCTAGAGATGACACTATCTTCCAGAAGACAGGTGGATGGAGCTTCCAATTGCTGGAGTCCACCAGGAAACAGGAGTTCCAGCCTCCCACTAGATTGTCTTTCCCTAGAAGGAATTCTGCCACAACCATGATCTTCTCCACAAGGCAAAAGTGCCAGAACTCTCTAACAATGTTGGCCAACAGGCATGACTTGGTCCCTCCCAGGTGGTTGATAAAACGAACCACAGACACATTGTCCATCCTTAACAGAATACAAGAATTGCTCCTGACCAAGGAGGAGAACTTGATGGCGAAGGATCCTGCTAGGAGTTCCAGACAGTTCATGTGGAGATGTATCTCTTCGGACGACCACCAATTTCCTGTAGAAAACTCTCAGCATCTCACTACCCAGCCCCAGCGGCTTGCATTGGATTCTATTATGACATCCGGAGAGGCTCTGAAGATGGCCTGCTATTCCAGGCTTCCACATGAAGGAGCCATCAGCGAAGTTCTTCCTCAGGTTTGACTGACAAGGGAATGAGATGATCTTATGAGAGGTCTCGATGTAGATAGTGAATCTTCAATCGTTGCTGAGCTCTGTAGTGTTATGGTCCCAGAAGGTTTGTTTGTTTGTTTGTTTAACAATTTTATAGAGCGCATGGCTACCCTAGGGCCTCCCAGCACTAAAGAGAAGTGACAGCCACTGAGGTAAAAATATTAACTAATAAAGAAAGTTAGCTACCGAAAAGAACAGTTTTTATTTTTTTCCGGAACAAGCGTTTTGAAGGTTCTTGCTGAAGCTCTAAAGGGAGGGCATTCCAGAGGCGATCTGCTTTGACTGAGAAGGAATTACCTTCCCATGAGGATCTCTTGAACCGTGCTATATGTACTAACTGGGCGGTGGAAGATCTCATAATTCTAGTGGGAACATGAAAAAAAATACTTTGCCTGAGAAAAAGAGGACCTTTATTGTGCAAAACAGCCTGAATCGAAAAAGCAGGTAACCCCACAAGCCGGGCCAGGGATCTCAAAGAATATGTCTGTTTTCTCTTGCTTGATCGTCTTCATTTTCTGTGATGGAAGCATCAATTGTTCCTTGATAAAGTCTATGTGAAACCCCAAGAATTCCAGTTGTTGTGTTGGGTTCATTGAGGGTTTCTCGAGGTTGATTTCAAACCCCCGGCTCTTGCAGAAGGGAAACTATCCAAGAGAGATGAGAGAGAAGCAAATGTTGGTTTTGTACCAATAGAATTATGTCATCTAGGTAGACTATCATGCGTACTCCCATCCCTCGAAGGTGTTCAACCACTGGTTTCAGAAGATTGGTGAACACCCAGGGGGCTGGCGATAGGCCAAAAGGGAGTGCTAAGTATTTGTACCATTTGTCTCTCCAATGGAATTGCAGATATTTCCTGTGAGGGGGAGAAGGGAGCTAGGCATCCTTGAGATCGAGATGGATCATCCAGTCTCTTTTTTGACGGAGATCCCTCAGAAGATGAATACCTTCCATCATGAAATGGCGGTAAACCACAAATGGATTGAATTTCCCGAGGTTGAGGACTAACTTTTGTTTTCCCACCTTTTTTTAGCACCATTAACATGTTAATGCAAAAAAACTTGTAGTTTTGGGAAGAGAGGGCGATAGCCTGTTTTTCTAAAAGCCCTTGAATTTTGCAACCGATAAAAGACATGTCTTGTTGGGAAAAATGGATAGGATTTGGAAGAGATGGTTGAAAGGGAGTAGTTGTCAACTCTATAGAACAACCACCTACCATGTTTAACAGCCATGCATCTGAGGAAATTTTGTCCCAATAGTGAAGAAAATGGCATAACCTTCCCCACAAAGGCAGAAGTGGAACATAGGTGTTTGTTACCTTCGGGGGGTTGTCAATCACTTGATAATCCCAGTTTAAGCCTCAGTAATTGAGTCGTCATGTACCTCTTGCTCTGGTGGGGTAGAAGCCTGCTTGTCCAGGGTCTTGAGCATATCCCCTATGCCTTGGGAAGGACCTTGTTGATAGAAGCAGCCAGTCAGCGGTCCTCGAATGTGACTGGCCCTTCCAAAAAGGGGGTTGGACATTCTCTTGAGAGAGGATTGTGGTTTGTCCAGAGAAGTAAAGGTGCTTACGAACTTCGCAATATGCCTTGTTATGTGTTCCCAAATATTAAGTGCTTCAAATTGTATGGTCATGGAGGCCATTTGATCTCATAAAGCACTTGCTTCAGATTGTCTAGAATCCTTAGGTTAAAAGTTCTGTAACTGGAAAATGCCAATGCACCTTCGTTCGCAGTAATTTTAACCAAGTGTTTAAGCCATACACATGCTTGAAAACCTTTTTTTGGAGATGATGCATAACGACCTGGAGTACCTTTTTGGTCTCTATAACCTGTCTAACACAACTCCTTTTAGTGCATTTTTTCACGCTTTAAATAACTTCATTTTTAATCAAATTCAATGCCTCAACAACTTTCCATTCAACTCAGGAAGTAACTTTAATCCCATAGTCCTTTTCTCTCGATATGCTCACCCAGTAGCAATACGGAACTGTCAACCAATAACAGTGCAGCTTTATACCAAGTGACCTATACTGGTGCGGCACACAATGACGCAACACTCACTTCTTTCAGCAATGCAGTCGCTTTGCAATTGTCTCTCACACAATCGCTTACACACACCTAATGCAAAGATGTTGCGAGCAAAAGAAACCAACAACCCGACTGTACACCACAAGATAGGAACCCAAACATTTCAAATCTGAACGGAGAAACGCTTTCCGGCTATAGCTTTCACAGTTACAAAACAAGTGAAACTTGACCAGTAAACCTCACTAGGGTTGATACAGATCCTCCATGGGGCATCAGGATTCACTTAATACCAACTAAAACCCATACTCACTCAAGGGGAACTATTGGCACTGTCAAGCATGTCTCATGTCAAACACCTTATTGCAGACAATAAATTAGCCAAGTGTCCTCTACACTTGTGCATTATCCCGGGATCTTAGGCCACGACGGACCCATCAACAACAACAACCGCAGACATTTTTTTTTTAAAAAGCCACTTAATCACATGGGTACGACAACTCCACAAAACTCTTCACAACATCACACTTTACAATACCCTTTCAACCCAAAAGCAATGCAAGTGCAAAACCCTATTGATACTCATATGCCCACCTCTCACGGGGACGATGCTGGAACTTCTTCAGTCTTCGGAACAGACCATGGGACAGAATTCAGGGTGGGTAAACTTTGAACTGTTCAATTGCATGAGACCAGTCCTATCTGCTTAACACTACACCTAAATGGTTCTCCCCCCATCTTGGAAACAGAGGTGCTGCTGGCACACTGGACTGCTCTGAGTGGCCAGGGCCAGCAGGTGACATCAGAGACTCCTTCTGATAGGCTCCTTCAGGTGTTGCTAGCCTATCCTCTCTCCTAAGTAGCCAAACCCTCTTTTCTGGCTATTGAGGGTCTCTGCTTTGGGGATTTCCTTAGATAACGAATGCAAGAGCTCATCAGAGTTCCTCTGCATCTCTCTCTTCACCTTCTGCCAAGGAATCGACTGCTGACCACGCTGGAAGCCTGCAAAACTGCAACAAAGTAGCTAAGACGACTACTGCAACTCTGTAACGCTGCTCCTGCCGCCTTCTCGACTGTTTTCCTGGTGGTGCATGCTGTGGGGGTAGTCTACCTCCTCTCTGCACTAGAAGCTCCGAAGAAATCTCCTGTGGGTCGACGGAATCTTCCGCCTGCTACCGCAGGCACCAAAGAACTGCATCACCGGTCCCCTGGGTCTCCTCTCAGCACGACGAGCTAGGTCCCTTGAATCCAGCAACTGTGTCCAAGTGACTCGCACAGTCCAGTGACTCTTCAGTCCAAGTTTGGTGGAGGTAAGTCCTTGCCTCCCCACGCCAGACTGCATTGCTGGGAACCGCGACTTTTGCAGCTACTCCGGCCTCTGTGCACTTCCGGCGGAAATCCTTTGTGCACAGCCAAGCCTGGGTCCACGGCACTCTAACCTGCATTGCACGGCTTTCTAAGTGGCCCTCTGGCGACGTGGGACTCCTTTGTTCAACTTCGGGTGAGCACCATTTCACTCCTCTTTGTAGTGCCTGTTCCGGCACTTCTGCGGGTGCTGCCTGCTTTTGAGAGGGCTCCTTTTCTTGCTCGACGCCCCTTCTGTCCCCAGACGCAATTGGCGACATCCTGGTCCCTCCTGGGCCACAGCAGCATCCAAAAACCCTAACCGCATGATTTGCAGCTAGCAAGGCTTGTTGGTGGTCTTTTGGCAGAAAAACACTTCTGCACGACTCTCCACGGTGTGGGGGATCCATCCTCCAAAGGAGATGTCTCTAGCCTTTGTTGTTCCTGCAGAATCCTCAGCTTCTACTGTCTAGTAGCAGCTTCTTTGCACCCACAGCTGGCATTTCCTGGGCATCTGCCCATCTCCGACTTGCTTGTGACTTTTGGACTTGGTCCCCTTGTTCCACAGGTACCCTCGACTGGAAATCCATTGTTGTTGCATTGCTGGTTTGTGTCTTTCCTGCTGAATTCCCCTATCACAACTTCTATGTCCTTTGGGGAACTTTAGTGCACTTTGCACTCACTTTTCAGGGTCTTGGGGTGGGCTATTTTTCTAACCCTTACTATTTTCTTATAGTCCCAGCGACCCTCTACAAGGTCACATAGGTTTGGGGTCCATTCGTGGTTCGCATTCCACTTTTGGAGTATATGGTTTGTGTTGCCCCTATCCCTATGTGTCCCCTTTGCATCCTATTGTAACTATACATTGTTTGCACTGTTTTCTAAGACTATACTGCATATTTTTGGTATTGTGTACATATATCTTGTGTATATTTGCTATCCTCATACTGAGGGTACACTCTGAGATACTTTGGCATATTGTCATAAAAATAAAGTACCTTTATTTTTAGTATATCTGTGTATTGTGTTTTCTTATGATATTGTGCAAGTGACACTAGTGGTACTGTAGGAGCTTCACTCGTCTCCTAGTTCAGCCTAAGCTGCTCTGCTAAGCTACCATTATCTATCAGCCTAAGCTGCTAGACACCCTATACACTAATAAGGGATACCTGGGCCTGGTGCAAGGTGTAAGTACTCCTTGGTACTCACTACAAGCCAGTCCAGCCTCCTACAACCCCCCCAAGTTGGACTGATTCCCCAGTTACAGGAACCCCTTATTGTAGGAAGAGATTATCTCAATTTAGATAACTTGGTCAAAGAATCCTGCAGAGAGGGGAGTTCTTGGTGGACCACAGCCCCTTTTTTGCACATAGAGGACCACAAGTGGCCTGCTTCAAAACAGCAGAAAAGCAAGCATCTGATAGAGACTTCTAGTTGCAGATTCCTTACCTTAGAATTTTCCCCCAGGCGTCAGACTGGATCCTCAGAATTTTCTTCGAGCAATACCCTTGCACATCGGTAGGTGGTGTTGGTCGACTCCGCAGGTGTCGTAGGCGTCGTGGTTGCCGTGATGACGTCGGGAGTAGCACATAGACGCCGCCCTCGCGCAGTGACGTCAGACTTTGGTGCGTTGAGATGTCCCCGAAGACACGGTTCAAGCCTTGTGAGGACTGCCATCGGTCGATGTCGGTGACGGATCCTCATCGCATTTGTCTGTGGTGCCTCGAGGGCGACCACGACCTGAAGTCATGCTCCGAGTGTTGGGCCATGCACCCAAAAGCTTTGAGGGAGTTGTCCCTAAAGCTAATGGAGGGCCGGCACTCGACTCCGCGTAGGTCCCGGTCTAGCTCGAGAGGAAGGTCATGAGATCGGTCGCGGAGTCATACCCACTCATCTTCTTCGAAATCCTCGGGTCAAGGTAAGAAGAAGAAGAAGTCGAAGAAGTCCCATTACTCTCTGACTTTACCCCGTCGCTCGGCCGACACGATGTGGGACAAGCGTCCACACACTAGGACTCCGTCCTCGGAGCCTGCATCTGGGTGGACTTCACGCTTCTCTGAGTTTCCCGAAGCCGGAGCGACCCCCGCCCAACAGAAGGAGTTTTATGAGGCCATGCGCCTCATCTTTGAGCGGGCCGACCCCGATATGGCGCCTTCGGGCCCAAGGGGTTCGGCTGAGGGGCCTTTGGGTTCCGCGCCGGTGGCTTCGGACCCGGCCACAGAGGTCACCTCCGGATCAGTGTGCGGATCCGCATTGAAGCCGGTCGCACCTTTGAGACCTTCGCGGGGTCTATTATTGACGCTTCTGACGTCAGTAGTGCCAACTATCGACATCGATCCAATTCTTATCCCTGACGACTCAGAGTCGGAGTGGTATCGGCCGGCGCCGCCATCGGCTTCGCTGGGGCCTATTCGCCCGAGGTCGGATTCTGACCTTTTTCCTATGGGTACGAATACGGGGAGGAATTGGTCGGGTGCCTGGACCCTTATGAATACCAGGATGAGCCTGCTATGGACTGGGCACAGGATTTGGGTGAAGCCAGTGGTCTAGATACTTCTCCTGACACTGGCATGCTGTCTTCTCCTACCGTGGCTACGGCGGAGGGAGCAACTTACAGTATGGTGGTCAGTAGGGCAGCTGAGGTCCTCGGCCTTGAGCTACCTGCTGTAGAAGTCAGGTCTAATCTGCTGACGGAGGTGCTTCAGCCTGGGGCTCTACTTCAGAACCCCTTTTACCATTCAATAAGGCCCTCACCGATGTCCTTTGGGGTAAATGGTCCAAACCCAACACAGGGGCACCTGTGAACAGGACTATCGCTCGCCGCCATCGGCCCGCACCGAACGACCCAAAATTCCCATCCCAACACTCCACACCTGAGAGTCTTGTTATCCAGGCTTCCTCTTCTTCAGACACGTTCCCTTCCGCAACCGCAGATAAGGAATCCAAAAGGCTGGAACAATTTGGCAAGAATTTGTTTTCTTCCTCCAGCCTCTCACTGCGGTCTGTGACTACTGCATGTCTTTGGGGCCATTATACCCACTCCCTGTGGGATACGGTTGTGCAAGTCCTGCCGCAGATACCTGAGGAGGCCTGTGCTATTGTCTCCCAAGCAGTGGAAGATGAGAGAGACGCGGTGAAGTTCACTATCCTTTGTGGGCTGGATATTACCTACTCTCTGGGCAGATCGGTTGCAACAACAGTGGCCTTACGGCACCACGCCTGGTTACACACTTCTGGCTTCTTTGGGGATGTCCATCAGTCACTCATGGACATTCACTTTGATGGCACCCGTCTCTTCGGAGACAAAGCGGACTTGGCCTTGGACAGATTCATGGATTCCCGAGCTACGGCTCAGTCCCTTGGTCTTTCCTCCGCCACTCGCCCGCCACAGTCCGCTTTTTGTCCCTTTCGTGGACATGGAAGGGGCACCCTGTTGCGTGCTCTACCCAGCCACCGTGCCACGCATGCTGGCCAGCCTATGCGTGGCCGAGGATGCAGAATGTCACGTGGCCGTGGGACAGGGAACCAGAGGTCTGTCCAGGCCACCTCTGCCCCTGCTGCAGTCTCCAAACCCTCGTAGTCCGTCCCCTCACTCCCACCCAGATGGTGGCAGGATCTGCCATCACCTGCCTCACTGGGAACATATAACCGCAGATGGGTGGGTTTTGCAGATCATTCGGAAGGGCTACTCCCTCCCTTTCGGATCTCCACTACCACACATGCCACCATCCTTCCATCATCTTCCGGGGGATCATTTGGTGCTTCTCCGCCAGGAAGTTGTGGCTCTCTTGGCCAAGGGAGCTATAGAGAGGGTCCCTGTGCCTGAAGTAGGTTGTGGTTGTTATTCCCGCTACTTTCTGATACCAAAGAAGGACAGGGCTTACGTCCTATCCTAGACCTTTGGGACCTGAACTACTTCCTCAAGAAGGAGAAATTCAAAATGCTCACCCTGGCTCAGGTTCTGTCTGCCATGTTCCCTTTCGGCCTTACCAGCGCCCCTCGAGTGTTCACGAAAGTGATGGCGGTGGTTGCAGTTCATCTGCGCAGATTAGGGGTCTCAGTCTTACCCTACCTCAATGAATGGCTGTTGAAGGCACCTTCGCCCCAAACAGTCATCTCCCACCTTCAGACTATGGCGAACCTCCTGCACAAGCTGGGGTTCACTATAAACGTGCCAAAGTCACACCTGACTCCCTCTCAGATGCTCCCTTTCATTGGAGCTGTTCTGGATACAGTACAATTTCGGGATTATCTTCCTGACAAGCGAGTCCAAGACATTCAGGCTATGATTCCGATCTTTCAGCCTCGGTCTTGGGTTTCAGTGAGACTGACTCTGAGGCTGCTGGGCGTCACGGCCTCCTGCATCCTGCTAGTAACACATGCCAGATAGCATATGCGGGCTCTGTAGTGGGACCTGAAGTTCCAGTGGGCACAGCATCAGGGAAATCACTCCGACATGGTCCAGATCTCAGAGGGGACTGCGAAATACCTGCAGTCATGGCTTTTGAATCCAAATTGGGTCAACAGCAAATCCCTTCCCCAACCAGATCTCTCTATTGTGACAGATGCGTCACTTCTGAGTTGGGGTGGCCACATGGGAGCGGCGGCGATCAGAAGCCTCTGGTCTCCGGCCGAGTCGGGGCTCGACATAAATATGCTGGGGCTCCGGGCGATCAGGCTTGCGTTTAAAGCATTCCTTCCCTCTCTCATAGGGAAAGTGGTGCAGGTGTTCACGGACAACTCTACCGCCATGTGGTACTCCAACAAACAGGGCAGGGTAGGGTCCTGGACCCTTTTCAGGAGGCAATACGCCTCTGGACATGGCTGGAACATCAGGGCATTATCCTAATGGTTTAACATCTGGAGGGCTCTCTCAACGCCAGAGCAGACAAACTCAGCTGCCAACGCACTGTCCATCACGAATGGCATCTCCATCCGGAGGTGGCGCAAGGTCTCTTTCTCAAGTGGGGAGAGCGTTGGTTAGATCTGTTCGCCTCCGCAGAGAACACGTAATGTCAGCTGTTCTGCGCGTGGAGTTTTCAAGGGTGCACTCGCTCTGAGATGCTTTTCATCTCGAGTGGAGCTCCGACTCCTTTACGCCTTCCCGCCTATCCCTCTTCTGCCCAGAGTTCTAAAGAAAATCAAGTACAACCAGGCCCAAGTTATCTTGGTGACTGCGGACTGGGCTCGAAGAGTGTGGTATCCAGAGCTGTGGAGCATGTCCATCGATTCTCCACTCAGACTGCCTCTTCGGGCTCATCTTCTGTCACAGCAACAGGGGACGGTTCTCCGCCCGAACCTGTCCAACCTCCTTCTTCATGCGTGGAAATTGAGTGGCAACAGTTGACGGCATTTGCCCTTCCACCCGAAGTATGCAATGTTATCTTGGCAGCCAGGCGTCCTTCGACTAAAACTGTGTACGCCTGTCGTTGGAATAAATTTGTGGCATGGTGTACCAACAAATCTGTTGATCCCCTTTCTGCCCCTCTGTCAGAGGTTCTTCTGTTCCTTCTTTCTTTCGCCCAGCAGGGCTCTGCTTTGGGCGCCCTTAAAGGGTATTTGTCTGCCATTTCTGCCTTTCTTAGGCTACCTGATCAGCCCTCAGTCTTTAAATCTCCTATTGTGAGCGGGTTCTTAAAAGGGCTCACCCACTTATTTCCTCCCACTCCATTTATCATGCCTCAGTGGGATCTTAATCTTGTACTTACTGATTTGATGTGTACCCCATTTGAGCCAATGCATAATTGTCCCTTGCGGCTCCTCACATTCAAAACTGTCTTTCTGGTCGCTATCACCTCTGCTCGCAGGGTGAGTGAGCTTCAGGCCCTTTCTTCAAAACCTCCATACTTGTCTGTACAAACTGACAAAGTGGTGTTATGCACTAGAGCTTCCTTCCTTCCTTAGGTAGTTACACCATTTCATGTAGGCCAGTCCATCACTTTGCCTACCTTCTTCGCACCCCCACATCCTTCTCATGAGGAGGAAGACTCCCCTGTCTGGCCCCAGAAAGAGCGTTGGCGTTCTACCTCAATCGTACTAAAGATTTCCGGGTGGACGATCAACTCTTTGTTGGCTATGTGGGTGCGAAGAAAGGGAAGCCGGTGCAAACGCGTACCATCTCTCGATGGGTGCTTCTTTGCATCAAAATGTGCTACCCTTTGGCTAAAAAGCAACCTCCCGAAGGCTTGCGTGCTCATTCTACCAGAGCAACTGCTGCTTCCACAGCGTTAGCACACAGAGTTCCTGTCCGGGACAGCTGTCAGGCAGCTACATGGGCATCCCTGCACACGTTTGCTAAGCATTACTGCCTGGATAGTCAGGTCAGATCAGATGGCTACTTTGGTCGTTTGGTCCTGCAGGACTTTCTAGTATGATCTTAGTTCTCAGCCCACCACCGAGGATGGTATTGCTTGAGTATCTATTCTAAGGTAAGGAATCTGCAACTAGAAGTCTCTATCAGATGTACAAGCTACTTACTTTCGGTAACGAAATATCTGGTAGAGACATATTCTAGTTGCAGATTCCTTACCGCCCACTCATCCTCCCCGCTTGCGAACTGATTTCTAGGGACAGGGATTCCCCCTTTCAGGTTCTTAGCTCAGACACAAATCTCAGTGTTCGTAGCGGATCTGCACTCTGGCGTGGAAAGTCATTAAAAGAAACTGACGTCACTGCGCGAGGGCGGCATCTATGTACTATTCCCGACGTCATCACGGTGACCAAGATGCTACAACGCCTGCGGAGTCGACCGACGCCACCTACCGACGGGCAAGGGTATTGCTCGAAGAAAAATCTCCGGATCCAGTCTGACGCCTGGGGGAAAATTCTAAGGTAAGGAATCTGCAAATAGAATATGTCTCTACCAGATATTTCGTTAACGAAGGTAAGTAACTTGTACAACAAAAACGGAATGAAAAACAAGAGAGACATAAAGTCCTATCAACTTATACTGAAGCTTTTATATGGAGCCCCAACAAGAATTTCAGGGCCACTCAGGGAGACAACCCTTTGTTTTAGGAGTCATAGAAAGAAGTCAAGGAAGAAGGAGACACTCAAATAGTAGGTCCCCAATTCTTTCTTTAGCAAGGAATGTTGTATAGGAAAGGCGGGGGACCAACCCAAACAGTTAATGATCCCTGAGCCATTTAGAAAGAAAGTTTTGTTTTTGGCTCAGAGCCACCTGGTGGGGGGACACTTTGGTTTGTAGAAAACAGAACAAGCTATATTAGAGAGATTGTGTTGGTCAGGTATTCACAGCCAAGTGAAGAAATACTGTTGTGAATGCGTGGTCTGACAGAAAAAACAGCTGATTTAAAACTACGGAGGCCCCCTTACGTCGCTTACCGGTGATAGAGGAACCACTCATTATGTTAGGGATGGAGATAATTGGACCACTACTTCCCTCTCATAATGGATGCTGCTACGTCCTTGTAATGGTTGATTATGCTACCTGATAACCCAAGGGGGTTGCCCTCTGACAGCCCAATACATCCTAAGTAGCTAAAGCCATGATTGATCTATTCTCAAAGGTGGGGTTTCCCAAGGAGATATTGACAGACCAGGGAACTCCATTTACCTCTAAACTCCTGAAACAGATATGTCATCAATTCAGGATTAAATAGATATGCACTACTGCCTGTCATCCCCAAACTGACAGCCTCGGAGAAAGGTATAATGGCATGTGAAAGACAGCCCTAAAGAAACTGTTGACTTTAGAGGCCCGGAAATGTGAACAAATATTACCTTTGTCACCTTTTGCCATCTGTTGTCATGTACTGAGCAGCACTGTGTTTCTCCTTTTGTGCAGCAGAAAGCCCTGCACTCTCTAGGATATGGCTACAGAAGAACGGGAACAAGAAGCCAATGATGCAAGACCTTTACTAGAATATGTGGCTAGTTTGAAAACACATTTAAATCAGATCAGGGAGATTGGAAAGCCAAATCTGGAGCGAGCCCAAAAAGAGCAAAAAGCACAATATGATAAAAAAAAAAAACTAAATTAAAGCTTATGCCACTGGGGATTTTGACCTTATAATATTACCTTCCTTAGAACATAAGCTCCTGTGTCAATGGCAAGGTCCCTATCCTGTACTGGAGCAACTAAGTCCTGCTACTTATAGGGAAGAAATTAATAAAGAAACGAAAAAACCCAAATCTACCATGTTAATCTCTTGAAAAAGTGGGAAGGGCCTTCTCCTGTCCTGATTGGCAATAAAAAGAAGTGGATGAGTCAGTTTATCAATGCATTGATGCTGACCTCAAAAAGCCATTAAAAGATGAATTGACAAGACAGTTAGGAATCCCTTTGGGAAGTATTTTCCATCACCCAGGGGAGAACCATAAAAATCCACCATTCCATCAAGACTGAGCCAGGAAAAAAGGTATGCCTTAAACCATAGAGGGTCCTAGAGGTTCACATAGCAGCCATAGAAGCAGAGGTAACATCCATGCTGCAAATTAGAGTTACAGAACCCTCCATAAGTGAGTGGAACTTACCCATAGTTTTGGCACCAAAACCTGATGGCTCGGTCCGTTTTTGTACTAATTTTACAGAGGTAAATACAATTTCCAAAACCAACACTTGCACCCTTTCCCGCATTGATGAGATGAATGAAAAATTAGGGGAAGACTAATATATCAGCACCTTAGACTTTTGCAAAAGGTATTGGCAATTTCCACTCAATCCCAGTGATAAAGGAAAAATCAGCATTCTCTTCACCAGAGGGCCGGTACTAAGGGCCAGATGTAGGAAGATAGCAATTTGCGACTTGCAAATTGCGAGTCCCTGCGACTCGCAATTTGCAAGTCGCAAATTGCTATGCAGTACGGTGTCTCAGACACCGACTGCGACTCGCAATGGGGTCGCAATGACCCACCTCATGAATATTCATGAGGTGGGTCGCAAATTGCGGCCCTATTGCGAGTATAGGCACTCGCTAACATGGAGGCCTGCTGTAGTCAGCAGGCCTCCACGTTAGCGACCTGCTTTTCAATAAAGCAGTTTTTTTTTTTTTTAAATGTAGCCCGTTTTCCCTAAGGGAAAACGAGCTGCATTTTAAAAAAAAAGCGAAACCTTTTGTTTCGGTTTTTTCAGGGCAGGGAGTGGTCCCTTGGACCACTCCCTGCCCTGAAAAAATATTCTGGGGTCCAGTCTCAAACTGGAAGGGGTCCCATGGGGACCCCTTCCAATTTGCGAGTGGGTTACCATCCACTTGAAGTGGATGGTAACTGCGACTCCATTTGCGACCGCGTACGTGGTCGCAAATGGAGTTGCATACCACTGCGACTCGCAAATAGGAAGGGAACACCCCTTCCTATTTGCGATTCGGAAATGCATTTTGCGAGTCGGTCCCGACTCCCAAAATGCATTTCTGCATAGGAAACACGCATTTGCGAGTCGCAAACAGCAAAATTTGCCGTTTGTGACTCGCAAAGTGTTTCCTACATCTGGCCCTAAGTTACTTTATTGCTCTTCAGCTTATGTGGCACCCCTGAGACTTTTGAAGGAATGATGAGTACTCTCCTAGTAACCCATATTTCATACATGGCCACTTACACTGATGACACTGTCATTTACAGTCTTATTTGGGAGACCCATTTGGAACATTTAAAGAACATCTTACATGCCCTAAAAACCATGGGACTGAAAGTGAACCCCTCCAAAAGCCACCTACCTGTAAGAAATGTAAAACTTTTTGGATTTTTATTACATCAGGAGCAAATCCAACCCAATCAGAGAAAACTCAGCTATCCATCAGGCGTCATTTCTGAAAACAAAGAAAAATCTCAAAGCTTTCCTGCATCTCGTAGGTCACTCTCACCTATCTTCTTCCCCGACGGATCTACTGAAAAGAATTAGAGAAGTGGACCAATGTCTTAAATATCCTTCAACTCAAGTGAGGGAAGGCATTTACGATTCTTAAGACTGTTCTCACTTCCAAGCCAGTAATACATAGCCTAGATTTCTCTTGACCCTTTAGTCTTCAGACAGATGCTTCATGAGTGGGTATAGGAGCCATCCTGTCACAATAGGATGAGGTATGGAATGATACCCTTAACCTATATTAGAAATTATTCCCAAGGCAGAACTATGCCATAGTGGAAAGAGATGCCCTCGCTATCAACTGGACCATAGAATCTCTTAGATACTACTTGGAAAGACATGAATTTATCCTCTACACTGACCATGCACCCCTAGAATAGATGGCCAGAGAAAGGCAATAATGATTGCATTCTGCAATTGAGTTTAGCCTTACAACCTTTCCGGTTCCACGCCTACCACAGAAAAGGGGCAGCCCTAACTAATGTAGATTTTTTTATCTTAGTATCCTTAGGATTTATTTTTTCCTGGGGAAAAAATGAGGTAGAGGAGATGTGAGAAGCTCCCTCCACGATATTCCCAGTTACCTGAGAATGCAAAGGTTTCTAGCTATGTGACAAGAATTTTAGATTCTATTAAGGGCACAGAGGTGAGGATTATGCTTCTCAATCTTTGCTACTCATAAACAGCAGTCAATTAGAAAACAGTAAACATACTATAATACCATATATCCACTCATGCCCAGCTGAAATAGCTGACCTGAAATTGTTTACCCACCTGTAACACAATCCATATTCGGTGCACTCTGAAAGAAGACTCAATACATCTTTCAGCTCAGATTCCACAGAATCCACCCCCTGTTGAAGGCACCAACCCACTCATTTTCTCACAGAATCCACCTCCTGTTGAAGGCACCAACCCACTCATTTTCTCAATGCCAAAGAATGTCTTTTTTGGGTGGATGGAGCCCAAACCTGGTATATAAAAGTGGCATCTGGTGGTTAAATGCCCTACATTTGGCAGTGTCTCCCAATGTTTTCGAGGCCATCAGTGTCAATTGTCTTCGTAGCGGTAGAGGATGGGGGGGACCCCACTGGGTCCAGGAGGAGTTGTGGAAAGATAGGAAGAAGGATTGGAAGGGCTATGGACAACTCCAAGAGGGATGGAAACCAAGGTTGAATCTTCCAATAATTATTGCATTCTGCGATTGAGTTTAGCCTTACAACCTTTCCGGTTCCACGCCTACCACAGAAAAGGGGCAGCCCTAACTAATATAGATTTTTTTATCCTAGTACCCTTAGGATTTATTTTGTCCTGTGGAAAAAATGAGGTAGAGGAGATGTGAGAAGCTCCCTCCATGATATTCCCAGTTACCTGAGAATGCAAAATTTTCTAGCTATGTGACAAGAATTTTAGATTCTATTAAGGGCACAGAGGTGAGGATTATGCTTCTCAATCTTTGCTACTCATAAACAGCAGTCAATTAGAAAACAGTAAACATACTATAATACCATATATCCACTCATGCCCAGCTGAAATAGCTGACCTGAAATTGTTTACCCACCTGTAACACAATCCATATTCGGTGCACTCTGTAAGAAGACTCAATACATCTTTCAGCTCAGATCCCACAGAATCCACCCCCTGTTGAAGGCACCAACCCACTCATTTTCTCACAGAACCCACCTCCTGTTGAAGGCACCAACCCACTCATTTTCTCAATGCCAAAGAATGTCTTTTTTGGGTGGATGGAGCCCAAACCTGGTGTATAAAAGTGGCATCTGGTGGTTAAATGCCCTACATTTGGCCGTGTCTCCCAATGTTTTCCAGGCCATCAGTGTCAATTGTCTTTGTAGCGGTAGAGGATGGGGGGGACCCCACTGGGTCCAGGAGGAGTTGTGGAAAGATAGGAAGAAGGATGGGAAGGGCTATGGACAACTCCAAGAGGGATGGAAACCAAGGTTGAATCTTCCACACTGGAGTAATCAGAACCAATGACGCTGACAGATGTCTGGTTTGCGCGGCCACAATGATCAATGCACAAGAAGGGGAAACCGTAGTTTGTCTGGTCCAACCAATCCTGTAGAAAGGAATCCATTGCCAGAGCCATCGGGTCTGGTCTCCAACTGTAAAATGTGGGAAGTTGATTGTTGAGACAAGGCGCAACGAGGTCCAGATGACATGGGGCTAGAGATGACACTATCTTCCAGAAGACAGGTGGATGGAGCTTCCAATTGCTGGAGTCCACCAGGAAACAGGAGTTCCAGCCTCCCACTAGATTGTCTTTCCCTAGAAGGAATTCTGCCACAACCATGATCTTCTCCACAAGGCAAAAGTGCCAGAACTCTCTAACAATGTTGGCCAACAGGCATGACTTGGTCCCTCCCAGGTGGTTGATAAAACGAACCACAGACACATTGTCCATCCTTAACAGAATACAAGAATTGCTCCTGACCAAGGAGGAGAACTTGATGGCGAAGGATCCTGCTAGGAGTTCCAGACAGTTCATGTGGAGATGTATCTCTTCGGACGACCACCAATTTCCTGTAGAAAACTCTCAGCATCTCACTACCCAGCCCCAGCGGCTTGCATTGGATTCTATTATGACATCCGGAGAGGCTCTGAAGATGGCCTGCTATTCCAGGCTTCCACATGAAGGAGCCATCAGCGAAGTTCTTCCTCAGGTTTGACTGACAAGGGAATGAGATGATCTTATGAGAGGTCTCGATGTAGATAGTGAATCTTCAATCGTTGCTGAGCTCTGTAGTGTTATGGTCCCAGAAGGTTTGTTTGTTTGTTTGTTTAACAATTTTATAGAGCGCATGGCTACCCTAGGGCCTCCCAGCACTAAAGAGAAGTGACAGCCACTGAGGTAAAAATATTAACTAATAAAGAAAGTTAGCTACCGAAAAGAACAGTTTTTATTTTTTTCCGGAACAAGCGTTTTGAAGGTTCTTGCTGAAGCTCTAAAGGGAGGGCATTCCAGAGGCGATCTGCTTTGACTGAGAAGGAATTACCTTCCCATGAGGATCTCTTGAACCGTGCTATATGTACTAACTGGGCGGTGGAAGATCTCATAATTCTAGTGGGAACATGAAAAAAAATACTTTGCCTGAGAAAAAGAGGACCTTTATTGTGCAAAACAGCCTGAATCGAAAAAGCAGGTAACCCCACAAGCCGGGCCAGGGATCTCAAAGAATATGTCTGTTTTCTCTTGCTTGATCGTCTTCATTTTCTGTGATGGAAGCATCAATTGTTCCTTGATAAAGTCTATGTGAAACCCCAAGAATTCCAGTTGTTGTGTTGGGTTCATTGAGGGTTTCTCGAGGTTGATTTCAAACCCCCGGCTCTTGCAGAAGGGAAACTATCCAAGAGAGATGAGAGAGAAGCAAATGTTGGTTTTGTACCAATAGAATTATGTCATCTAGGTAGACTATCATGCGTACTCCCATCCCTCGAAGGTGTTCAACCACTGGTTTCAGAAGATTGGTGAACACCCAGGGGGCTGGCGATAGGCCAAAAGGGAGTGCTAAGTATTTGTACCATTTGTCTCTCCAATGGAATTGCAGATATTTCCTGTGAGGGGGAGAAGGGAGCTAGGCATCCTTGAGATCGAGATGGATCATCCAGTCTCTTTTTTGACGGAGATCCCTCAGAAGATGAATACCTTCCATCATGAAATGGCGGTAAACCACAAATGGATTGAATTTCCCGAGGTTGAGGACTAACTTTTGTTTTCCCACCTTTTTTTAGCACCATTAACATGTTAATGCAAAAAAACTTGTAGTTTTGGGAAGAGAGGGCGATAGCCTGTTTTTCTAAAAGCCCTTGAATTTTGCAACCGATAAAAGACATGTCTTGTTGGGAAAAATGGATAGGATTTGGAAGAGATGGTTGAAAGGGAGTAGTTGTCAACTCTATAGAACAACCACCTACCATGTTTAACAGCCATGCATCTGAGGAAATTTTGTCCCAATAGTGAAGAAAATGGCATAACCTTCCCCACAAAGGCAGAAGTGGAACATAGGTGTTTGTTACCTTCGGGGGGTTGTCAATCGCTTGATAATCCCAGTTTAAGCCTCAGTAATTGAGTCGTCATGTACCTCTTGCTCTGGTGGGGTAGAAGCCTGCTTGTCCAGGGTCTTGAGCATATCCCCTATGCCTTGGGAAGGACCTTGTTGATTGAAGCAGCCAGTCAGCGGTCCTCGAATGTGACTGGCCCTTCCAAAAAGGGGGTTGGACATTCTCTTGAGAGAGGATTGTGGTTTGTCCAGAGAAGTAAAGGTGCTTACGAACTTCGCAATATGCCTTGTTATGTGTTCCCAAATATTAAGTGCTTCAAATTGTATGGTCATGGAGGCCATTTGATCTCATAAAGCACTTGCTTCAGATTGTCTAGAATCCTTAGGTTAAAAGTTCTGTAACTGGAAAATGCCAATGCACCTTCGTTCGCAGTAATTTTAACCAATTGTTTAAGCCATACACATGCTTGAAAACCTTTTTTTGGAGATGATGCATAACGACCTGGAGTACCTTTTTGGTCTCTATAACCTGTCTAACACAACTCCTTTTAGTGCATTTTTTCACGCTTTAAATAACTTCATTTTTAATCAAATTCAATGCCTCAACAACTTTCCATTCAACTCAGGAAGTAACTTTAATCCCATAGTCCTTTTCTCTCGATATGCTCACCCAGTAGCAATACGGAACTGTCAACCAATAACAGTGCAGCTTTATACAAAGTGACCTATACTGGTGCGGCACACAATGACGCAACACTCACTTCTTTCAGCAATGCAGTCGCTTTGCAATTGTCTCTCACACAATCGCTTACACACACCTAATGCAAAGATGTTGCGAGCAAAAGAAACCAACAACCCGACTGTACACCACAAGATAGGAACCCAAACATTTCAAATCTGAACGGAGAAACGCTTTCCGGCTATAGCTTTCACAGTTACAAAACAAGTGAAACTTGACCAGTAAACCTCACTAGGGTTGATACAGATCCTCCATGGGGCATCAGGATTCACTTAATACCAACTAAAACCCATACTCACTCAAGGGGAACTATTGGCACTGTCAAGCATGTCTCATGTCAAACACCTTATTGCAGACAATAAATTAGCCAAGTGTCCTCTACACTTGTGCATTATCCCGGGATCTTAGGCCACGACGGACCCATCAACAACAACAACCGCAGACATTTTTTTTTTAAAAAGCCACTTAATCACATGGGTACGACAACTCCACAAAACTCTTCACAACATCACACTTTACAATACCCTTTCAACCCAAAAGCAATGCAAGTGGAAAAACCCTATTGATACTCATATGCCCACCTCTCACGGGGACGATGCTGGAACTTCTTCAGTCTTCGGAACAGACCATGGGACAGAATTCAGGGTGGGTAAACTTTGAACTGTTCAATTGCATGAGACCAGTCCTATCTGCTTAACACTACACCTAAATGGTTCTCCCCCCACTTGGGGCTAACCATTTCTCTGCTCCCATATTTGCTAAAGCATTTTCTTCCTTCACAGGAATCACTGCCCGAGGAGGTCAACGGATCTCTGGAACCAGCATAAGGGTGTGGAAAACCAGACAACAGATTTCAGTACACACTAATACAATCACACAGTGGGACAAAACTTCAGTCAGGACTAAACTTAAGGGGTTCTATTTCAAATTTAAGCTCAAAGTCATTTAGACTTTTGTCGCCTTGGTCACCAAGGGTTGACCAAGGGGACAAAATAGATTCAGGTGAACTAACATTAAGAGAAGTAAACACTCAACACAGACAATTCAGAACATCAGTACAATTATCTGAGGAACAGAGAGATGGAAAGAGAATATTAATAGGTAAGATTAGGAGGGAGTTGCCATATGGGAATTTGGGCTGTGGTATTACAGTTCAATTTTTTATATTGTAAAAATGTTCTTTATCCTATAGGTACACATAGGAACACTCCCCAACCCTGTCAGGAGAAAACCAGAGAAATACTCACACAGAGGGTGGTGGGCTGACCAGACTTTTTTCTCTCTCTCCAATCCCATTCCCCTTCACCCATGGAGGCTGCTCTAGTTTGGAGTGCTGAACTACGTTCAGACAGTAACAGTCATTTCGAGGCATTCAGAGTCATCTTCTTTGAGTGCACCTCACAGCTACAGGGCAAAATTTCCAATCTGGTTAGTGACCAAGCGTTAAACTTTTATACATACAAAGCTGATTCCTAAATACACTGAATTGCTGAATATGATCCTTGTCAAAATATAGAAATCTCAATGGGATATCAGGAACACAAAACCTGGTTTGGTGTGCATTTACCACATCTAGTGAAAGTGGCACATATTGGCTGGGTATAGTCCAGATGCAGCAGACCTGAGTGCACTAGATTAAGCCAGTTATCAAATCAATAAGTGGCTATATAGAGACAACTTCAACAGTATGTTCTACAGGCCACAGGCGCTGGAGCTGTGGTTCCTGCTGCTGCACGACATGCTGCAATGCAGGCAATTAGTCCACAGACTATTAACCCCTTAAGCATGGGGGTCAGCTAATGGATGACACCCTCACTACCTCACCAGTGTGCCTGTTGCCCACTGGCCGACACTGGGGAGTCATTTAAATGGCCACCCTGATGCAGAACACCTGAGGGATTCCTTTATTTTATTTTAAATCGAGCTGCTTAGGAAGACCTGATTCCTAAATCTTTTTCCCTTTAGTGTAATGACGTTCAGCGCACAGGGTGCACTGACCTCATTTCGTGAAAGTGAAAGAAAAACGAGTCGATCGGCTCATATTATCTTCACTACAACTGTGCTCCGGGGCCATATCTCAGCACCGCTGCATGAGCACTGATTGGTGTTGGATAGGTACTGTTGGAAAGGAGAGAGTCTCCCCTTTCCAATAATATCTCTGGCCAGTGGATGCCTGCTTGGGGATCGCCATAGGAGATCTGTTTCCAAGCAGGAATACACCGACTAAACACCAGGGATTTTGAGGGACTGGCCTTGGGCAAGGGCTTGTGCTACCCCTCGCCCATACTATATCAGCCTATTTGCCCCCTCTGCACCCCAGGGCAGATGGGGATACTGTCACTCTTTTTAACTTCATTGCCATACCTCATTGCGTCGTGGAACAATTCAGTCACATTAAAGAATCAGTCACTTTGCCATACTGTTGCCATCATCCAGTGGTTTCATGATGCAAGCTTGATGTTCAGATTTTTTCATGAAACCTTGCCATCACCTGAAACTCTTCTCAGTTACAAATAATTCTGCATCTTCTCAATTCCTCCCTAGGAATTTATTTATATTGAAGTCATATTTTCGGGAGGATAAAATCCATCAAATGTTTAATATGGTCAATCAGCTAAATCTGACGGTATGCTCTAGTTAAATCTAAAGTGTTGACAACTGCATTTCATAATAAAGATGATAGTACCCTATGTAGAATTGGCAAAGGAATGCTGTTTATTCATAAGACTTCAGAAACCTATGGATAAGTCGCAGAGCGACTGGTGTTTTTCGTGAAAACAAAACCGAAGAAAATAAGTCCCATGAATAAGTAGTTTCAATTATTTCTTTCTGATGTAAATATTAATTATATCATTTAATTCTGCTCTGATGATAAAGTTACATTTCTGACCTTGTGAGTAACAGAAAACACATTGTACTTTAATATTTGTGCCCAATACATTTCCTAAGCTGGTCACTGAACATATTTTTATTTATTCTTAAAATAAGATCTTTATCTACAAAAACATTATTAGGCTTCATATACAGATTCAATTATCTTTCCCACTTTTGCCTATATTCTGTTGTGAAGTGCCCTCTCCCCAGTATTACCATTTGCCAGAGAATCAGAGCACCGATTTGCCCTCCGCATCTGGGAAATGCAGAATAGACCTAAACCAAAAAGAAAAAGCTGACATTAACCATAGAGAACAGCAAGAAAGGAGAAACATGTCAACAACGTTGAAGAAGGACTCTCCCTTTCAGTTTTGCAGGAGCGGTCCAAGTTTGAGTCCGATAAGCACACTGCAAGGACAGAATGCCAGTGCATTGCAAGTTCTCAAACAGGATGACAGGAGAACACTGAAGTCCACGATGGAGCTGAGCAACGTGGGAGGTCATGGGTACGTCATAGGAGTAGTAACACTGGATATTGGGGTATGGAGCTGGAGAACCGTAGAGGAAGGCTACAATGAGAATCCCGATGACCCCCGAGGACGCCACAGAGACTTGGATGAAGGACTGGTGGACGCTGCCAGGAGAGGTTCTTTTAGCTGGACATAGCTCAGGAAAATGTTTGTGATGGGGTGAGTGATACTTGCAGGGTGAGAGAAAAGTTAGGGTACTCTTTTATGTCGTACTCGCTACAGGTTCAGAAACCAGGGGCTATGTATGAGGTAACGTCACCTACCAAAGTGATATTTGAGCACCTGCCCAAATCTGCATGACTGAGTAAAGGTTTTTTCTTTTCTTAGCACACAAATGTAGGAGGCTGGCCTGGCTTGTAGTGGGTACCAGAGGTACTTACACCTTGTGCCAGGTCCAGATATCCCTTATTAGTGTAGAAGAGGTGTTTCTAGCAGCTTAGGCTGATAGAAGGTAGCTATAGCAGAGCAGCTTAGGCTAAACTAGGAGACATGTAAAGCTCCTACTATACCACTGGTGTCATATTCACACTATCATAAGAAAACACAATACACAGAAGTATACAAATAAAGGTACTTTATTTTTATGACAATATGCCAAAAGTATCTCAGTGAGTACCCTCAGTATGAGGATAAGTTATATACACAAGATATATGTACACAAACCAACATTTTGCAGGTAATAGCAAGAAAAGTAATGCAAGCAGTGTAAAGTTACAGTAGATTGCAATAGGAGCACATAGGTACAGGGGCAACACAAACCATATACTCCAAAAGTGGAATGCGAACCACAAATGGACCCCAAACCTATGTGAGCTTGTACTGTAAGAAAACAGTGAGGGTTCGAAAAATAGCCCACCCCAAGACCCTGAAAGGTAGGTGTAAAGTGCACCTACTACCCCGAGAGAGCACACCAGCAATGCAACAACAGGGGGTTTCTGGACCCGAGTACCTGTAAGACAAGGGGACCAAGTCCAATAGTTGCAACAGTGTCGAGAGTGGGCAGGAGCCCAGGAAATGCCAGCTGAGGGTGCAAGGAAGCTGCCACCTGTTGGAAGAAGCTTGGAGTTCTGCAAGAAAGAAGAGGACTAGGAACTTCTCCTTTGGAGGATGGATGTCCAACGTCGAGATGAAGCTTGCAGAGGTGTTTCTACGCAGAAAGACCGCAAACAAGCCTTGCTAGTTACAAGGGTTGCGGTAGAGGTTTTTGGGTGCTGCTGTGGCCGAGGAGGGACCAGGATGTCGCCACTTGGAGGAGGAGACAGAGGGGGCACCCAGCAATGTAGGGAGCCCTCACAGAAGCAGGCAGCACCCGCAGAAGTACCTGAACAGGCACTTCGAAGAAAAGTGAACCAGAGTCCACCTGAAGTCACAAAAGGGAGTCCCACGACGCCGGAGGACAACTCAGAAGGTTGTGCACTGCAGGAAGGAGTGTCGAGGACCCAGGCTTGGCTGTGCACAAAGGAAGAGTGCACAGGAGCCGGAGCAGCTGCAAATCACGGGGTACCCAGCAATGCAGTCTAGCATGGGAAGGCAAGGACTTACCTCCACCAAACTTGGACTGAAGAGTCACTGGACTGTGGGAGTCACTTGGACAGAGTTGCTGAGTTCCAGGGACCGCGCTCGCTGTGCTGAGAGGGGACCCTGAGGACCAGTGATGCAGTCTTTTGGTGCCTGCGGTTGCAGGGGGAAGATTCCGTTGACCTACGGGAGATTTCTTCAGAACTCCTGGTGCAGAGAGGAGGCAGGCTACCCCCAGAGCATGCACCACCTGGAAACAGTTGAGAAAGCCGGCAGGATGAAACGATACTAGGTTGCCAGTAGTCGTCTTGATACTTTGTTGCGGTTTTGCAGGCGTCCTGAGCAGTCAGCGGTCGATCCTTTGGCAGAAGGTGAAGAGGGAGATGCAGAGGAACTCTGATGTGCTCTTGCATTCGTTATCTGGTGAGATCCCCAAAGCAGAGACCCTAAATAGCCAGAAAAGGAGGTTTGGCTACCTAGGAAGTAGGATTGGCTACCAAGAGAGGTAAGAGCCTATCAGAAGGAGCCTCTGACGTCACCTGCTGGCACTGGCCACTCAAAGCAGTCCAGTGTGCCACAGACACCTCTGTTTCCAAGATGGCAGAGGTCTGGGACACACTGGAGGAGCTCTGGGCACCTCCCCTGGGAGGTGCAGGTCAGGGGAGTGGTCACTCCCCTTTCCTTTGTCCAGTTTCGTGCCAGAGCAGGGCTGGGGGATCCCTGAACCGGTGTAGACTGGCTTATGCAGAGATGGGCACCATCTGTGCCCATCAAAGCATTTCCAGAGGCTGGGGGAGGCTACTCCTCCCCAGCCTTCACACCTATTTCCAAAAGGTGAGGGTGTTACACCCTCTCTCAGAGGAAGTCCTTTGTTATGCCTTCCTGGGCCAGGGCTGCCTGGACCCCAGGAGGGCAGAAACCTGTCTGAGGGGTTGGCAGCAGCAGCAGCTGCAGTGGAGACCCCGGAAAGGCAGTTTGGCAGTACCTGGGTTCTGTGCTAGAGACCCGGAGGATCATGGAATTGTCCCCCCAATCCAGAATGGCATTGGGGTGGCAATTCCATGATCTTAGACTTGTTACGTGGCCATGTTTGGAGTTACCAATTGTGACGCTGTACATAGGTAGTGACCTATGTACAGTGCACGCATGTATTGGTGTCCCCGCACTCACAAAGTCTGGGGAATTTGCCCTGAATGATGTGGGGGCACCTTGGCTAGTGCCAGGGTGCCCACACACTAAGTAACTTTGCACCCCACCTTCATCAGGTGAAGGTTAGACATATAGGTGACGTATAAGTTACTTAAGTGCAGTGGTAAATGGCTGTGAAATAACGTGGACGTTATTTCACGCAGGCTGCAGTGGCAGGCCTGTGTAAGAATTGTCAGAGCTCCCTATGGGTGGCAAAAGAAAAGCTGCAGCCCCTAGGGATCTCCTGGAACCCCAATACCCTGGGTACCTCAGTACAATATACTAGGGAATTATATGGGTGTACCAGTATGCCAATGTGAATTGGTAAATTTAGTCACTAGCCTGTTAGTGACAACTTTGGAAAGCAGAGAGAGCATAACCACTGAGGTTCTGGTTAGCAGAGCCTCAGTGAGACAGTTAGGCATCACACAGGGAACACATACAGGGCACATACTTATGAGCACTGGGGTCCTGCCTGGAAGGGTCCCAGTGACACATAGACTAAAACAACATATATATAGTGAAATATGGGGGTAACATGCCAGGCAAGATGGTACTTTCCTACACAACCCCCCCAAACGAAGGACAATAAGACTAGCCATGACCTGATGAGTCTTCATTGTCTAAGTGGAAATATCTGGAGAGTCCATCTGCATTGGAGTGGGTACTCCCAGGTCTATGTTCCACTGTATAGTCCATTCCCTGTAGAGATATGGACCACGTCAACAATTTAGGGTTTTCACCTTTCATTTGTTTTAGCCAAAGTAGAGGTTTGTGGTCTGTCTGAACAATAAAGTGAGTGCCAAACAGGTATGACCTCAACTTCTTCAGTGCCCAGACCACAGCAAAGGCCTCCCTCTCTATGGCAGACCAACGCTTTTCTCTAGGGGTCAACCTTCTGCTGATAAAAGCAACTGGTTGATCCTGGCCCTCAGAATTCAGTTGTGATAAGGCTGCCCTACCCCTAATTCAGATGCATCAGTTTGAACAATGAATTTCTTGGAGTAACATGGGCTTCTTAGGACAGGTGCAGGGCACATGGCCTGTTTGAACTCCCCAAAAGCTTTCTGACAGCTAGCTGTCCACAATACCTTTTTAGGCATCTTCTTACTAGTGAGATCATTAAGAGGGGCTGCTATGGAGCCATAATTTTTAATGAATCTCCTGTAATACCCAGTGAGGCCTAAGAAGGCTCTCACCTGGGTCTGTGTTGTAGAGGGAACCCAATCCATGATTGTCTGGATTTTCCCCTGCAGTGGTGCAATCTGTTCTCCGCCTACCAGGTGTCCCAGATAAACCACCTTTCCCTGCCCTATCTGGCACTTTGAGGCATTGATAGTGAGTCCTGCCTTTTGCAGGGCCTCCAAATCTTTCCAAAGGTGGACCAGGTGCTCATCCCAGGTGGAGCTAAAGACAGCTATATCATCTAGATATGCTGCACTAAAAGCCTCCAACCCTTGCAGGACTGTGTTCACCAACCTCTGAAAAGTGGCAGGTGCATTTTCCAAACCAAAGGGCATCACTGTAAATTGGTAGTTCCCTCCTATAGTTGAAAATGCAGTCTTAGGTTTAGCATCCTCAGCCAATACCCTGCAGTCAAATCAAAGGTGCTTAGATACTTGGCAGATGCCAGTGTATCTATGAGCTCATCTGCCCTGGTATAGTTGTCAGCATCAGTTTTTGTTACCTGATTGAGACCTCTGTAGTCTACACAAAACCTCAGCTCCCTTTTTCCATCTTTTGAGGGAGGCTTTGGTACAAGCACCACAGGACTCGCCCATGGGCTTTCAGAAGGTTCAACCACTCCTAGATCAAGCATTTTCTGAACCTCTTGTTTTATGCAGTCCCTGACATGGTCAGGCTGCCTATATATTTTACTTTTGACAGGAATGCTGTCTCCAGTATCAATTGTGTGTTCACAGCAAGATGTGGTGCCTGGCACAGTTGAAAATAGTTCAGAAAATTGTCCAAGGACATTTATGCAGTTGTCTTTCTGTTCTGCAGTCAAACAATCTGCCAAAACTACTCCCTCCACTAAAGCATCCTCTTCAGTGGAGGAGAAGAGATCAGGGAGAGGATCACTCTCTTCTTCCTGTCCCTCATCTGTTGCCATGGGCAGGGTGAGATCAGCCCTGTCATAGTAGGGTTTTAGGCGGTTGACATGGATCACCCTAAGGGGACTCCTGGCAGTGCCCAGGTATACCAGGTAGGTAACCTCACCCTTTTTCTCAAAAATTAGATGGGGTCCACTCCATTTGTCCTGGAGTGCTCTTGGGGCCACAGGCTGCAATACCCACACCTTCTGTCCTGGTTGGTACTGAATCAGAACAGCCTTCTGGTCATGCCATTGCTTCTGGAGCTCTTGGCTGGCCTGAAGGTTTTTACTGGCCTTTTTCATGTACTCAGCCATTCTGGATCTAAGGCCAAGTACATAGTCCACTATGTCCTGTTTGGGAGCTTTTAAAGGTTGACCCCAACCCTCCTTCACAAGTGTTAGTTGACCTTTTACAGGGTGTCCAAAGAGGAGTTCAAAGGGGCTGAAGCCCACTCCTTCCTGGGATACTTCCATGTAAGCAAAAAGGAGGCAAGGTAACAGGACATCCCATCTCCTCCTGAGTTTTTCAGGGAGTACCATTATCATACCTTTGAGAGTTTTATTAAACCCCTCTACCAGTCCATTAGTCTGTGGATGATAAGGAGTGGTGAATTTGTAAGTTACACCACATTCCTTCCACATAGCTTTCAAGTATGCAGACATAAAGTTGCTACCCCTGTCTGATACAACCTCTTTTGGGAAACCCACCCTGGAAAAAATTCCCAGGAGGGCTTTTCCCACTGCAGGAGCTGTAGTAGTCCTTAGAGGAATTGCCTCTGGATATCTTGTGGCATGGTCCACAACCACCAAGATAAGCCTATTGCCTGAAGCAGTAGGAGGGTCAAGGGGGCCAACAATGTCAACCCCTACCCTTTCAAAGGGGACCCCAACCACAGGTAGTGGAATAAGGGGAACCTTTGGTGTGCCACCAGTCTTGCCACTGGCTTGGCAGGTCACACAAGACTTGCAAAAACCTTTAGTGTCCTCTGACATCCTTGGCCAGTGAAACAGGGGGACAAGCCTTTCCCATGTTTTGATCTGGCCCAAATGCCCAGCCAAAGGAATGTCATGTGCAAGAGTGAGGAGGAACTCTCTGTACTGCAGTGGAATGACCAATCTCCTGGCGGCTCCAGGTTTTGGGTCCCTTGCCTCAGTGTACAAGAGGTTGTCCTCCCAGTAAACTCTATGTGAGTCACTGACATCCCCATTTTGCTGTTTGACAGCTTGCTGTCTGAGACCCTCTGATATGGGGCAGGTTTGCTGTGCCACACTCAGCTCTTCTCTGGCAGGCCCCCCTCCACCCAAAAGCTCAGCAGTGTCTGCAGCCAGCTCATCTGGTGAAGGTTCTGCACAGGGAGGAAATTCTTCTTCCTCAGAAGGAGAATAGTCTGTAGAGGGAGGAATAGTGGGTAGGGATTTACCCTTGCTACCCCTAGCTTTAGGGAGCACTTGGTCCATTGTTCCAGGATCCAAGTTTCCCTGTCCTTTTTGCTTTTTGGCCTGAGCCTTTGTCAAAGCAAATATATGCCCAGGAATGCCCAGCATTGCTGCATGAGCCTCCAACTCCACTTCTGCCCAAGCTGATGTCTCTAATTCGTTCCCTAGTAGACAGTCTACAAGTAAATCTGAGGCAACCACAACTTTCTTTGGACCAGTACTCCCCCCCCCCCCCCAGTTGAGATTCACAACCGCCATGGGGTGGCTAAGAGTGTTGTTATGAGGACTGTCACTTGGTACTGCTGACCAAGTAGGTGTTGTACAGGGTGCACCAGTTTCTCTATCACCATGGTAACACTGGCACCTGTGTCCCTGTAGGCCTGAACCTCAACACCATTTATTAGGGGAAGTTGCTTGTACTTATCCATATTAAGGGGACAAGCAACTAAGGTGGCCAAATCAATGGCACCTTCAGAGACTAACACAGCCTCTGTGGTCTCCCTAACAAGACCAACCTCAACTAAATTACCAAAAGTGAGCCCAGCTACTCCCTTGGATTGGCTATTATTAGGTTTGCTCCCACCACCACTGCTATTACTAGGGGCACTGTAATTTGCAGTAGGGGTTGTGGTAGTGGGAGGTTTGGTGTTTTTCTTTGGACAACTGGAATCAGTTGTCCAATGACCTTTGACTTTACACAAATAACACCAAGGCTTTTTGGGTTGATTTGAAGAGGATTTGGACCCACCACCCCCACCAGAGGATTTTTGTGGGTCTGATGAAGACTCATTTTTACTTTTGTCCCCACCCTTGTTAGAAGACTTACCATCCTTCTTCTTGCCATCCTTGTCGCCCCCTGTATGAACCTTTCTGTTCACTCTTGTTCTGACCCATTTGTCTGCCTTCTTTCCCAATTCTTGGGGAGAGGTCAGATCTGAGTCCACTAGATATTGGTGTAACAAGTCAGACGCACAGTTATTCAGAATATGCTCTCTCAGAATAAGATTATACAGACTTTCATAGTCAGAAACTCTACTGCCATGAAACCTCCCCTCCAAGGCCTTCACTGAACAGTCAACAAAGTCTGTCCAGTCTTGTGAGGACTCTTTTCTCGTGTCTCTGAACTTAATCCTGTATTGTTCAGTGGTTAAGCCAAATCCATCCAAGAGTGCATCCTTCAAAACTTCAAAATTGTTAACATCACTTTCTCTAACAGTAAGGAGCCTATCCCTACCTTTTCCATTGAAAGATAGCCACAATATAGCAGCCCACTGCCTTTGAGGGACCCACTGTACCATGCAGGCCCTCTCAAGTGCAGCAAACCACTTGTTGATGTCATCCCCCTCCTTGTAAGGGGGGACTATCTTGTGCAGATTCCTGGGGACTATCTTGTGCAGATTCCTGGAATCATGCTCTCTCACAGGATTACTATCAGGAATACTGCTGTTGCTGCCACCATGGGCTCCTAACCCCAATCTCTGTCTCTCCTTCTCCAGGTCTAAGGATTCCCTATCTAAGGCCAGCTGTTGCTGTTTAAGCTTCAGTCTGGTCTCTTCAACTCTCAACTTTTTGAGTTCCCTTTCTAACATATTGGGGGTCATTCTGACCTCGGCGGCAAAAGCCGCTTACCGCCGGTCAGAAGGCCGCCACAATACCGCCGCGGCCGCGGTCAGCCGCCACGGACATTCTGACCCACAACTGCAAAACCTCCGAAAATCCGCCCTCCACTGCAGTCCGCCACATCAGCGGCCAGCGGTAAACTGGAGAAGACCAAACCTCCACCGCCACGCCAACAGAAATACGCCCATCCCATTATGACCCGCAAATCCACGCGGCGGTCATTCAACCGCGGTATTCCATTGGCGGTACACACCGCCGCGGTCAAAATACACACACCTTTACAAACCCCTACCACATTTGACAATTTGAAAGGCACACACCTGAAACACATACACACACCACTCCCACACATCCAATACCATATAAAACACACACCCACATCACCCACAAACCCCTACCAACAAAAACCAGAGACGAAGGAGAGAGAGAGACACATCAGATAATAGAGAGCCAGACACACAGAGGCACACCGCAACATCACACACACCACATAGAAGCACAAAGCACCACACACCAACACACACATCATCACATACACCACCCCACACCTCATACACAGCACCCCATGGCACCACAAAGGCACCCACGCTTTTCGGACCAAGAACTCCGGGTCATGGTGGAGGAGATCATAAGAGTGGAACCCCAGCTCTTCGGCTCACAGGTCCAGCACACCACCATAGCAAGGAAGGCGGAGCTCTGGCAGCGGATCGTGGACAGGGTCAACGCGGTGGGACAGCATCCCAGAAATCGAGAGGACATCCGCAAACGATGGAACGACCTACGGGGGAAGGTGCGCTCGATGGTCTCGCGACACAACATCGCAGTGCAGAAGACTGGCGGGGGACACCCACCCACTCCACCCGAATTCACAACATGGGAGCAAGAGGTACTCAACATCCTCCATCCTGATGGCCTCGCTGGAGTACACGGCGGAATGGACTCTGGTAAGTACAAGGCCAACCACTTCACCTCCCCCCCCAGCATGCTAACCCCCACCCTCACCCCCAACCCCCCAGCACACATCCTCCCTGAGAATGTCTCCCCAGCACAACCCACCCAACACCAACCCCTGCATGCCACCCCCAAACTATGGACACCCATCACCTAAGCATGACCACTGCACATACCCATCACCCCCCCCCCACAAAACACCCTCACAACACCTCCCCCAAGGGAATGCCAGCACTGGGGGACAAGGGCACCCATAAAACGCAAGCTAATGCACACACAGAAACAATAACCATACCCTCTTACCCCATGCAGGACCCGAACGACAACACACCGGTCAGGAGGGACCAGAAATGCCCATCCCACCCCCGGAACAGGCCCCTAGTGATGACAGCAGCTCTGTCGACCTGGAACCTGACGACCATCCCGGACCATCGGGGACCTCTGGGCAGTCGGTTCCCCTCACCCAGACACAGGCCACTGCAGACCCAACCCCCTCTGGGAACAACAGCACAGCTCCCACCCAGCGGGCCCATGCCTCTGTCTCTAGGACTGGTCAAGCAGCGGTGTGTCTACCACTACAAGGCCCCCAGGGTAACCCACCAACCCAACAACAACAGGGACCTGGGGGCAGTGGGAGTGGGCACACCGTCCAGGGGACAGAGGCCCAGGGAAACAGGGCAACTCAGAGGGCTGCTGTGCGATAGGGGGGGGAGGAGAGGCCCAGGGAACCCACTCTCCAAGAGACCCTCACCACCATCATGGCAGCCTACCACCACTCACAAGAGACGATGGCGACGGTACTGGCCAGGTTCCAGGAGATCCAGGCACAGCAGGAGCAACGCTACATGGGGTTCAGCGACCAACTCAGCAACATCTCAACCGCTATGGGGAGCATAGTCCAGGCCCTGAACCGCATAGAGGACACGTTTCGGGACCATGTGGCATCACACAGGGCCCCTGTCACTAGCCAGGAACAGGAACAGCCTACCCCCTCCGCCGGCGCTAGTGGACAGGAGGCCCCACCACAACGACAGCCCACCAGAACCCCACCTCCTGCTGAACAACAACCGCCCCGTAAAAGGAGCCTGAGATAAAAAAAAACGACAGAGTAGGATGTCAAGTCCCCGCCAGCATCACATACCCCCTGAAGTCCTCCCACTGTTCCACATTGCCACCCTGTCAAACCTTGAACTGCCCCTGCTCCATCCTGCCACAGGCATATGGACAATGCACCTGTGAGACTGAGAACTGGACTCCGCCATGGACATTACTCCACCCCCACCCATCACTGTTTCACTATCATGTACCAATATCTATGCACTAATAATAAATCACACATTGCACTGAAATCAATCAGGACTCAGCCTGTCTTATTTACAAATGTATGACACATTACATATCAATTACGTATTATTAACATTGTGAATTACACATACCGAGGTAACTTAGCATTAGTCCATGGGCCAACCAAGCCGAGGTCACGCAGTGGCTCATACAGCACAGAAAAGGGAAGGGAAAATCAAACATCATGTTCATAGGTCTGGGGGGAAATCGACAAAGTTGAGATGCAGGAGGCTTTCAGGAAATGTAAAATGGCATGGGTGATTATTACCTGTGTGCTACTGGAAATACTGTTCTATTACTCTGTCCCTGTTGTCTGTGTCGTCCTCTGAGTCTTCCTCCTCTTCACTCTCCGCAGGCTCCACAGCTGCTTCAACACCACCATCTGCACCATCCTCCTGCAGGAAAGGAACCTGACGTCGCAATGCCAGATTGTGAAGCATACAGCAGGCCACGATGATGTGGCACACCTTCTTTGGTGAGTACATCAGGGATCCCCCAGTCATATGCAGGCACCTAAACCTGGCCTTCAGGAGGCCAAAGGTCCTTTCGATGATCCTCCTAGTTCGCCCATGGGCCTCATTGTACCGTTCCTCTGCCCTGGTCCGGGGATTCCTTACTGGGGTCAGTAGCCAAGGCAGGTTGGGGTAACCAGAGTCACCTATTAGCCACACACGTTGTCTCTGTAGCTGCTCCATCACATAGGGGATGCTGCTATTTCGCATCACATACGCGTCATGCACTGACCCTGGGAACTTGGCATTTACATGGGAGATGTACTGGTCAGCCAAACAGACCACCTGGACATTCATCGAATGATAACTTTTTCTGTTTCTGTACACCTGCTCATCGTCTTTTGGGGGTACCAAAGCCACATTGGTCCCATCAATGGCACCGATGATGTTGGGGATATGTCCAAGGGCATAGAAATCACCCTTCACTGTAGGCAAGTCACCCTCCTCTGGGAAAATGATGTAGCTCCGCATGAGTTTCATCAGGGCAGACAACACTCTGCTCAAAATCTTTGAAAACATAGGCTGAGACATTCCAGATGACATGGCCACTGTGGTCTGGAATGACCCAGTTGCCAAAAAATGGAGGACTGACAAAACCTGCACCAGAGGGGGAATCCCTGTGGGTTGGCGGATGGGGGACATCAGGGCTGGCTCAAGCTGGGCACACAGTTCATGGATAGTGGCACAGTCAAGTCTGTATCGAAGTATTATATGGCGTTCTTCCATTGTCGACAGGTCCACCAGCGGTCGGTACACGCGAGGATTCCTCCTTCTCATCGCAAGTCCCAGCGGACGGTGCCTAGGAAGGACAACATGGAGCACAGAGTCAGCCAAACCACAGGTACGTACAGACAGCTTGCACAGTTAAAGAATGGCAATGGGTTGAAAGGCGTGTATGTGTGGCAATGCAAGGCCTAGGCCTGTGTGTCGCAGTCAAAATTAAGCCATGTAGGCCCTTGAAATGGCGGCTGCCTGACCTGTGAAGTGGGACAATGGGATGTGAGGTCAATGCGCTGGCGGGGCACACCGTGGCGGTAGGCGGTCGAAGACCGCGGCGCAAAGCCGCATTGGTTAACATTGAAGCCTATGGGTTTCAGGAGCCAATGACGATGTGCGCCGGCGGTCGCGGTACGCACCGCCGCGGTACGCACCGCCGCGGGCGTCACCGCCATTTTCTATCTGCCTAATTACTCGAGACCTGATCATCCACAGGAGAGGACCTATACTGCAAGTGCTGCTGTGACCTCGGTCTGGAAGATACAATGGCTGCTGCGACTGGGGAAAGGGCCCCTGCCTTCACGTCTGAAGAGTTGGAGAAGCTCATGGATGGGGTCCTCCCCCAGTATGCGCTACTCTACGGTCCTCCAGACCAACAAGTGAGTACACCGGGTGCACATGGAATGGGCTATGCCTGTGTGGATTGGGGTGGATGTAAGTTTGAGGGGTGGGGGGCGAATGAGGAGTGCAACGCCCGACAGATGAGAGCATGTGCCATATGGCAAAGTTGGTGGGGGGGGCCAATCACATCTAACATGCAGGTCATTGATAATTTCCTCCTTTCCACCCTGTACATGTCAAATAGGTCAGCGCCCATCAGAAGATCGAGATTTGGCGTGCCATCGCCAAGGAAGTCTGGAACTTGGGGGTCCACAACAGACGGGGCACCCACTGCCGCAAGAGGTGGGAGGACATCCGCCGCGGAACAAGGAAGACAGCAGAAACACTGCTGGGGATGGCCTCCCAACCTAGGAGGGGTGCCAGTCGCACCATGACCCCCCTGATGTCCCGGATCCTGGCGGTGGCCTACCCAGAATTGGATGGGCGCTTTAAGACATCACAGCAGACACAAGGGGGTGAGTATCAGCACATTCTCCTATCTTTCTGCGCAGTGGAGGCGTCTGGGTGGGGGAGGAGGGCTGTGGGTGACATTAGGCCAGGGCGCTTTCTGTAGTGTAGTCCTCTCCCTTAGGCATGGCCCTGTGCCCCCGGCCCCCACCTCTGTAGGGTGACAAGTACAGCCATTGAAGGTCCAGCATCTCCCATGTGCGCGTTTGACGTCTCTTGGCCTGTTGTCCTAGTCAGTAGTACTGAGTAGTGTACCCCGAATGCGCGGCTTAGTGCATTAGGCTCCTGTGTCTGTCCTCTCCGCCAACGGTGTTGATATTGCATGCACTCAACCTGGTCTTCTTTTTTCTCCCCCCACCCTTTCTCTTCATCTTCTTGTGCATGTGTGCATTAGCATCATCAGGCGGAGGAGATTTGACATCGGAGCACAAGGGAGCTGCAGGACACAAGGCCCCGGTGGGCCCAGGAACAGACACCGAGGGCACCAGTGATCCGGAGGGCGAGGGGAGCACCACGACGGGGACCGCTGGTGAGAGCAGCGACAGCGACACGTCCTCGAATGGGAGCTCCCTAGCGGTGGCGGCAACATCCGTGCCCCCCGCCTCTACAGGTACAGCCGCCACCCAGCGCACCAGCCCCGCCCTCCCAGCAGCCCCTCAGTCTTCGCTCCGTGCCCGTTCGCCCAGGAAGGCGCGCGTCTCCTTCGCCCCAGGCACCTCAGCCCCTGCCCCTGTTGCCCTGCTGCCCTCAGTGCGGAGCTCATTGACCTGGTAAGGACGCTCATTGTTGGGCAGGCGACCCTTTTGAATGCCATCCAGGGTGTGCAAAGGGAGGTGCAACAGATCAATGCGTACCTGGAGGGCATTCATTCGGGTCAGGCTGCCCATCAACGAGCGTTCACTGCTCTGGCCTCAGCACTGACAGCAGCCATTGTCCCTGTTTCCAGCCTCCCTCTTCTTACTGCCTCCAGCCTTTCTCTGTCTCCTGTTCCTCAGCCTATCCCATCCACACCATCAGACCAGCCTGCACACACCTCAACACCCAAGAGCAGCTCATCCAAACACAAGCACCACAGATCCCACAAACACTCACCCAAGCAACACCCAGATGCAGACATGCCAACAGCCACTGCCACCCCTGTGTCCCCCTCCTCCTCATCTCCCTCCTCCCTCCCTGTGACGTCTACACTCACACCTGCATGCACCCCAACATCAGCCAGTGCTTCCATCACCACCTCACCCTCCAGTACAGTCCACACTCGTGCAGTCACCACCCCCACTGCCATTTACACGTCCCCTGTGTCCTCTCCCACTGTGTCTGTCACCCCCTCTTCCAAGACACACAAACGCAGGCAGACACCCACCCAACAGCCATCCACCTCACGACAGCCTACAGCACCAGCACCTTCACCCAATGACAGCACACCTGACTCTCCTACAACCACCTCCTCTTCCTCCACTTCCATCTCCACTTCTCCTACCCTTTACCTTGGCCCTAAAAAACTTTTCATGGCTAACCTTGACCTCTTTCCCTCCGATGAGCTCCCCCCTCCATCTTCAAAGAGTCCCAAGAGCACCGCAGCCACCACCAGCCCAGCTTCGGGTGTCACTGTTGTGCATGGGTTCTGGAGCCCACCCTTTGCCAGCAGTGACACATCGATCAGCAGCAAGGACACGTCCAGCCCCCCCCCCGGCAAGAGGACCCGCAAAAACAAGGGCCGCCGTGCGAGGACCGACAGGGCTGCCCCCAAGGAGCAATGTGCGGCCACTTCACCACCCACACCATCTAGGGGAGGCAAGGGCCCGAGAGCCCCATCAAAGGAGCGGAAGGGCAGCAGGAGCGCGGAGAAGGTGGACCCCACATGTCACATCCCAGCTGGGAAGGAGGACACTAAGGAGGCCAGGAGTCCGTACCCGAAGGGTCCAGAAACATCACGGTCTGAGGGCGACTGAGCAGGGAGTCCAGGCCAGGTCTGGCTCCCTTGACCTGCTGGATGAGCACCGCTGAACAGGGCCCGCGGTGCAGAAGAGCACTGCTGAACAGGGCCCGCCGTGGAGAAGAGCACCGCTGAACAGGGCCCGTGGTGCAGAAGAGCACCGCTGAACAGGGCCTGCCGTGGAGAAGAGCACCGCTGAACAGTGCCCGCCGTGGAGAAGAGCACCGCTGAACAGGGCCCGCCGTGGAGAAGAGCACCGCTGAACAGGGCCCGCGGTGCAGAAAAGCACCGCTGAACAGGGCCCGCCGTGGAGAAGAGCACCGCTGAACAGGGCCCGCGGTGCAGAAGAGCACCGCTGAACAGGGCCCGCGGTGCAGAAGAGCACCGCTGAACAGGGCCCGCCGTGGAGAAGAGCACCGCTGAACAGGGCCCGCCGTGGAGAAGAGCACCGCTGAACAGGGCCCGCCGTGGAGAAGAGCACCGCTGAACAGGGCCCCGCCGTGAAGATAGGCACCGCTGAACAGGGCCCGCGGTGCAGAAGAGCACCGCTGAACAGGGCCCGCCGTGGAGAAGAGCACCGCTGAACAGGGCCCGCGGTGCAGAAGAGCACCGCTGAACAGGGCCCGCCGTGGAGAAGAGCACCGCTGAACAGGGCCCGCCGTGGAGAAGAGCACCGCTGAACAGGGCCCGCCGTGGAGAAGAGCACCGCTGAAGAGGGCCCCGCCGTGAGGATAGGCACCGCTGAACAGGGCCCGCCGTGGAGAAGAGCACCGCTGAACAGGGCCCGCGGTGCAGAAGAGCACCGCTGAACAGGGCCCGCCGTGGAGAAGAGCACCGCTGAAGAGGGCCCCGCCGTGAGGATAGGCACCGCTGAAGAGGGCCCGCCGTCTCAAGCACCGCTCCGCTGGGCCCTTCTTCTCAAGCACCGCTCCGCTGGGCCCTTCATCTCAAGCACCGCTCCGCTGGGCCCTTCATCTCAAGCACCGCTCCGCTGGGCCCCGCCGTCTCAAGCACCGCTCCGCTGGGCCCTTCATCTCAAGCACCGCTCCGCTGGGCCCTTCTTCTCAAGCGTCGCTCCGCTGGGCCCCGCCGTCTCAAGCACCGCTCCGCTGGGCCCTTCCTCTCAAGCACCGCTCCGCTGGGCCCTTCATCTCAAGCACCGCTCCGCTGGGCCCCGCCGTCTCAAGCACCGCTCCGCTGGGCCCTTCATCTCAAGCACCGCTCCGCTGGGCCCTTCATCTCAAGCACCGCTCCGCTGGGCCCTTCATCTCAAGCACCGCTCCGCTGGGCCCCGCCGTCTCAAGCACCGCTCCGCTGGGCCCTTCATCTCAAGCACCGCTCCGCTGGGCCCTTCTTCTCAAGCGCCGCTCCGCTGGGCCCCGCCGTCTCAAGCACCGCTCCGCTGGGCCCTTCCTCTCAAGCACCGCTCCGCTGGGCCCTTCATCTCAAGCACCGCTCCGCTGGGCCCTGCTGTCTCTCCACCTCTCCGCTGGGCCCTTCCTCTCAAGCACCACTCCGCTGGGCCCTTCATCTCAAGCACCGCTCCGCTGGGCCCTTCATCTCAAGCACCACTCCGCTGGGCCCTTCATCTCAAGCACCGCTCCGCTGGGCCCTTCATCTCAAGCACCGCTCCGCTGGGCCCCGCCGTCTCAAGCACCACTCCGCTGGGCCCTTCATCTCAAGCACCGCTCCGCTGGGCCCTTCTTCTCAAGCACCGCTCCGCTGGGCCCCGCCGTCTCAAGCACCGCTCCGCTGGGCCCTTCCTTCCAAGCACCGCTCCGCTGGGCCCTTCATCTCAAGCACCGCTCCGCTGGGCCCCGCTGTCTCTCCACCTCTCCGCTGGGCCCTTCCTCTCAAGCACCGCTCCGCTGGGCCCTTCATCTCAAGCACCGCTCCGCTGGGCCCTTCATCTCAAGCACCGCTCCGCTGAGCCCCGCCGTCTCAAGCACCGCTCCGCTGGGCCCTTCATCTCAAGCACCGCTCCGCTGGGCCCTTCTTCTCAAGCACCGCTCCGCTGGGCCCCGCCGTCTCAAGCACCGCTCCGCTGGGCCCTTCCTTCCAAGCACCGCTCCGCTGGGCCCTTCATCTCAAGCACCGCTCCGCTGGGCCCCGCTGTCTCTCCACCTCTCCGCTGGGCCCTTCCTCTCAAGCACCGCTCCGCTGGGCCCTTCATCTCAAGCACCGCTCCGCTGGGCCCTTCTTCTCAAGCACCGCTCCGCTGGGCACCGCCGTCTCAATCACTGTTTATGGTTCACTGTGCCCACCATGCCTCCTCCTTGACCAGTGGAGACTGTCATCCACCTGATGGACTGTGGTTTTTCACTCCCCAGGATGGTACAGTGGGCAGCCCACCCACTGTAGAGACATTGAGAGACTGTGGCTTTGCACTCCCCAGGATGGTACAGTGGGCAGCCCACCCACTGTAGTGACATTGAGAGACTGTGGCTTTGCACTCCCCAGGATGGTACAGTGGGCAACCCACCCACTGTAGAGACATTGAGAGACTGTGGCTTTGCACTCCCCAGGATGGTACAGTATGCAGCCCACCCACTGTAGAGACATTGAGAGACTGTGGCTTTGCACTCCCCAGGATGGTACAGTGGGCAGCCCACCCACTGTAGTGACATTGAGAGACTGTGGCTTTGCACTCCCCAGGATGGTACAGTGGGCAGCCCACCCACTGTAGTGACATTGAGAGACTGTGGCTTTGCACTCCCCAGGATGGTACAGTGGGCATGGTGGCTCCTCGTGGATCTGGCGTCGTGGACTCATGTGGCTGTGGTGCCCCCCCCTTCCCTTCCCCCTGAGGTGCCTGTAGTTTTTACATCTGATGCCCCTGCAGTGTTCTCTCCAAAGGACTCAGGTCTCCTGTGTGGGCTTTGCCCTTGTTTCTCAAAACTTTGGCCCACGGACATGATGAATTCGTAGGATGTGCAGGACTTGTTACTTCAGTTATACACTGATGTGTATGTCATTTGTTTTCTTGTGAATATCTTTCATGGTTGTACGATAATTTTCAGGAGCTTTTTGGTACATAAATATTTATTCCAAATTTGATTATGTCCTAGCATTTTTCAGGGGTGTTTGGGTGGTGTCACTGTGACTTGTTGCTCTGCATTGGTGTGTACATAGTTGGGGGGGGGTCGCATATGTGTGTGCCCGTAACCTTTCGTCCTCCCCCCTCCCGTGTGTCGTAGGTGCAGTACTCACCGTTGTCGTCTGCGCCGGACTTCGTACTCGTGGTAGATGAGAAGGTAGACGAGAGCAGGTAGGATGTTTAATTCGGGTTCCATGCTGTCCTCCTTCCTCCTGGAGTGCGTAGTGGTGAGCGTTTTCCCGTTCGTAGTCTGTTTCCGCCGTGTTTTTATCAGCGGTGCTCCCGCCCCGGAAAAGGTGGCGGATTGGTGAGTTGTGATAGTGTGGGCGGTACATTGTCTGCCGCCTGGCTGTTGGCGGTGACCACCGTGCTGTTTGTTTGTACCGCCGTGGCAGGCGGAGTGTTAAGAATCACCCCCATTGTCTTCAGGGTGGGTGGGTTGTTAATGCTTGGAAACAGAAGATAAATTGGAAACAACAGAGGGGGATCTGTCCCTAACTGACTGAACCCTAATAACTTTGCCTCCAGGAATAAAGACTCCCCTACTATGATGAGAACCTCTATTACTGCCAACATTACTGGGTGTCCTGCTAGGGGGCAGATCTGGAACAGAACTTTCCCCACCTCCCTCAAGGAGATCCCCTGAGTCAGAATGGGAACCTTCTATTAACCTCTCATTTGAAGTGCCTGCTTGGGACTAATCATTCACAATAAGCATGTTGAATAGAAACTCTTTTGTAGGGTTCTTTCCTATCACTAAACCTCTATCTAAGCAGAGACTCCTTACGCTCTTGTAATTCAAATTGTCATAAGTAGTATTGACCATTTTAAGAGCAGACTCTACATCAGACATGATAGTAAAATGTTTAGAAATAGTGAAAAGGAAGAAAAAGATTCAGAACTTTTTAAAGAACAGGGAAAAAACTTTTTCTAACTTTTTAGAAACTTTTAGAAGTTTTAGAGTACTTTTCATAACTTTAGTGAAAAGAGGAGAAAAGCAAAACTTTTTGGTTAGGTGTACATACACTGAACTTGTTTTGTATATTATTCTCTTATGAAAAGTACACAATGACAAAGTGGTAAGTAGTTTAAAGTACTTATCCCGCCGCTGCACAACCAATGTAGGAGGCTGGCCAGGCTTGTAGTGGGTACCAGAGGTACTTACACCTTGTGCCAGGTCCAGTTATCCCTTATTAGCGTAGAAGAGGTGTTTCTAGCAGCTTAGGCTGATAGAAGGTAGCTATGGCAAAGCAGCTTAGGCTGAACTAGGAGACATTTAAAGCTCCTACTATACCACTGGTGTCATATGCACAATATCATAAGAAAACACAATACACAGAAGTACTAAAAATAAAGGTACTTTATTTTTATGACAATATGCCAAAAGTATCTCAGTGAGTACCCTCAGTATGAGGATAAGTTATATACACAAGATATATGTACACAAACCAAAATAATGCAATTAATAGCAAGAAAAGTAATGCAAGCAGTGTAAAGTTACAGTAGATTGCAATAGGAGCACATAAGTATAGGGGCAACACAAACCATATACTCAAAAAGTGGAATGCGAACCACAAATGGACCCCAAACCTGTGAGGGTTAGAAAAATAGCCCACCCCAAGACCCTGAAAGGTAGGTGTAAAGTGCACCTACTTCCCCCAGAGAGCACAGAAGTCGTGTTTAGGGGGATTCTGCAGGAAGAACAAACACCAGCAATGCAACAACAGTGGATTTCCAGACCTGAGTACCTGTAAGACAAGGGGACCAAGTCCAATAGTCGCGACAGTGTCGAGAGTGGGCAGTAGCCCAGGAAATGCCAGCTGAGGGTGCAAGGAAGCTGCCACCTGTTGGAAGAAGCTTGAAGGTCTGCAAGAAAGAAGAGGACTAGGAACTTCTCCTTTGGAGGATGGATGTCCCACGTTGCGATGAAGCTTGCAGATGTGTTCCCACGCTGAAAGACCACAAACAAGCCTTGCTAGCTGCAAGGGTCACGGTAGAGGTTTTTGGATCCTGCTGTGGCCCAGGAGGAACTAGGATGCCGCCACTTGGAAGAGGAGACAGAGGGAGCGCCCAGTAATGTAGGGAGCCCTCACAGAAGCAGAAAGCACCCGAAGAAGTACCTGAACAGGCACTTAGAAGAAAAGTGAACTGGAGTCCACCCGAAGTCACAAAAGTGAGTCCCACGACACCGGAGGACAACTCAGAAGGTTGTGCAATGCAGGAAGGAGTGTCGGGGACCCAGGCTTGGCTGTGCATGAAGGAAATCCTGGAAGAGTGCACAGGAGCTGGAGCAGCTGCAAATCACGCGTTACCCAGCAATGCAGTCTAGCGTGGGGAGGCAAGGACTTACCTCCACCAAACTTGGACTGAAGAGTCACTGGACTGTGGGAGTCACTTGGACAGAGTTGCTGAGTTCCAGGGACCATGCTCGTTGTGCTGAGAGGGGACCCAGAGGACCAGTGATGCAGTCTTTTGGTGCCTGCGGTTGCAGTGGGAAGATTCCGTCGACCCACGGGAGATTTCTTCAGAGCTCCTGGTGCAGAGAGGAGGCAGGCTACCCCCAGAGCATGCACCACCTGGAAACAGTCGAGAAAGCCTTCAGGATGAAGCGATACAAGGTTGCTAGTAGTCGTCTTGCTACTTTGTTGCGGTTTTGCAGGCGTCCTGAGCAATCAGCGTTCGATCCTTTGGCAGAAGGTGAAGAGGGAGACGCAGAGGAATTCTGATGAGCTCTTTCATTAGTTATCTGGTAAGATCCCCAAAGCAGAGACCCTAAATAGCCAGAAAAGGAGGTTTGGCTACCTAGGAAGGAGGATTGGCTACCAAGAGAGGTAAGAGCCTATCAGAAGGAGCCTCTGACGTCACCTGCTGGCACTGGCCACTCAGAGCAGTCTAGTGTGCCACAGACACCTCTGTTTCCAAGATGGCAGAGGTCTGGGACACACTGGAGGAGCTCTGGGCACCTCCCCTTGGAGGTGCAGGTCAGGGGAGTGGTCACTCCCCTTTCCTTTGTCCAGTTTCACGCCAGAGCAGGGCTGGGGGATTCCTGAACCGGTGTAGACTGGCTTATGCAGAGATGGGCACCATCTGAGCCCATCAAAACATTTCCAGAGGCTGGGGGAGGCTACTCCTCCCCAGCCTTCACACCTATTTCCAAAGGGAGAGGGTGTTACACCCTCTCTCAGAGGAAGTCCTTTGTTCTGCCTTCCTGGGCCAGGGCTGCCTGGACCCCAGGAGGGCAGAAACCTGTCTGAGGGGTTGGCAGCAGCAGCAGCTGCAGTGGAGACCCCGGAAAGGCAGTTTGGCAGTACCCGGGTTCTGTGCTAGAGACTCGGAGGATCATGGAATTGTTCCCCCAATGCCAGAATGGCATTGGGGGGACAATTCCATGATCTTAGACATGCAACATGGCCATGTTCGGAGTTACCATTGTGAAGCTGTACATAGGTAGTGACCTATGTACAGTGCACGCGTGTATTGGTGTCCCCGCACTCACAAAGTCCGGGGAATTTGCCCTGAACGATGTGGGGGCACCTTGGCTAGTGCCAGGGTGCCCGCACACTAAGGGCCTGATTATGACCCTGGCGGACGGCGGAGGCCGTCCGCCAAGGTACCGCCGCTGAATGACCGCACCACGGTCAAAAGACCGCGGCGGCCATTTAGACATTTCCTCTGGGCCGGCGGGCGCTCTCCAAAAGAGCGCCCGCCGGCCCAGAGGAAATGCCCCTGCAACGAGGACGCCGGCTCAGAATTGAGCCGGTGGAGTTGCAGGGGTGCGACGGGTGCAGTTGCACCCGTCGCGTATTTCAGTGTCTGCTTAGCAGACACTGAAATACTTTGCGGGGCCCTCTTATGGGGGCCCCTGCTGTGCCCATGCCATTGGCATGGGCACGGCAGGGGCCCCCAGGGGCCCCGCGGCACCCCCTACCGCCATCCTGTTCCTGGCGGGCGAACCGCCAGGAACAGGATGGCGGTAGGGGGTGTCAGAATCCCCCATGGCGGCGCAGCAAGCTGCGCCGCCATGGGGGATTCTAAGGGCAGCGGTAAACCGGCGGGAGACCGCCGGTTTGCCTCTTCTGACCGCGGCCGAACCGCCGCGGTCAGAATGCCCTGCGGGGCACCGCCGGCCTGTCGGCGGTGCTCCCGCCGACCCTGGCCCCGGCGGTCTTAGACCGCCGGGGTCAGAATGACCCCCTAAGTAACTTTGCACCCAACCTTCACCAGGTGAAGGTTAGACATATAGGTGACTTATAAGTTACTTAAGTGCAGTGGTAAATGTCTGTGAAATACCGTGGACGTTATTTCACGCAGGCTGCAGTGGCAGGCCTGTGTAAGAATTGTCAGAGCTCCCTATGGGTGGCAAAAGAAAAGCTGCAGCCCATAGGGATCTCCTGGAACCCCAATACCCTGGGTACCTCAGTACCATTACTAGGGAATTATATGGGTGTACCAGTATGCCAATGTGAATTGGTAAATTTAGTCACTAGCCTGTTAGGGACAACTTTGGAAAGCAGAGAGAGCATAACCACTGAGGTTCTGGTTAGCAGAGCCTCAGTGAGACAGTTAGGCATCACACAGGGAACACATACAGGGCACATACTTATGAGCACTGGGACCCTGCCTGGCAGGGTCCCAGTGACACATAGACTAACATGAACTGGATGTTAATGTATATTACTTTCATCTTGTTTTCTTAGTCTTATGAGTCCTTTGTTTTCTTTGTTTTTCCCATACATAACAGCTTCTTCTAAAAACAGAAGGGACTGCTTATAAATGTCAGCAGTTTCCTCATAGAAGCCTAACTGTATTACTCTTATCCGTACACTCACAAAGGGGAAGATGGTTTTCCGGTCAGTGTGACCCTGTTTATCCATGGATGTTGTGGTGCAGGGTGAACACATATGAAGATAAAACACTGCAAACTTATCATGTCCTTCTCCTTTTTTCTAAGGACCCTGGTGGTGGCCACTGGGACAGGACACAGAGAAATGAAAGAAAAAATACACTCAGAGCTAGAGTTAATGTGAAGATTATTATCAGTAGGGTTAAAGTAGACATTACTTCAGCAAAGCACTAATAAAGCCTCATCATTCACAAATCAAACGTGCCTCCAAAGGCTTATATCCACCCATCCCTCTCACAGTTGGTGTCAGAAGTGGGTTCCTGGGATATGGAGGACTTTGTAAATCCTATGGTGGAGAATGAACAGAGACCGGAGAAAGTCATGGAAAGGTTTCTCAGTACCACTGCATAAGAAAGGGAGACCTTCCAAAAGGCTATTGCTATCCAAGCCAAAAAATTGGACAAGGTAGCACAGACTCATGATGCCGCCATGGGATGAATGGCCAATGTTTTAGGCCAACAAAGAGGACATACCGCTATGCCCTCATTTGTTTTGCAGAAATATGTAGGAGGAGAGGATCGGGAATTTTTCTTTAATAATTTAGAATTTATGGCCCAGGTTGCAGTTTGGCCCATAGACCAAAGGGACAGTATTTAGGGCCTCTGTTAACAGAAAAGTTACAGACGGCTTACCAAGCTGCAACCCCAGAAGGCATGACCCCTATGGGGATATTAAGAAAAGTGTACTAGAGAGACTAGGGGTTGATGACAAAACATATCATGTCCAGTTGAGACCGATCAAAGAGGGGCCACAAGAAACACCCAAGCCCTATATTACGAAACAAAGGATTTAACCCATTGCTGGTTGAAGCCTGCAACTTCTACCAAAGAAGAACGTCTAGAGAAGATATACTTAGAGCTATTTCTGTCATCTCTATATCCTCCGGTACAGAAGAAGGTAAGGCAATATAGCCAATTGACCCTAGAAAGGTCTGTGGACATAGCTGGTACCTATGATCATGCCCACAAACACCATAAGGGGACAGAAGAGGGTAATTGGTGCCCAGCGGCCGCAGGAGCTGCGATACCCCCAACACAAAGTTCAGTGGCACGAAAGCTCAAGGTGGTACCTCTCATACCTATACCTACTGCCTGTACCCCAACCTCTGGGCCTCAATGTTTCCATGATGGAGAAATGGGACATATAGTTCAATTTTATCAATGGAAGGTGGAACTCATGGATGTGAGTATCATACGCCCATCAAGTTTTGCTACTTCTGAGGGTAAACCCTCTTACCACAGCCACACAAAGGTGAATAGTAAACCCTTCAAGCACTGTTTGACACAGGATGTCATCAGGGTGTTATATGGCCCCAACTCATTCCAGGGAATCCTCCCCAGCCAGTAGGAACCATGAACATCCAATGTGTCCATGGGGATAGGAATCAGTACCCAGTAGCTGAGATCAAGCTTCAACACTAAATGGAACCAGCTGTCCCCCCCCCCCAAGTTGGACTGATTCCCCAGTTACAGGAACCCCTTATTGTAGGAGGAGATTATCTCAATTTTGATAACTTGGTCAAAGAATCCTGCAGAGAGGGGGGTCTTCTTGGTGGACCACAGCCCCTTTTTTGCACTTAGAGGGGTTCACGAGAGGCCTGCTTCAAAAGAGCAGAAAAGCAAGCGACAAAAACCTAATGAAAAACAAGAGAGACATAAAGGCACATATTTATAATTTTTTGGCGTTGTTTTTGCGTCACTTTTTGACGCAAAACCAGAGCAAAGTTACAAAATACAATTGTATTTTGTAATTGTGCACAGTTTTTGCGTTAAAAAGTGGCACAAATGCGGCACCAAAAAAGTATAAATATGGGCCAAAGTCCTATCAACTTATACTGAAGATTTTATATGGAGCCCCACAAGAATTTCAGGGCCGCTCAGGGACACAACTCTTTAATTTAGGAGGCATAGAAAGAAGCCAAGGAAGAAGGAGACACTCAAATATTAGGTCCCCAATTCTTTTTTTAGCAAAGAATGTTATATAGGAAAGGAGGGGGGGGGAACCAACCCAAACTGTTTCTGATCCCTGAGCCATTCAAGAGAGAAGGTTTTGTTCTTGGCTCAGAGCCACCTGATGGGGGACACTTTGGTTTGGAGAAAACAGAACAGGCTATATTAGAGAGATTGTGTTGGTCAGGCATCCACAGCAAAGTGAAGAAATATTGTTGTGAATGCCTGGCCCGCCAGAAAAACAGCTGATTTAAAACTATGGGGGTCCCCTTACTTCCCTTACCGGTGATAAAGGAACTGCTCACTAAGTTAGGGATGGAGATAATTGGACTCCTACTTCCCTCTCACTGCGGATGCTGCTGCGTCCTTGTAATGGTTGAATATACTACCCAATACTCCGAGGCGGTTGCCCTCTGACAGCCTAATACATCCCAAGGAGATAAAGCCATGATTGATCTATTCTTTCCCAAGGAGTTATTGACAGACCAGGGAACTCCATTTACCTCAAAACTCCTGAAACAGATAAGTCATAAAATCAGGATTAAACAGAAATTAACTACCGCCTATTATCCCAAATTGACAGCCTCGGGGAAAGGTATAATGCTACGTTAAAGACAACCCTAAAGAAATTGTTGACTTTAGAGGCCCGGAAATGGGAACAAATATTACCTTTGTCACTTTTTGCCGTCCGATGTCATGTGCTGAGTAGTACTGGGTTTCTCCTTTTGTGCTACTATTCAGTACGAGACCTTTAACAGAGTATGTGGCTAGTTTGAAAACACATTTAAATCAGATCAGCGAGATTGGGAAGACAAATCTGGAGCAAGCCCAAAAAGAGCAAAAAGCACAATATGATAAAAAAAATATTCAAGCTCCTGCCACTGGGGATTTAGACGTTGTAATATTACCTTTGCTTAGAACATAAGCTCCTGTGTCAATGGCAAGGTCCCTATCCTATACTGCAGCAAGTAAGTCCTGTTACTTAGAGGGTAGAAATTAATAAGGAAGCAAAGGAAACCCAAATCTACCATGTTTATCTCTTGAAAAGGTGGGAAGGGCCTTCTACTGTCCTGATTGTCAATAAAAAGATGTGGACGAGTAAGTTTATTAATGCGTTGATGCTGACCTCAAAAAGCCATTAAAAGATGAATTGATAAGACAGTTGGGAATCCCTTTGAGTAGTATTTTCCATCACCCAGGGGAGAACCATAAAAATCCACCATTTCATTTAAACAGAGCCAGGATAAAAGGTATGCCTTAAACCATATAGGCTCCTAAAGGTTCACATAGCAGCCATGGAAGCAGAGGTAACATCCATGCTGCAAATTAGAGTTACAGAACCCTCCATCAGTGAGTGGAATTTACCCATAGTTTTGATGCCAGAATCTGATGGCTCGGTCCGTTTTTGTACTGATTTTACAGAGGCAAATGCAATTTCCAAATCCAACACCTTTCCGGTTCCACACCTACCACAGAAAAGGGGCAGCCCAAACTAATGTTGATTTTTTTAATCCTATTATCCTTAGCATTAATTTTTCCTGGGAAAAAAATGAGGTAGAGCAGATGTGAGAAGCTCCCACCCCGATATTCCCAATTACCTGAGAATTCAACATTTTCTAGCTGTGCAACAATAATTTTAGATTTTACTTATTTAGATTTTAAAACCAGGCCAAGCATTAAAAAAGGATAGAACAACATTCACATTGCACAATTGGGAATAAGTTGGTTTGGGTGGATTGGCCATCCTCATACCTTTCAGTAATTCACACACCAAGGGATGTGCGCCAACAGGATTACCATCTATCCACTCATGTCCAGCTGAAATAGCCGACCTGAAACTGTTTACCCACATGTTACACATTCCATAGCCAGCGCACTCTGAAAGAAGATTTAATGCATCTTTCAGTTCAGATCCCATGGAATCCACCTCCTGTTGAAGGCACCAACCTACCCATTTCCTCCATGCCAAAGATTATCTTTTTTGGATGGATGGAGCCCACACCTGGTGTATAAAAGTGGCATCTGATGGTTAAATGCCCTCCATTTGGCCGTATCTCCCAATATTTTCCTGGCCATTAGTGTCAATTGTCTCCGCAGTGGTAGATGATGTGGGGACGCCACTGGGTTCTGGAGGAGTTGTGGAAAGGTAGGAAGAAGGATGGGAAGGGCTATGGACAACTCCAAGGGGGATGGAAACCAAGGTTGATTCTTCCAGACTGAAGTAATCAGAAGCAATGATGCTGACTGATGTCTGGTTTGCCCGGCCACTTTTGGGATCAATGCAAATGAAGGGGAAGCGTAGTTTGTCTTGCTCAACCAATCCTGTAGAAAGGCATCCATTGCCAGAGCCGTCGGGTCTGGTCTCCAGCTGTAAAATGTGGGAAGTTGATTGTTGAGATGAGAAGCAACGAGGTCCAGGTGACATGTGCCTAGATATGACATGATCTTCTGGGAGACAGGTGGATGGAGCTTCCAATTTCTGGAGTCCACCAGGAACCAGGAGTTCCAGTCTCCCACTAGATTGTCTTTCCCCATAAGGAATTCTGCCACAACCATGATCTTCTGCGCAAGGCAAAAGTACCAGAACTCTCTAGCAATGTTGGCCATCAGGCATGCCTTGGTCCCTCCCATGTGGTTGATATAATGAACCACGGACACATTGTCCATCCTTAACAGAATACAAGAATTGCTCTTGACTAAGAAGAGGGACTTGATGGTGAAGGATCCTGCTCGGAGTTCCAGACAGGTCATGTGGAGACGTAACTCTTCAGACGACCACCAACTTCCTGTCGAAAACAATCCGCATCTCACTCCCCAGCCTGAGCGATTGCCTTCGGATTCTATTATGATATCCAGAGAGGTTCTGAAGATGGCCTGGCATTCCAGGCTTCCACGTGACGGAGTATCCAGTGAATTTCTTCCTGGGCTTTAACTGACAAGGGAATCAGATGATCTTATGAGAGGCCTTGTTGTAGTGAATCTTCAATCATTGCAGAGCTCTGTAGTTTTAATGTCCCAGAAACACAGCCTGAATCGAAGAAGCAGGTAACCCCACAATCCGGGCCAAGGATCTCAAAGAATCTGTCTGTATCAAGAGTGTCATCTTCAGCTCTTGCTTGATCGTCTTCATTTTCTGTGATGGAAGCAGCAATTGGACCTTGATGGAGTCTACCTGACACCCCAAGAATTGCAGTTGTTGGTTTGGGTTCATTGAGGGTTTCTCGAGGTTGATTACAAACCCCCAGCTCTTGCAAAAGGGAAACTGTCCAAAACAGATGAGAGAGAAGCAAATGTTGGTCTTGCGCCAATAGAAATATGTCATTTAGGTAGACTATCATGCATACTCCCATCCCTCCGGTTTCAGAAGCTTGGTGAACACCCAGGGGGCTGATGACAGGCCAAAAGGGAGCGCTGGGAGTGCATTTGTCCCTCCAAAAAAATTGCAGATATTTCCTGTGAGAGGAAGAAGGGAGCTAGGCGTCCTTGAGATCGAGATGGATCATCCAGTCTCTTTTTTGAAGGAGATCCCTCAGAAGATAGATACCTTCCATCCTGAAATGGCGATAAACCATAAATGGATTGAAATTCCTGAGGTTGAGGACGAACTTTTGTTTGCCCACCTTTTTTTTGCACCAGAAACATATTGTTGCAAAAACCTTGGGGAGTTGGGAAGAGAAGACAATAGCCTGTTTTTCTAAATGCCCTTGAGTTTTGCAATCAATAAAAGACATGCCTTGTTGGGAAAAATTGATAGGATTTGGAAGAGATGATTGAAAGGGAGTAGTTGTCAATTCCCTAGAACAACCCCCTATCATGTTTAACACTCATGCATCTGAGGAAATCTTGACCCAATAATGATGAAAATGGCGTAACCTTCCCTACAAAGGGAGAAGTGCAACAGAAGTGTTTGTTACCTTTGGGGGTTGTCAATCGCTCGCTAACCCTGTTTGAGCCTCAGAAGTTGCGTTGTCCTGCACCTCTTGCTCTTGTGGGGTAGAAGCCTGCTTGTCTGGGGTCTTGCGGAGAACCTTGTTGATAGAAGCAGTCAGTCGGCCATCCTTGAATGTGACCGGCCATTCCAAAAAGGGGGTTGGACATTCTCTTGATAGAGGATTGTGGTTTGTCCAGGGAAGTAGAGGTGCTGAGGAACTTCGCAATATCCTTCACAAAGCGGTTGCCGAATAATTTCCCCTTGGCAAGGGATCCTGCTTCTGCTGAGGCTAGATCGACTAATTGAGGGTCTACTCCAAATAACACCGATTTATGGTGTTCAGATGCCAAAGCGCATTCGTGTTGCCTAAGAAGCATTTGAGTCCATCCAGCTAGAACTTCCGGATGGATGGGTGCCCCGTTTCTTTGGCTTGTACAGCAATTCCAGTATAATCGCCAGAGGGCTGGACACACCGAGGAGTTTGTCCTGGCATGCTTTTAAGGCTCTGTCAATACCTTTCTTTGGATCTTTGTTAAATTTCTTCATAAATGTCAACATAGTGACGTCAGTTTTGAGTGTGATAGCTGTCTTATGTGGCAAATCCGGCCGAGGGCACTCCGATTTAAATCTAGACCAGACCTTCTTCTCTAAACCTTTTTGAATATGCAATTGTATATATTCTGCTACTGCAGGGGTGGGGGACCATTCAGAAGACCTGGGGTGGACAATCTATGAAGGCATTGAAGGCAAATGGGGAAGGGAGGGAGGGGAAGAGGAAACGTTTACGTTTGTTTGAACGTTTACTGGCTTTCTGGAATTTTTGGGAAGATGAGGAGGACTCAGAGACCGTACCTGTGGTAGGAGAGGAGGCAGGGGGAATAGAAGGAGTAGCGGCAGCAGCGGCTGCATAGGCATGGTCAGGTAGCGTCACCTGGGAATGTTTGATCATGGTGCTGAAATGGGGCCAGGTCGGCTCTGTAGGAGGTAGTGTTCCTCTGATACGGAGGGGTCTGAAGGACAGCTCCTTGAGGCATTTGGAAATGGGTTGCAGAGGAGAGGCTTTATCAACAGATTTCTGGACAGGTGAATCAATAACTTGTTTCATACGGGGGTCATATTAATAGTCTTCATCCTCATAAGAGCCTTACATCTCTAGGCTCTGCTCGTAAGGCTAGTATTCAGACATGCTCAAAATGGTAATTTACTACAATCTTATAGTCCCCAGAGGAAAGCAAGGGTCTTGCAGATACAAAATCAGGGAATGGAGGGGAGGATTTAGGTTCAGAGACCCAGAATACAATTATTGCAGCCCTAGCCTTCAATAGGTATAGGGTGTCTTTTTGAGTCAATGCTAGCAGCAGGCAGGGAAAATTCCCAAGTTCCGAAAAAGTGGTACTTGCAACGTTAAGATTTTACAATATGCCCCTCAGAATGTTAAGAAAGTGCTAACTGCCTGTGAAATGTTGTGCCTGCAACCGTCCCCGGTTGTTGCCCGAGGAGAGGCATCTCCACAGTGTGAATCGAAGGTCAGCCGAGTGCAAGCGAGCACCTCGGCAGGCCCTCCCAGAAACCAATGTTTTCGATTCGAAAGAGGTCGTGTAGTCCGATGGGCACGGAGCACTGAGATGCAACCTGTAGGAGAGAACAGAAAAGTACCAACCACAAGCATACAATTCACTTAAACATTTATCAAATACAACATAGAGGCACTTATCTTGACTGCAGTGCAGCAAAGAAAGAGGAGGTCAAAATGGTGCATCTCTATTTTGTATGCTTTACTGAACTACCATTGGTGGGTTAAGATAGAGACATGGTTCAAAGCATCATGGTTTATAGTATGTTTACTGTTTTTACTGCTTTCTAATTGGCTGCTGTTTATGAGTAGTAAAGACTGAGAAGCACAGTCTGAGCATCCGGTCCTGACATAGAATTGTAGAACAGATTTTCCCTCCCCATCTGGGAAATGCCGAATGGACCTAAACCAAAAAGAGAAAATGGAAATTAACCATAGAGAAGGGCAAGAAAGAGAATACATCAGTGGAGGCCGGCAGCTTTAGGAGGGGTGGGGGTGGGATACACACACACACACACACTCATTCTTTCACACACAGACAAGCATGCACGCACATCCATTAACAACACTCATACCATTCAAACATGCACGCATGCACCAAACATTCATTTTAAAAGATCGCACACTCTCATTCTTTCACACACACACGCACGCACAACACTCAAACATGCATGCGTGCACCAAACATTCAATTTCAAACATCACACACATACACACACACACACACACTTACCTTCAGCCTCCAGGTCCCAGGAGAGTTGGGACTGCTGCCTTCCCTCATTGGCTGACCTTAGGTCAGCCAATGAGGGAAGGCAGCAGTCCCAGCCTCGTCACAGAGAGGGATGGGGTCAGTGAGACTGCTGACCCCACCCCACTCTGTGATGAAGTGTCACTGATTGACACTCGCCCTGGGCACTTCAGGGCTTAAACCTGAAGCGCCCAGGGAGAGTGTCAATTGGTGACGCTTTCGTCATCACCCAGGGGAGGGCCTCGAGGCACCTTTGCAGAGCCGAGGAGGTCAAGCCCATAGGAACTGTGACCTCCTCAGCCCAGCAAAGTTCAGCTCAAGCAGCCAGGAGTGTGTTCAAATCCCTTATGTCTGCTCCTGGCTGCCTGAGTTGAACATGGAGATTGTCTGTCCTTTGTTCAGCATGACAGTCACTCTTCATGAGGGGCAAAAGGTGGGGGGGCGTGGCCCCTCTGCCCTAAAAAACGGGCTGCCACTGGAATACATGTCAACAACATTGAAGAAGGACTCTTCATTTCAGTTTTGCAGGGGCACGCCAAGTTTGAGTCTGATAGAAACCACATGTACAAAATGCCGGCGTGCTGCGAGTTCTCAAATAGGATGACTGAGAATGCTGAATGCTCTGAAGGAGCTGAGCAATGTGGGAGGTCCTGGACGCTCTAGAGGAGAAGGCGGTGGACGCCACCAGGAAAGATTCTTTTTCCCAGTCACAACTCTGGCAGTGGTGACGCTGTGAATGGTCCTTTCTGGGTGGGGTAAAACTAAGGGCATCCTTATATGATGTACTCACTACGGATTCAGGGCACCAGGAGTGAGGAAAGGCCACCTACCAAAGCACTGTTTAAGCAGCTGCCCAAATCTGCATGTCTGAGTAAAGGTGTTGCGTTGCACATGGAGGAACTGGATTTTAAAGCCTCATCATTCACAAATCAGTGTGCCTCCGGAGTCTTATATCCGCCTAGCCGTCTTACCTCCATATTTATAATGATCATATCTTACAGCATAAACCAGTGGTCATTTGGGGCATCTTCTCTGATGCGCATTTCTTGATGATGTGCCCTTCCTGAGACTTGTTCACTTCTTTTTATGGCACGCACTGTACCCTTCACTTTTCTACCAATTAAATTGTCATTTGCTCAGAAAAAACATTTTAAATCTGTTCTCTAATTAGAATGACTCTGTCAGCTGTCAGAAGCCTTTTCCTGTCATTCCCAAGCTCTCAAAAAATCCCCAAAATTGAGCAGGATGCACAGGAATCAACCTTTATTATACTTTACTTTCATACCATTAATATTGCAATTGCTCTAGAATTGTCCACACTCAGCGACATATATCAGCAAATTACAATCCAAACTATTCTGCATATTTGATTCTCTGCAAACCATTCCAAAACAGCTCTTTCATTTCCAATTATTCAATATTTTATGTAATGCTGAAAATAAAAATTGAAACTGGGCAAATGACTCAAACTCCCACATTTAAAACAGCAACCTTTTTTTAGGTCAAACCAAATTCCAATTCTTCCTATCATAACACCCCTACTTTAAACGCGCAGTTGCATTTTTCAGCGTTAAGTCCTTTCCTACGAGTGGGCTGGTGTGTTATTTATCATCCTGATAAAATCTGACACCCCAGTTGTAGTAATCTATTAGAAGCAATAAGTAGCACATATTCCAACTTTTCCCCTAATACTATGGAATAACAGTGATTTTTCAGCTCACTGCATCGAATTCAACATGCCCTATATTTTTGGGCCGTTTTCTTTTTACCCAGTAAATTACAGCAAGTTTCAACTGCCGAAGTTTTCATGAAAAAATTAAGAGGCTGCGGTGATTTCCGTGAAACCTGTAAAGCTGGTATGTGCTGCAGCTGGAGTTACCACAAATGTCAGAATTTAGAGGCCACTGTAATAAGGACTCAAATGTGATGTGAATTTCCTGCACGCACATCATTGACTGCTCAATGTCCGGTGCAATAGTGAGAGTTGCCTAGAGAGTATTATCAGTGCCTGTCCACACCTCTCTTCCACTTTTTTCCTACGGTCTTCGTAAAAATTTGATTTCTCAGAACCTGGTCAAATTGAAGTCATCAGAAGACCTACACACTGATCAATAGTTTCGCCTTCTCTTGAAAAGAGCAACATATATACCGATATATCGAATATGTATCTATTTAAATGCATATTTTAAAAAACAGTGGTGAACCGAGGTATCCCCTAATGTGCTCAAATGTCTAAGGGCCAGATGTAGGTAAGTATGGTTTTGCGAGTTGCAATTTGCGAGTCATAGAGACTCGCAAATTGCAACTCGCAAAACCACATGCAGAAAGGTGTCTCAGACACCTTCTGCGAGTCGGTATGGGGTCGCAATGACCCACCTCATTAATATTAATGAGGTGGGTCGCAAATTGCGGCCCCATACCGACTATGGGCACTCGCAAACATGGAGGCCTGCTGTCGTCAGCAGACCTCCATGTTTGCCACTGCTTTTCAATAAAGCAGGTTTTTTTTTTCAAAGTGCAGCCCGTTTTCCTTAAAGGAAAACGAGCTGCACTTTGAAAAATAAACCGAAACCTTTTGTTTCGGTATTTTTCAGGGCAGGTAGTGGTCCATTGGACCACTGCCTGCTCTGAAAAATTATTTTTGTGATCATTCACAAAGGGGAAGGGGTCCCATGGGGACCCCTTCCCGTTTGCGAATGAGTTACCATCCACTTCAAGTGGATGGTAACTGCGAGTTGATTTGTGACCGCTTTTGCGGTCACAAATCAACTTACATCGCGGTGCGAGTTGCAAATAGGAAGGGAACACCCCTTCCTATTTGCAAGTCGGAAACACATTTTGCGAGTCGGTTCCGACTCGCAAAATGTGTTTCTGCATCGCGCACAGGCATTAGCGCCTCGCAAACGGCGTTTTTCGCCGTTTGCGAGGCGCTAATGCCTTGCTACATCTGGCCCTAAATTCCTTCACGCCTTCAGCTACCTGGCTGTCTCAATCAATCAATCAGTTTTTATAAAGAGCAACTATTCACCTGTGAGGGTCTCAAGGCGCAGGTGGTGGATCAGGGCCTCATTCAAACAGCCATGACTTGAGGTTCTTCCTGAAGATGGTGAGTGATGAGCTTTGTCTGAGGTGCAAGGGTAGGTTGTTCCAGCTCTTGGCTGCGAGGTAGGTGAAAGATCTTCCTCTGATGGTAGTTTTTCAGATGCATGGAATGGTGGATAATGCCTGCTGGGTGGAGGGATCTGGTGGGGTTATGAAAAGAGATGCGATGATTCAGGTAGGCAGGTCCCATGAAGGGCCTTGTAGGTGAGTAGGTTGAAGTTGATTTGCTTCTCCACTGGGAGCCAATGGAGGAGTCTCAGGTATTGGGTGATGTGTTCCTGGCGGGGGAGGTTCAGGGCGAGTCTTGCGGCGATATTTTGGATGAGTTGTAGTTTCCTGATGTTCTTTGTCATGGTGCCTGTCTGAGCAAAAAGAGCTTCTTATGCAATATGCAGTTTACCCCTAGTGGCACATCCAGACTCCTCCAAACATGCAGCCACCTTAAACACTTGATGACAGGTTCACCTGGCAGCTGCAGAAAAGGAGGCACAATTGCTAGTAGTGAAAACATCAATATTCATAAATGTTGCAAAGGTTATAAGCAATACAAGTTTATGAAGGCAACAAAATGAAAGCTGTAGTCTGAGGAAATTATTGAAAGTAGTCACCATTGTCTATTTGAACCCTGCAAAACGAATCTTAGACCTTATTTAACTAATCCATCACCAGGACACACTTATCTTCCTCTTGTAATCCAGGAAATTACACTCTTGGCATGTGAATGTGCATAGACACCTGCATAACCTAGTAACATTCGTTTTGCAAGTCACCAAGGAGCAGAGCAACAGAAGGTCACAGGTGCAGCAGCTGAGCGAGAATGGAGTGAATGACCTAAGAAAAACAGCTCTGCACGGGTACCTGCTATACTCTAACCCAGTCCACTGCGCCGAGGGTAGTGGGCTGCACTACTCAGGCATGGACTACTCAAGCATGCATGTAGAGGGGTCATGCAGGAGGATGTGCTATGATTCACAAGAGGCATCCAATGAGTTAACAAGAACGTGCAGTGCACAAAAGGGCTGGCAGGACATTAAAGGTGAGATGTGTTTTGTGGGTGAGGATGTCCAAAGCCTCACCTGGAAGTATATCCAATTCTTGCTGTTGTCCGTTAACCAGGAAAAAGTACTTGTCAATGTGGCACAAGTACCGGTGGATCATTGACATGCTGTTACTCTTCACCACTGTACTTTGAAAGCATCTCTATAAGTGGTACCGTCTTCTCACTTTCCCTTTTCGCTTCTACTTACCCTGCAGTCTATGAGGAAGTCGATGCACCTGTTCATCCTCTTTGTTTTCCCTTACAATCCCTCTTTCCTTTGTGTTCTTCTGTCCCGCCCTTGTGAGATAGTTTTCCATGCCACCTTGAATGAGTAACCTTCCAGTTACGTAATGAACTCCTCACCTCACTGAGTACAATGGGGCCATCTTGGTCTGGTGCAAAGTTTGCGAGGTGAACTGCAGCACTTCTGATGCCTATGTGTTATATTAGAATAACTGGGTATTGCTGTCTCCATTGTTTAAAAACGTTGTTTTTGTTTTGCTTTTGCTTTGCAGGCAGTACATGTCCTTGCTCTTCTCACCTTCATCCCTGGAATACTCCCCTGGCAACCTCGCCCCCCACAGTGCCCCAGCCTAACTCGACTTCCCAGGATGTACAGCCCAGGCATCCCTGTAAGGGGCAGAGAGTTTAATGTCACCATCTCATTGTGTGCTCCCTTTTTATCTCTTTTAGCTCCTTGAGTGGAAAATGCTAATGCTCTTTCCTCTTTGTCTCACACCTTCCCTGCATAAACACTCTTTTCTTCAGTTCATCCCCTACAAATTATACTTGTTTCTCCTCATTACCTTCCACTGGCCTTCTTATTCCTGGGGAATCAAGATACTCTGGCTGCTTGTAACGATTCTGTCCCTGTGGCTCTCCCCTTTACATTCCTGTTAGTTACTCCTTTGTCACTCATAGGCGGAGGCTTTAGAGAATATCCCTAGGGTGCCTGCAACTACAAATTTCCTCTGGATTGCTCCCCTGTTACTCCTGGGTGGACTTGATATAGCATTTCCCCTGGTTGGCAGTGGAAAGTGGAAGTGTATACCATTCTTTCTCTAGCAGTGCCACTAGAATATGAAACTCTGCCTCCCTCACTCCGCTTAACCACCTGTCTAGCAACCTTCAAAAAGGACCTCAAGCTCCTCTTATTTGACACTTGGTAAATTCATCCTTGACCAGACTTATTTACTTTCTTCATTGCACCTTGATCTGCTTTTGTTAAATTGTTCATGTCCTCTGCCCTAGAGTAACTTTCTCTTGTGGTAACACCTGAATACATAAACTGATGTAAACGTCAGAGTTTAACTACTATTAATGTAACCCACTGTAATCCTGTATCCTGTGTGTTGTAAAGCACTATGATGCCTTTGGGCCATGTCTGCACTATATTGCTATTTAAGATTGCAAATTCATAAATAAATGAAATTGCTGTGGGGTACTCCTCTTTTGCACCTGGGTCACCTCTCTAGAGAACTTTTCATGCCCCTGTGTAACAAGAGCATTCCTGTTGGTTGCTTCCCTGTCTCTCCTGTGTGCACTATGGCGTGCTGTGATATCCACTGGCAGGTCCTTTGTCATTTGTGGGCTGAATTTATTGAGAATACACCATGACTGCTTGTAACCAGTGCATTCCTGGAGGGTGGTTCTCTCGTGGACTCTATAGAGCATTTACACTGGCTACCAGTAAATCACTGATCTCCATTGGCTCACTTCCTTTTCAATCCCACCGAGGCTGCTTGTAACCAGTGCATTATTTGAGTTGCTCCACTCTTGCTCACACATACTTAGGAGCTGAAACTATACCCTCTGAATGATGCCAGGTCAAGATTGCACGTGCCTCTATCTCTCACAACATTTCTTTCCTCTCCATGGTTAATTACAGTTTCATGAATGCAGAGACATTATACACTAGAAGAGCACTCAACAACTCAATGTGCATGGTGCTAAAACATTTCTTACTTTGACCACAGTTATAAGCCACACCTTTCCAACCAAAACAACAACAAAGTGATATGATACATGTGAGCCTGCAACCCCAGTAGAAAACGCCCTTATTACAGTTGCGTTGTGACGTTTCTAGTTCCCTGTTATAGAGAAATGATATACCTGAACAAATGTGATGTTATTAAAGTTGAATTCTGATATCACATTGCTTGCTGCCAGAGCCATCAGACAGAGTGCAAGCCAGTTCACGAAGCATTATTACAGCTCAAGATTAAACAAAGAAAGCGGGTCCTGGCTTTGCCTTCTTCTGGTATATTTTTCTAAAAAGTGATCGGCAGAAAGAATATATTGATGGAAGCATGTTTTTGTACACTATAGGGAATTGTAGGAAAAACATATTCTCTACACATTTCTATACAATCTGAGCCACAACTTTTTTAACTTTACTTACATTAAACGAAATCTAGTACCTTTTTGCAAATAATTGCTAACTGCTTTTTCATGTGTTTCATTTCATAGCATAAATTCCGCTTTTATTCTCATTGTCTGTAATAAACATGAACGATCACAACACCAATGATTTAAGCAGTTTGTGGGAAGGGTGATGGTATGACCATTTATTATAAGGAATAAAATACCATTTGCCATATATTAAAAAATATTGCCAGTCCTCTCGAAGGTCCATGATATTATAAAGGAACTCGACCTTCCACCTTGTTCTTCTACATGGTTATGAAATGCTTGGGTAACCAGAAGAAGCTATATAATATACAGCAGAGGGTACTTTATCCCATATGTAAACTTGCATTCTATCCCATATGTCTTGTGGCTCCTCTGCATCCTTAAGTAAAGTGACTATTTAAGAATATCAGCATCTGTCTGGTTTTCATAAACAACAGCAAAATTATTCCCAGTTTAGCCAAATTCCAATTCAATATTCTTTCAACTAAAATCTCCCTTTGGTGTAACATGCTACCCTTATGAGAATGCACTTTAGTGAGGTTCCAGTGGTATAACGTTATAACATGCAATAAAACAAGGCATGAAGGTATGTGTTGGTGAATATCCTTATGTCTTGAAAATGGATATTTTGCTGCTTAAATTCTATCTTCTACACAACCTTTGGTGCGCTTTGGCCCATAATTTCCATGTGCCCCCACGTTATGTGTAACTAGCCTTAGAAAAACCCGAAAATCTGGCCACAGTCTGAACCCACTCTGTAGACCCTCCTCTCACATCTTATAAATATATCAGAAACCTCAGCAATCTTTTGCAATGAAATTTCCTTCTCAAATAATGTAAATTACATCATGAAGAATGTGGAAAAAAAAGGATGAGCGATGCTGCCTTCAGAATAAGCATATATAATAAGTGTGGCTGGTCAGGGGGGGTTCTTGGATGACGACACGAGTACTGCCATTCAGACTGGTGGGGGTCTGATTGCCTCTTGTAGTGGGAGGGGCAGAGGTAGGAGGGCTAGTAGGGTAGGGGTGAGGGTGGTGGGGGGGCGTGGAAAGAGGGGTTTGGGAGGGGTGGAGGTGGAGGGACCTATAGGTGGTTTAAAAAAGAAAAATAGGATTCCTGAGAGACGAACAATACAATGGGTGAGGAGCAACAGGATGAGGGACGGTCTAAAGTGCGAGGTGCCAGGCGAGAAGGTTGCTGTCATGGATCTTAAATACAGTCATACGAACAGAGAGATTTTGTACTAATATGGCGATGCCGGGAATTTTTTTGAGGATACATAAATGGCTATAGTTTGGGTAGCATCCGTAAATATATGTGGTTTGAATAACCCTCGAAAGAGAGGGAAAATAGCAGAAGATTTGAAAACATTAAAAGCGGACATATATTGTCTACAAGACACTCATATAGAGCATCCTGACAAAGCTGTATTGGATACTTTTGGGCTGCAGCTGCTGGTGTGTACTGAGCAAAATGTTAAACCAAAAGGGGTAGCCATTTTAACAAGTAATACAAGATGCGCTGTTACCCGGTGTAGGGCGGATCAGCTTGAGAGATGGGTTGGAATAGAGTGCCAGCTGATTAAAGGGAGGTTTAGCTTATGCTCTGTGTATGGTCCAGGGCTCGATGATCCAACTCTACTAGATTTTCTGTCAGTTCAATTAGCAGAGTGGCCAGCTCCTTATATTATATGCCGTGATTTGAATTTTAATGGCTCATGGGATGGACTACAAAATGTAATTGATGTTAATAATAAAAGTTACTTGGGGCGCAAGCTCAGAGTATTTCATGCCATTCGTAATTCTCAAAAGGAAGTAGGTGTGGTAGATGCATGGCCAATACTGAAGGGGACAGATCCAGGGCACACATATTATTCAGCTTCACACAGGAAATTGGCCTGGTTAGATTATTTTTTTGTTTCACCTGAATTATTAGAAGGAGCAGAAATGTAACTATATACCGCGGTTTATGTCATATCATATTCCTCTAATGCTGGAAATCAAGAGAGTGGGTATCAAGAGCTACAGGAAGGGTTGGACATTTGAGAGAGTTTTGCCAAATAATTCTGCATATCTGGATCACATGAAAATATGGCTGAGGGAGTTTCTTAGAAATCAATAGAGGATCTGCCCCAGCAGAAATTGTGTGGGACACAATGAAAGCAGGGATAAGGGGGGAAACGCTTAGCTTCAGTACAGGACGACATAAACATGCAGCAGATCAGATCCAAGAATTATACACAAAGCGTCGGGAGACTGAAAAACAACTTATTGCGGTGGTTGAAGGTGGCACGGATATTAATGATGTTCTACAGCAGATAGCGATTGCAAAAACATTAATTGACACTAGGTCGGCGGAAAGTGTGGCCAAAAAGTATTTAGCAAGACGGAAAGGTGGGACATTTTCTGGCAGTACGTGCTTGCCAAAAGCCTGTCTCTGGTTTAATCTCAGAGATTAAGGATGGGCAAGGGAAGCTAGTTTCAGACTCTGAGCAAATCAAGGAAGCATTTCGGGAGTATTATGCGGAACTATATAAAGCCGCCCTTGCAGCTGAGGTGCAGGCTGGACGTTGTTTATTAAACAAGGTAGAGTGTGGTAGGATCACCCCTGATGAACAGAAGGATTTAGGAAAGGAGGTTACTGTGGAGGAATTAGAAGAGGCAGTGCGAGGGCTACCCGGCGGGAAAGCTGTAGGGACGGATGGAATCCCACTAGAACTGGATAAACATCTTAAGGCACTGCTGATGCCGATGATGTTAGAACTGTTTATTCAAGTTCAGCAAGGCGGCAATCCTCCCCCTTCTTGGGCTACCACAACATAATAGTGTTCCTGAAGAAGGGCAAAGATCCGCTAAGCTTGAGTGCGTACAGACCTATCACACTCATTTATAGTAATGTGAAGATCTACTCCAAAATTCTTGTGACACGTTTGTCTGCTAGTATCCGTAAATAAGTTACACGGAACCAACATGGGTTTGTTCCAGGGAAGGATACCACTGACCATATTAGAAGAGTCATCACTTTGTTCGATGTGACTAATGTCACGGAAGAACCCATGGCAATAGTATTGCTGGATGCGGAGAAAGCATTCGATAGGATCAATTGGAAATATATGTGGGAAACAGTTGGGGCTTACGGATTGGGAGCAGCTTTATTATTGCAACTAAAGATCTATACAAGCACCCAAATGCTCAAATTCAAATGTTGGGTGGTCAGTCAAAGGCTATACAAATTGAACGCGGTACAAGACAAGGGTGTCCATGCTCTCCCTTGTTATTTGCACTGTATATTGATCCATTCTTACTGCAATTGAAAAAGAAACAGCAATTTTGCCAGTTACCCGCAAACGCTGGGATACCAAAATTTTAGCGTATGCTGATGACGTTGCTGTTGTCACAGCTAATCCAGATTTGTCTCTCAAAGAAATTGAAAAAGCTGCATATAGCTTTTGGAAGGTGGTTACTTACTAAACAAAGAAAAAACTTAGATAGTGGTGAATGAGCATGTTAAGACAACCGACATCTGAAGGGTGGACCATGCAGTCTCTTTAGGGATTGATATCAGATCTAGTGTGGAGCAGATTGTACAGATCAATTAGATGCCGATCTTTAAAAAAGCTAAATACAATTTTAGCGGATAGAATAACCTACACATGTCTATTATGGGGTGATGTAATATGGTTAAGATGATGTTTCTCCCCAAGGTGCTCTATTTATTCCGGTCAATCCCGTTGGAGTTTGGAAAATCTTGGTTTAACCCCACGGGTGCCTGGGGCGAGCTGGTCTCGTCCAGGCACACGGTTCCTGTGAGCCTGGACGAGACCAGCTCGTCCTGCACCCGGCCCACGGGGGGTGCGCTAGCGCTGCCCTCGTGGGCCTAGCACCTACACCCCCCAGTCGGGGATGGAAGGAGAATCGCTTCCCCTTCCACCGCCGCCCCACCCCCTTGGCAATCTGATGACGGCAGCACGCTCATAGCGCGCAGGCATCATCAGAAGCTGCAGAGGACGTGCTGGAACCCATTTGCCTTCAGCGAGTCTAGAGAAAGGACGCATTTTCCGTAAGTCCTTCTCTTTTTGGTGGTTTTAAGGGGAAAACAGACACGGGGGAAAGAAAATAGTTTTTCCTTTCCCCCGTGCCTGTTTTAAATGGATTCCTGTTTCACGATCGCGGCCGGGGGACACACACAAGTGAGGTATCATTTTTATCGGGAGACTTGGGGGAACGCTGGGTGGAAGGAAATTTGTGGCTCCGCTCAGATTCCAGAACTTTCTGTCACCGAAATGTGAGGAAAAAGTGTTTTTTTAGCCAAATTTTGAGGTTTGCAAAGGATTCTGGGACTTTTGAATGGCTGAGTCAGTCTTGGCATTGGGAACAATTGTATTATTCTTTTCAAAAGTCAGTGTTGTTAGAAAGAGAAAATGAGTGAAATTAAAATAATCCAGTTTGCCTAGCTCATCAGTAAGTGACACATGAAGTGTTCCAAACATTCCTTCAAATAGGCACAGCAAGAAGAAAATACAACATCACTTGCTAGTCATTATGGACTGTATAATGCAGTGGAAACCCCAACTTCTTGTTTAAGTGTACTCGCCAATGTCAAGATAAGTGATCACCAGACACAATACCAAAACGCTCCCCACATAGGCAGAGCGACTGGATTTATGTGATTTTTGCAGACATGACATTTTCCACTTAAATATGGAAATACCACATTTGCCACATAATCTACCATCTTTTGCATAAGTACTTTTTATTTAGTTGTTTCTAGCTGAAACGAATCAAATGTTAATAACGAGGCAACACGTGATACTGTGGAGGGGAAGGCCCTTTACAAAGGTTGACTGGTCATCTTTTGGCTCCTTGGGTTACAGACCGGTAATATTGAGGTGCACCCCTTGCCCTGATCGTGTTAACGTGAAAAAATGATACAATTATGAACATGTGCCGCATTATGTTGCATAATTTGCATTATCTTGCTGTATTATTTAGTAAACACTAATGCATAAGGTTGTCCTCCCCTGCCACATAATTCCAATGATTCCACATAGGCCACACTGCAAATCAACATTCTTCCAACCAAGTACTGTCTGTGGTGTAGCATGTTACCCGTCCCTAAAGTGCTTCGCTGCTTCATCAGATGAATGAAGCTCTATATGAACGCGCATACAACACATTACAATCTGGAGAAAAATGAAAAGGGAATTTTGAACAATATACATAACATCTCATAAATATTGAAAGAGAGGTGTGTGAAATAGAGAGAAGTATACGAAACAATGAGCTAAAGAAAAGAAGGTGACTAATGAGTAGAATAGAGATGAAAAAAAACCAGTGATATGAAATGTTTCTTATAGCCAGGAGTTATGGAACGGAAATGTCAACAGTGTTCGGAAAGTGATTGAAAGCGCTAAAGCCATACTTAAAAAATAATTGTGAGAATGATCCACCAGTTTTTGATAAAAGCAATTTGGTGGCGTCTAAGAGACATTTGTAAATTACAAAAAACAGATAGAACGAGTCCTTGAAAAGGTCAAGCGTTTTTAAAATGATTACATTTAAAAGTTACAACGTCCCCGTGATTACTTTTTTAAAGTTAATGAATACGATAATGGTGAAGGGAAAATTACCACGGGCTTGGAAATGATGCACAAATTAATCTGTTCTGGCAACCTCCGAGGAAAAAAATTACACTCAGTGCAGATTAAAGAGTATATGAGTTTCAGAAAATGATAAAAAAATAATGTGACCTTTTCAACACGTCTTTTTTGCGGGTTGCTGTTTACCTGAGGTAGTCAAATCGCCGAACTGTCTCCCACAAGAAACACCGTCAAACCATCATTTAAATTCTACTGATTAAGGCCAAAGTTGTTTTGCAGTTTTGCAGTGGCTTGTGTACAGATGACCAGTGCCGTAAAGACATATGCACCAGCCAGTGTGTGCACATTAGAACTAGTTTGAAGCTTATTTGTTTCATGCTCTTGGTTAATTAAAAACATATATGAACTTATACCGCATTTTTAATAACAGTAAAATAAACAACAAATTGAATAAACATCTCTAATGAATTGATTCAAATGCTTCAAATCGAGTAGAATAAAAAACTGCCAAAACTAATTTACTGCCCAAAGTGCACAGTGGGTTTAGTCTGATAGACTCTGCTTTGAGGTCCCGAGTACGTCTTCAGGCAGGAGGACGTAAAATACCAGCCTTGCCGAACCCCATACTTGGCTTAGCCTGCCCTAGGCTGCAGACAGCATTCCTGGAGTCAAAGTCAAAGCCTTGCAAATGTCTAACATGATAGTTATTGGCGCGGGTAAAGCTAATTGGTTGGACTCCTAATAGAACAGGCCAATAGACTTAAAAGCTGCATGTTGAAACTAAAGTGGCGCCCTGTCCAAATGCTCAGCTCTAGGGTTAAAAGTACAGGGTCCCAATGTGTGGCTCTCGCGCAGTTCTAATCAACGCGGAGTGCGGGCCAGAGACGCTTGCTGTTTCTTTTTTACTTTAACGAGGTATTTTAGGAAAGGGCAGATGAGTTGTGTATTCGTGGGCGAGAATGAAGACAGAACCGCTTGTCTGCAGGCCCGGAGACCACATTACGACCAAAGAGTGATGCAACACGTCCTACAAGTCCAAGATTGTTCAGTACCAGCGGGGCCAGACTGGGACCCAAAGTAGCCCTGGCAAAAAATCTTAAACTAGCCCAGTTCCTTCCTCTCCTTGCACAGCCTCTCTTTCAGTTCATTCACCCTTTCTCTCTCTCTTGCCCTCTCTCTCTCTCTTTCTCTTCTTCTCTATCTTCTCCTCTCTGATTGTTTTCTCTCACCCATCCCTTCCCCCCTCTCTCTCTCCCTTGACAACTTCCTCTGCCTGCTGCAATTACCCTCGGGGCAGGACCTCAGGGTGAGACGCTATTATTAGCGCCCCAATGACCTCCTCCTCCACAGATTCCCTTACTACCACCCTTCAAGGGTGCCCCGCATCCCTCCATAGCTCCCCTCACATGTATTTAAATACTTTTGTAGTGCTACTCATACTAATGTAGGGTCCAGAACACATTTAAATCACAGGCACATTACAGAGAGAAAATGAATAATAAAAGTGTGTAACGCAATCAATAGGCAATGTTACATAAGACATTGATGACTACAGGGTGTAAGGGGCACATGTCATCCATACTGGTAGGCAGTAGATTTTAAGAGTGCACGAACTACGGATTTACATATTTAACATGTATTAAGATAGTTGGGATTGGCTTCACTACTAAAACAAACTCTTTTTAGCTATGAAAGACTGGAGAGAAAAAAATCCTAAAGTTCTAAACCTATGCCTTCCAGATTACATGCATCCGTTTTATGCCAGCTCATACTTCACTATGGTGTATTAAAAATATTTTAAATTAGAAACTGCAAGTAACAAAAGGATTTCTGTAACAGAAGCAGCACCCCTCTGAGGGGTTTACATAAAGTACAATTCTGTAATCTGCATGGGACACGTTCTTTTCAACAGGCCTATTACCCCTCTGCATTATTTTATAGTGAGTCAAAACTCCCACTAAACAAAACTTAGATCTGTCCCGAGAGTTATCTTGACATTTTAAAGACTGCTAGGCAGACCAGGGACTCTTCATTAAGTGTTAGGTCAATAATATATTTCCAAATGCAGCGCCCCCTCGACCTCTGCGGTGGCACCTGTCACGTCGCCCTAAAGTTATCTCTGCCCCAGGGAGTAGAGGAAGTTTTAGAGGCATCGGGCAATCCTAAAATTTCAAAACCGTCATCCAAGGACTCCAGCCCACCAGGGAAACCCCCAGTGGAATAAATGGCCTGCCCAGCCTGGGTGCAAGTGCACAACAGACACTCACTGGTGCAATCTGGTGGTGGTTTATATATATAATTCGAATGCATGCCATCTGTTGGGGGTAATGTAGTTATCTATGGGCTGTTAACAGATGGATGACTTTTCTATTCACTCCTGTGCCATTTTATTATTTTTTGGACTACTAACATTCTTGTATATAGTGGTACTGGAACCGTTTTCAGAGTAGGGGTGGTGGCCATCTACAGCACATAACTAAAGTCGCATGGGGTGTTAAAAGTTGTGCACTCAAGAGCCCAATAAACTACAACAATTTTTGTGGCATATTGGGATTCCGTTTGTGCATTTTGAATCATTTGATACAACTATATGGTTTAAATGTGATAGGATATTATCATTTATAGAGAGCAGATTCTCATACAATTTGCCTTTTTGAGTAACTACGTTGCCAGAAATAATCAATGGACCAGAAACTCAGTTTTGATTGAGAAAGACTGAGATAATTTGTTTTCACAACATTTGATGGTCAATATAAAGCTACGCTTGGGAAATGGTCACACAATTTCACTGCAGTGTAGCCTTCTCAACTAGCTACCCAGGGCCTATACCGACCCCAACCAGTGATTATTTTTACCCTTGTGAGGTTAATACGCTGTGACTAATTGGCGACTAGTGTACCGCATTACAATAGCCTCTTCAACACTTAGGCAGATCCAAAAATGAGTTGATTGTGCCTTACCAGAAGGGGGATGGATTACTGGGGCTGCTAAAGGAATTCCCCCACTCTCTTGCTGGTACAGAAATAAACCCATTCCTCCGAAGAAAGGAAGATCCTGCAAAGAAACACTAGTTGACTTGCTATCTCCACCACGGTTGTGGGAACAACATTTACAAAAATTCTGTTGTTGGAGGAGCAGCAACACTCAACCGACCTATATCTTGTCTAGAACGGAGGTACACATTTGTTTTATTTAGAGCACATTACTGTTTTTTAATATTTGGTGAGCAATATACTTCTGACATTCATGTGAGAGCTAAAAAGAATGGAAGAGAGGGGACTCTCAACCGACAAGCAGTTGACTACCAAGACAAATATCATGACAGAAAAAATACCAGAACATACAATAGAATGAAACGTACAAGATCAGAAAGGTAACCCCAGTACATAGATAGTCACCGAATGTAGAACTAAGGCTCTAATTACTACCTGGCCCAGGAAATAATGTGGAAATATAGCATTTTCTCCTGTATTAAAATTCCGGCTGGTAATTTAGGTATATCTTGTAGAAACAATGCCCTTGATAGTAATTACTGAATGTTTCCCCTCTTAAGCAAAAGGCAGTCAGAAACCTCCCGTAAATTACCGGGTGGTGAAATTGGATGTATATGTGGTGTTGCAATTTTATCTTGCTGTGCTGTTTGCCAGACATGTTGTTAATGGTGAAGAGCATACAAAAATCAGTAACATCATTACATAAACTTTGTGCTCCTTTGACCCATTCCCATCCACTTTCAAATGATCCCCTAAAATTGGAGATACACCCTACTGGAGGAAATCATATTTGTTTTGTGCTTCACACTCTGATTCTGTATTTTATTTCAAGTAAAAATGAGGCTCGAGGCTGTAGTACACCATTACTGCGTGCTTTCACATCTTTTACCTGTGCACTTGCCAGAAGTATTCTGATGTCAATGATGTTGCATTAGACCTGAGCAAGACATTTTTATGCTTAATTCACACATTTCCTATTACATGCATTACATGAGAGGCAAGGGACGAGCCAGAAAGAAAAATACTCCCCACTTTGTACCAAAGCTATGATAGCACCAAGTAAGTGTAGCAATTGAGCCTGAACCTTCCTAGAAGAACTCCCTTATCTTTTCCATTCAAGCACCCTCTATTATCAACCATGTCACCTTTACATTCTGTTATTTGATCATCTTTCATTCTTTCATCATCAGTCATTCTTTCACGATTCCATCCATCTGTTGGCCATTCCATCAATCCATCTGTTCACAAATCCACCATCTATGCATGCATCCATCCATATAGACACCCACCGACCCATCAATCCTCTCAGATTTTCAGTTACTCTGCCATCCTTTCATCCACATAACAGTCATCTCAGATTTATGTTTACTCTGCCATCCTTTCTCCATCCTTCTACTCATCCTCTTACCCACTCATCCACCCATCCTTTCACCCACCTATTCTCTCACCGACTCTTCCACCTACTCTTGTATGCATGCTTCATCTATCCTTTTACTCACTCATCCATCAGTCCTTTCATCCTTCCGTCCATCCTTTCACCCACCCATCTATCCTTTCACCACGACCACCCATCCTTTTACCAATCCATCCTTTCACCCTCTCGCCTATCCTTTAACCTGCCCTTTATCTCACCCATTCATCCAATTAATACTTTCATCCAAGAATCCTTTCCTCCACTCACCACACCATCCTTTCACCTAGTCATGCATCCACTTGTCCAATCTTTTTTCCCTTTTGTGTTGTTGAAGCAGATATGCTAATTAAGAGAATTTTTAATGATGTATATGTACTTACTAATGAGAAATGACTAGAGAAATTAATCATAGAGAAAATAATATGCACGTTTGAAAATGTGCCCTCGGGGAGTGATCACCATGTGTACTAATAGAACTGAAACTGTGTGAAATAATGAAAATATATGATAAAAATGTAATAATATGTCATAATGAGATGTATAACCTATGTTTTGCATTAATTTGTAATGCTAAGATTAGCCAAACTAAAAGCCTGGCTTTCTTCGACCTCGCACACGGAGAGCTGAAACACTAGGCGCACTTGCAAAGGATTGAAAGTATACCCTAGCCATGACCCGCTCGATGTTAAAGTTGCTTAGCTAGAATTTTCTGCAATGTTCCGGCGGACAGGAGATGATGAAGGCAATTTGATACAATTATGTGTAGAGTAGGCTAAATGTACTTTCCCAGGACTCGAACAATGAAGGCACTGATTGAAGAGGAACATGCAAACATTTCGATACCTGAAAAGCCGGATGATGAGAACATCGTAAAGTGGACCAATTCACATCTTGAGAATGAACTCATATGGAAATTAGTAGATTCAGTAAACAAATACTATAGGTTAAAGTTATATCTGCTAACAGACTGGCCAATGAGGAATTAGGGGGATGGACTGGGAGACCCTAATAAAAAGTCATGACAAGGGGCTAAAACTTGAGAAGGTGAGGGAGAATTGATGACGTCAGGAGACGCTGTCCGAGGTTCTGTCGTTGGGCTCATACTCTGTGAGCCTGATGCGTGGCTGACTACTTGATGACCTGAAGACGAAGACTGACTTGTTGCTGATCCATCCTGGATAGGTAGCTATGAAAATGTGACTGATGATTTTATGCCTTTTCTTCTAGGTAACAACTGCGCTGATTATAGAATTCTCCTTTAGATAATTTTTTAGATTTTTCCAAAGTAAATGTTTTTTCTAAAAAGTTTTTTGCATGACTTCCCACAAGCTAATGCTAATCTTGGTTAGGTAGGCTGTTAAGGGTGACGTTGACAGTGACAAATGACTGACAAACATATTTGCTGAACTTCTCTATTAATGCTGGTATTCTTAGTTTATGGGATTGCATATTGGCATATGTTTCTTTCAAGTGATGATGCTTCTATTAATGGATTAATGATTTGATTGGTTTGAATAAAGATTGAACTAACGGATGATTAGAATTGTAATAAATAGGGAAATACATTTTTTTCCCACTCATTACTGAGTTGTGGTTATTCATGAATGGAAGGCTTTAAACTGTTTTCCATAGAGTGTTTTCTTGATTATTGATGTTAGCTATCGATTCAGTAGTCACTGCATGACTAGGATACTCCATGCGATTCAAAAGGTTCATCGGCTTATATGCGTCCCCTTGTAAGTTTATTTTCTAAGGATCAGGCGCGCTAGCAGTGTCAACCCATCTTTATTCCTTTTAAGGTTCATTATGAACTTTTATCTGCCAAGTGGCAGGTAAAAGAGACCTGTAACGGACCTCAACCCGGCTCAACCCAGATGTAGCTGCTAAAAGGGGGGTTCACAAAGCCCCTGATAAGAAAGGTTGACTGTCTTTTTCTCTTTGAACCCGTGCCGGTTGGTATCTCTCTCTGAACGCGAGCTGTGGCCTTGTGTCCAATTTTTACGCAACATACTGGTAAGTTTCACATAATTTTCGTGAAATCTGCAATTTTACAAAAATAGACACTTTATCTCCAGACATAAGTAAACTCCTATTACATATAATTGGTTGTCAGTATGAAAATCTACTTTCCCTACTTTTGCTGTCCACTAAATGAGTATTGCTATTTAACAAGCCCCCACACCTTTTGGTTTTGCCAACGCTGACCAATTGGTTTGCCATTATTTGTGCAGGTTCTGTTCTGCATTGAAAAAAAATCATCAAGCCGTTTTAGGTCGAGTGCGCAGGGGCTCTGATGTGTTGTAATCTCTCTGTGGGCTTTTAACCATGCCCACTGCATGCCTATCACTATCACTTGTTCATGGACTTGCCTTTAAATAATCCTTTGTTTTTATTGGTAAACGCTTTACGTTTGTCACTCCTTGGACTAGTTTTGTTACCGCCTTGGCCATTCACCCTGTAACATGGATAATTGCATTTTTGCCGATACGTTTGACTGTGAGCGAAATTCTTTTTCCTTTCGTGTCTCTCCTTCGCGCTTATGCTCATGTTGGCCATGGTGCTTTGAATCATCTCGCTTATGTCAACTGTTTTGCTTTTCATTTTTAATTTATTTGGCAAGACATGTCCGGTTAGGAATATACAACGCTATTAGCTCTAACTTGAGCAAACTCAGTTTTTTCTGCTTGCCTTCAAGAATAAATTGTGGTACTTTGGACTTCCAGTAGAAACAATTTGATGCTGAGGCAGTGAATTGACTGTGTGCAGAAGATTTATGTATCAAAGGTGTAGCATATGCTGTTTCGGCCACAGTGGTGCTCTGCAATAAAACCTGTATAGCTGGTAGTTATCAGTTGTTTGATTTCACACTTCTTTAGCCAGAATTATTGTCAACAGTGTTGTATGAAGGGCATTCAAAAGCACTTTCCTTTGTAGCTGTGCATGATTGTATTTACTAATGCACTATGAGTACAATTGAGTTGGTCAACAGTAAACATCTGTTATTTCAGTGCCAAGAGACCCAACAATTGGGTGAACGTGTGCTTTACAAATACACAATATGTTATAACGGTTAACCTTCATGAAAGTGTCTGAGTGCCTGTTAATTAACATGATATTTGGGTGGTTTGCAGACAAATGCTGAGTACAACAAATAAAATACCCAAACTATTTTTGCTGAATATTGTTCATAAAGAACTTGGGATTATATTTCCGGAGAAAGCTTGCAGTTCACTTCCCCTAAAGGAAACAATGAAAGTCCTGCCTTAAAGATGACAAGTGTTAAATATACATGCTGCAACAATAGCACAACACGTACAAGCAGTCACACATAACTGCTCAGGTAAAAGGGTATGCTCAGAGCACTGTTAATGTTTTAGATCTAAAGTGGGGGCTCACTTCAGATGAAAGGCTCTGTACATACACAGTAACAAGAGATTGCACATTGCAACTGCAATGCTTTTAACCTGAATGAGTGATCATTCCATTGCAATATTTGAAATAAAAAAGAATAGGTACAGCAACAACAACACTATATGATCCTTCGTGATGACTTCAAGGGCCGACAGAGACCACTGAGAGCGCGCAGGAGCAAGATTTACAATGTCTCATAGGGTGTATCTTTTTAAGTTGAGATGACGAGGGAGTTAATAATATTAAATATTTCAAATTTTCGTAATGCCCGTTGGCCACCCAATGAGGACTAGGAATCAGTGACTGAAGTTAAATGGTTTTATTTACAATAATTTCCAATCAATAATCAGTCCAATACACATGGATGTCATGAATAATTAAAAAGATACAGGATTACAGCTGGAAAGTTAAAATAACGCCGTTGGTTCAGCCTCATTAAATTAAGATACAAAGCAATAACAACTAAAGCAATATAGAAGCTGAGAATTTAAACCAGTTATTCTATAAAGAAACTCTTGCCCTCTATCTTAAACATGCAATGATTCCAAAATCATCAAATCAGAATTCAAATTTGGGAATGAGGATGGTTTGGATGAAATCTTTGTGAAATTTGGAAATGCGAGAAGGAATCAGCATAGTAAAGGCTTTAGTAGAAGTCTTCCAGCAAAGAGAATAAGGGTTTAGCATAAAGCTTCACACTTGCAAGAATAAAGGAAACAGTGTGGTCTGTACCCCCGAAGTCTAAGGGAATCATCCTTAACTTTTAACAACATAAGCATTAATTAAATCAACCAGAATCTTTAACATCAGTCGTATCTCTTTCCTCCCTACCAGGAGCCAATCAGCTCCATGTCCGTCATGTGCAATTGCAACATCACCTGCATTTCTCATCCCAAAGAACTCAGACAGTTTCTGCAACCTTGAATATCCCCCAATCCTGATACACGAAGAATCTTCAGCTGCTCTTTAGGTCTTAAGGTCTCTTGCCAAGATTTCTCTTCTTAGGCCTTCCTATTAACCAAACTAATACATATAATAGTACTCCTTTTCTCTAGCTAATGAAACCTTTTAACACACCTAAAAAAGAAAGAACACACTATACAAGCAAAATACGTTTTAAAAGTAGGCCTCTAGTCAGACTAACTTTAACCTACTCTGAATGTGCATATCAAATACATGATTAGAAAAGCACACATATAACCAATCAAAATAAATGCTGAACATGAGTAAGTAATACATGTTTACTTCTACAAATATAACAGTGTGTAAATATAAAACGCAAATAATGAATACAAATAAGCATTTTAAATAAACGTCAGTGTGCACGTATATAACACTTCAGTCTTCCAGTGGTTCTGTAAAATCCCACAAAACAAAGAACCAAAGTATAATTACAGCATTTTCTCTACAAAATTGTTTTAAAAAAAGGAAGTGTCTCTGTTCCCCCAAAACAAAGAACACTGTAACATAAATTTATAAAAATGCTCAAAACGCAAGCTGCAACAACAATTACAAAGAATTAGATGGCCCGGTAACATCAAAAAGCTTGCTCCGAGCTCTAGTAATATTACATATACGAGCAAAATAGATGGTCACTCCAGATAAAATGAGAAACCCATGCAAGATCAAAGCTACGCTCAGTAGACCATAGCATTTGGATTCATCTTGCAAACTGAATGTTTTACAAAGAAATGCAGGGGCGGTTTCTCCTTAAGAGCTGAGGGGCTGTGCCCCTCTGAAATTCTAACATATCCATATAAAAATATTAAATAAATCGATTTGTTTTGAGATACCATTGTATCTCTAAACAAACCAATACATTTAAGTTTGGGCTGTTTGTCTTAGGCTACCTGCCCTGCCTCGCTTTGAAGCATGAGACGCAAGCTAGGCAGTAAATCAGCTTTCTACACTGTGACGCACGATGCAGAGCTGACTGCTCTGAAGCCCTTCATTTCCATTTGGGTCTGTGGCAGTACCCACTATAGGACAGTCTTCATCCCTGCATGAGGGCATCTGCCTGTCATTAACAGGTATAAATTCCACCTTTTCCCCATTCATCATGCAGTAGGAGTGGAAGCAAGCACGTGTGATTAAGTGCATTGTCTTGGGTAACGGTGTTATAATGCTAATCTGATGTTATTTTTTTGTACTGAGACCCCTTGTCACGCTAATCTCCCCCATGTGACACCCCAGACCCTGGCTGCAGATCGCTGGCTCCTTAAGAAGTTGAGCTACTGTGTTTGCTCCTCGTGAAATTGTTCCAAAAGACGAGCAGGGTTCTTGCCCCCTTGCGAAATTAATCCAAACATCAGAGTCAAGCGCAAGGGGAGAAATACATGCATACAGTAAAGTCTATTCTTAGACATTGTAAGTATAGTGTGGCCATATTAAGTATATGGTCTGGGAGTTTGTCAAAACGAACTCCACAGCTCCATAATGGCTACACTGGATACTGGGAAGTTTGGTATCAAACGTCTCAGAATAATAAACCCACAGTGATGCCAGTGTTGGATTTATTACAAAATGCACACAGAGGGCATCTTAGAAGATGCCACCTGTAATTTACCCAGTCCTTCAGTGCAGGACTGACTAGTCATTGCCAGCCTGCCACTGAGACGAGTTTCTGCCCCCCTGGGGTGAGAGCCTTTGTGCTCTCTGGGGACAGAAACAAAACCTGCATTGGGTGGAGGTGCTTCTCACTTCCCCTGCAGGATCTGTAACACCTGGTGGTGAGCCTGAAAGGCTCATGCCTTTTGTTACAGCACCCCAGGGCATCCCAGCTAGTGGAGATGCCCGCCCCTCCGGCCACTGCCCCCACTTTTGGCGGCAAGGCAGGAGAGGATAATGAGAAAAACAAGGAGGAGTCACCCACCAGTCAGGAGAGCCCCTAAGGTGTCCTGAACTGAGGTGACCCCTGCCTTTAGAAATCCTCCATCTTGAGATTGGAGGATTCCCCCAATAGGAGTAGGGATGTGCTCCTCTCCCCTCAGGGAGGAGGCACAAAGAGGGTGTAGCCACCCTCTAGGACAGTAGCCATTGGCTACTGCCCTCCTAACCTAAACACCCCCCTAAATTCAGTATTTAGGGACGACCCACAACCAGGAAATCAGATTCCTGCAACCTACACAAAGAAGAAGGACTGCTGACCTGAAAGCCCTGCAGAGATGATGGAGACGACAACTGCTTTGGCCCCAGCCCTACCGGCCTGTCTCCAGACTCAAAGAAAACTGCACAGCAACACATCTGACAGGGACCAGTGACCTCCGAAGCCTCAGAGGACTGCCCTGAAACCCAAAGGACCAAGAAACTCCAGAGAACAGCGGCACTGTTCACAAACAGCAACAACTTTACAACTTTCTTGAAACTTTTAAAGGCTTCACTCATCCTGCCGGAAGCGTGAGACTTCACCCTCTGCACCCGATGCCCCCGGCTAGAGCTCCAGAGAACCAACACTACAGGGAGGACTCCCAGGTGACTGCGACCTCGTGAGTAGCCTGAGACGACCCCCCTGGACCCTTGACGCATGCAGAGAGAATCCAGAGGCTCCCCCTGACCGCGACTGCCAGAAACAAGGAACCCGACGCCTGGACCTAGCACTGCACCCCCAGCCCCTAAGACCAAAAGGAACCAAACTCCAGTGCAGGAGTGACCCTCAGATGACCCTCTGCCTAGCCCAGTTGGTGGCTGGCCCGAGAAGCCCCCCTGTGCCCTGCCTGCACCGCTAGAGTAACCCCTGGGTCCCTCCATTGATTCCTTTTCAAAACCCGACGCCTGCTTTGCACACTGGACCCAGTCGCCCCTGTGTTGCTGAGGGTGTGTGTTGTGTGCCTACTTGTGTCCCCCCAAGTGCACTACAAAACCCCCCTGGTCTGCCCTCCGAAGACACAGGTACTTACCTGTTGGCAGACTGGAACCGGAGCACCCCTGTACTTCATAGGCGCCCATGTGTTTTGGGCCCTGCTTTGACCTATGCCCAGCCCTGTGTTGCTGGTGCGGTGACTTTGGGGTTGCCTTGAACCCCCAACGGTGGGCTGTCTCTACCCAGGAACTTGAGCTTGTAAGTGCCTTACTTACCTGAACAACTAACCAATACTTACCTCCCCCAGGAACTGTTGATTTTTGCACTGTGTACACTTTTAAAATAACTTATTTTAACTAAAGTGTATGTTACTGCTCTAATTCAAAGTTCCTTACTTACCTGTGTGGAATCCCTTGCATTTTATGTATTTACTTCAAATCTTGAATCTTGTGGTTCTAAAATAAATTAAGAAAATATATTTTTCTAGATATAAATTATTGGCCTGGAGTTAAGTCTTTGAGTGTGTGTTCCTCATTTATTGCCTGTGTGTACAACAAATGCTTAACACTACCCTCTGATAAGCATACTGCTCTACCACAATACCACAAAATAGAGCATTAGAATTATCTAATTTTGCCACTATTGTACCTGTAAGGGGAACCCTTGGACTCAGTGCACACTATCTCTTATTTTGAGATGGTATATACAGAGCCAACTTCCTACAATGTGTGTGAAGGGGTGTGTAGAGGTCAAAATATTTAGAAGGCAAAAGCAAAATGAAATAAAGTGCTTAAATGTGAATGAGTGTAGTGTATGTTTGGGGTGGCATAGTGAGGAAGAGGAAAAGAGGGTGCTGAAGAGGAAAGAGAGGAGGTTGAAAATGTGCAGATGAATGAGATGTGAAGAGAAAAAGGGCATACATATCTGACGTAAAGCACACATAACTGAAGGCCATACTCCTTCCAAAGGCCTCAATAATATTTAAGTCACAGTCTCACAATTTCAGAATTGAAACGTTTCTAATGTTAATTATTTATAACTAATCATTGCTGTTACTCATTTATCTTAAACAGCTAACAACCATTGAAAAAGCCAATAGTACTGACAGATTTTAGGTGTATGTCAGTTGTTGTGTTATATTTCTGGATGCAATAACATCTCAGAGGGAACTAAGAGATAAACCAAAATACAGGCCGGGTGGCACACTGTGGGAATCACAGAAATGTATTTTACATGTTCCCTTTTAGAGAGCCCCTACTTTTTTCATCCCACTTAAAGATCTCCCTGCACATATTTCAAGGGATGGCTCCTCCTCTATGGTAGAGGAGCGTCGCCTCCCGCCAGCAGCAGCTGCAAAACCTTTACAGTAAAAACATAAACTCTGTTTCTAATGTCTGCAGTGTCTGTGTGTGCAGTTTTAACTTCCATTTCGACCTGGCAAGTGCACCTACTTGCCAGGCCCAAACCATCCCTTTTACTACATGTAAGTCACCCCTTAGGTAGGCTCAAGGCAGCCTCATGGGCAGGCTGCAGTGTAATTTAAAAGGTAGGACATGTACCGTTGTATTTTACATGTTCCGAAAGTTAAATACTGCTAAATTTGTTTTTCTCTATTTCAAGGCCTATCTCTCTCATAGGGTAACATGGGGATTGCCTTGAAACATCTTTTAAATGGGAGCAGATAGAAATATGGGTTTTGGGAACTCTGAACTTGTGTAGTTGATTTTTAAAATGTAAGTTCGAAAATGCCACTTTTAGAAAGTGAGCATTTTCTTGCTTAACCATTCTGTGCTTCTGCCTGGCTATGGAATACACATCTGGGTCAGGATGATAGTTAGGATGTTTGTGAATTCACTCTAGACAGTCACACAAAGTGAGTTGATGTGTGCTCTGCATATCCTGGGCTAGAGTAGTGGGAGGAGCTGACACTTGCACCTGAATAGGGCTGTGCCTGAGTTATACAAAGCAGTCTTCAACCCCCTAATATGTGTCTGGGTCAAGGACAGGAAAAGCAGGGTTTTGTGCACTAAGACTTTCCTTCGAAGTTTGCTCACTTTAAAGGCAGAAATGAGTATAAGTATTGGACCACTGAGACCACAACTTTAGAATCCTTCTGGACTGAGGACATTTTGCCAGGAAGAAGAGCTAGATGCTCTAGGAGGGACTGCCACTCTGCCTCTTGCTTTGCTGTGCTGGCCTGCTGCTTGCTGCTTCTGTCGTAGGAGTGAAAGGACTGGACTTTGCTTTCTACATTCTGCTTCCAAAGGTTCTCCAAGGGGTTGGACTGAGCTTGGGTTGCCTCCTGTGTAAGAAGTCCCAGGAACATCAAAGACTTCATCTGCCATCACCTGGGCTCACTTGCTGAGAGTCCTGACTTGCCAAGTTGTGCCAAATCCAGTTCCTGGGCCCTTGGGAGTAAGATCTATTGCAACCAAGAAGAAACTAAGCACATCAGCTCCAGAGCAACTTCGAAACCGGCGCTGCTGTCCGACTCCATGCCGCTGTCTGCACCAGAGCCGTGGTCCCCGCTGAGTGCAACGACCTTAACCTGCAACACAGGCCTGTCACCGCTGCAACGTCTCCAAAGTCCATGCCACATTGTGAGTCTCACTGACTTCAGCAAAGCCTTACCTCCCCGACTGTGCAATGTCTTTGTTTACTCATTTTCCATGGTGCTGTACCTGGGATGCGAGTGACTCCATGATTGTCCTGCACTCCCTCACGAGTGACGTTGTACCTTTGGGAAAGAAACAGTAAATGACATTGTGCTATCCCTAGTCGGCGCTATTATGTTTCTAAGTGCTTCACTTAGATTTAATCTTCTAAAATGTGTATCTTTGCTTGTGTATGTTGGATTTTTGTCATTTTTATCATTTTGTATTCAGATAGTTAAGGGCTATTGTTCTAAACTGGTTTGGAGTACTTTTGTGGTGTTTTCACTGTGTTATGCTGAGTGTGTACAAATACTTTACACATTGCCTCAGAGATAAGCCTGACTGGTCATGCCAACCTACCAAGGGGGTGAGCAGGGGTTATCTTAGCTGTGTGGCTCCTTTACACTGACCAGAGTCAGGGTCCCTACTTGGACAGGGTGCAAACCACTGCTAACTAGAAACCCCATTTCTAACAATAAGAATCCCATTAAAATGGCACATTTAGAAGCCTTATTACTGCTGGATCTATTAGCTGCATTTGACACTCTTCACCACCACACACTACTGCAAAGACTTCACAAAATATGAACCCATGAGAATGCGTTAAAATGGATTGCTTCTTATCTCACAGATAGACAAAGTGTAGTCTGACGCCTCCCTTTAACATCACCTTCTCCCACAACAACATGGTGGAGTTTCTTTGGGATTTATCATATGCCTTCTATTATTCAATACCTATCTAAACTCTAATATGAACTTACCTGTTACAACCATGCACATGACACCCAATTAATTTTAAAAATGGATGGCCTCAAAGTCTTCTACATTTCACAACTTGATGACTGCCTTTTTGTATAAACACATTGATGATTAATAACCATCTAAATATCAACACCGCAAAGACAACAATTATGACCTGCATTCAATGGCTAAACCACCAGCCTACTGCCATATCACCTAAGGAATTTGAAGCCCCACCAACAACATTGGGAGAAGTTAGAAACCTAGGCGTAACCATGGATTCAGACCTATCCTTGATACCACATGCTAGTGTCACAGAGTGCCTTCTATGCAATGAAAACACTACGTCGCACCTTCTCATACTTTTACACCAAAATAAACTGCAAAACATCCTCACAGTTGTAATCTCTAACCATTTACTATGGCAACAGACTATACCTTGGTGCACCCGCATTCATTATATGCAAAATACAACTCCTCCCAAATGCTGACAAAAGGCTTCTTCTCCACCTTCACCAAAGACAATGTATGATTCCAACCCTGCAATCACTTCACTGGATACCTATGGCTAGAAGGTCAATGCTCATTGCTCTCTTCATTCTCCACAGAGCCTCCTCAGGAAAAGGACAGCTATACCTACAAGTTAAATGCAAGTAATACAAAACAAAACAAACACTGCAGTCCAGGCTTGCATAACTTATCATCATACCACCTTACCATAAGAAATCCATAGGAGGCACTGCTTTCTCAATTCAAGTCGCAAAGCTCTGGTACTCACTACAAGCCATCAGTAGAAGCACCATTGAGCATATACACTTCTGAAGACAGTTGAGAACATGAATATTTCCTAGATAGCTGCACTGCCCACATCCCTCCAACAGGGATCAGAAAAGAGTCTCACCCTCAAGCACAATCATTAGCTACAAATTGCAAGCAACTCAACCAGAAAACCACTTTCGATATACAGTTAATCTAAGAAGGGCTGACCAATGGTTTGTTATTGCATTATGCAGTTATATACTACCATATATAACAGTTATGTCCCACAATAATATGCAGTGGCCAGCAAAAAATTGTAACTTATAATTCTTAAATTCACATAAGACATATCTGCTACAAGGGCTGTCCATCACCAACAACGTACAACCAAAACACAAACATCATCAAATGAGCAGGCATGGCATAAATGAAGAGATCTCCTACAGATTGCTGGACAATTGGAGGACTTTATTGTAGTCCACCCCTGCAGGTCCACAATATCCATACAATTCACCACTTCATTATATCTCACAAAGACACTCACATATGTGATGATAATAAAAATGCCCAATCTCTCCCTCCAACTATGCCAGCTCAGGGCCACAGCTATACACAAAATCTCAAATTGGACATCCCAGTGCAATAACCATCTTAGCAGACTGTATCATAAGAAATACCATAAAGGGACCCGCAGATCTGTTAAAAGCTACCAGCACACTGAAAACCATAACACTGTGCATCTGTCCCTCACACTTAATCATTCAACAGCCTTCTACTTGCTGTGTCCATTAATATGGTAAGTGCAACTCAGTGGCCATCACCAAATAAATGGAAACACTTCCCACTTAGGATCAAAACACATACAACACCCCTTCAACCATACACACTACACATTGTAGTGTGCTACTCATATAGGTAAGTACTTCAGCACCAAAAGGCAGAAAGGCTGTGTGAAAAATGAAATCAGACAATGTTACTTAAAATTCTGTTTAAGTAAGATGTTCGACCCTTAGTAGGGTCTTAAATTGTGAATAAATGCTGGGATATTTCTCTGGGAAAGATGCCAACCCTATACATGTACAACATCCCATTTTTTCACGAACTGGGAGCACAGTGCTCCTCAATTGGTCCTGCATGGTTACAGTATAACTCCAAGTCACAGGGACCCAATTTAGTTCATTCTGGGATTAGTTGTTTTGTTTTAATTCAGAATCATACTAACTTTATATGTCCACCAAAGCAGCTATAAAAGTACACAAAAACAACAATCAAAAACAGGCAATACTTACATGATCATTTCATTTCGGTTTCAGTTTACATAAACAAATGTTATATAGGTATACCATGCAGTGATAAAAACTCATACATGTGCAAACAAATCGGGTACAATGACAAAACATTATTCGAAGTGCATAGTGTTCGCAAGAAAGAACATAAAAGCAGGATTTGTCATCTGACAGCTTTTGAGGAAATGCAAAGGTTGGGCACACTGCCTAAACTCCAGAGACTTCATAAAGGGAATTAAAAACAATTCAGTGACTCTTTTATAAAAACTACAAAAAAGATAAAATGCATCATAGATTGCCTGGGGGCATAAACTGGATTAATGTTTCCGTTGCAAGCCCAGTGGGAAACAGTAAATATTTGATTGTATCTGCCGTGATGCTAAAAAGTAAGCTTCTTTCTCAATTCCCATAGGTACTAAACTAGTAACTATTTGGGGAACTATCAGGGCTGACACGCAGATTAACTGCAATGGTGGGCTCTAGCATTTCCGTAGTTAGCCTGTTAGAGCAGGGCCGCGCAAATAACAACCCTTGCTCATGATTCGTATTTGAATTGTCACTGAAGGCAGGTTCAAGGAAGGCATGGGCTAAACCAATCTCTTGGAAGGTTTTCTTTACAAAGGCTCACCAAGGGATGGAAAGACCTCTCGTGGGTTCTCCAGCTAGATGACCGCAGCAGCGGTGGGCGTGTTGTAAAACTATCACTCTAATAATTTAAACCCAGTTCATTGTGGCAGATAAAATGGGGGGAGGATAAAGGTGGAGGACAAAAGTGCTGTTCCTCCACCTGTGTAGCTGCACAATCCGTGGTGCTCCAGATCTCAACCCCATAGACTGCCACAGGGGCGCATTGAGTGGTATATATAGCTGTAAAAGTGGACAGAGTGCCCCTCCCGGGTGGTTATGGGAGACCGAGGAGTGAGCCAACAGCCCTCGATAAATTAATCCAACAGTTTGTGATGTCTGGTGCCCATCAAATGTGGCCCCAAGATAGAACAAGCATTTGCAATGCACTAGGGTCTTGCATTTGTCAGAGTTACAGCTATTAGCAGTTGTAAACTCCCAAACGGATTTTTCTTGCCATGTTGAAAGAAAAAAACAGCGTGATCGCACTGCTACAGTTCACTGGTAGTGAAACCTATCGGCAAAAGTGCAATTTATGTACGTAACTGGCAAAAGCGCAATTAACTATGTAACAGGGTCGATATTATGCAAAGCGCTTGGCGGCTGCGAACAAAGATAAAAAGTAGTCCACAAACCTGACGGGAAACAGCGGGCCTCGCATGTTTTCTGTACTTGCTCGCTGCGCTCGAGGAGGGCCAACCACCGGAAAAGGCATGACGTATGCATGCCTTCCACTAATGAAAGCAAGCAGATTTCAACAGGCAAGTCCACGAACCAATAAAAGACACTGACGTGATGTGGATGGGGCTCCGAGCACCTTTCTAATTCCTAAAGCTTCTCGCAAGCGATACGCATCCACAAGCGCATGCGACGCAGGCTCGACCCTAAAAAGGTGCTAGTGCTTTGTAAACAATATGTGGCAATTGCGAGACTCGAAAGCTGCGTACGCTCCTTAATCCTGTTATATAAAACTCTTCCTAGGACTTTAACAGCAGTATTAATGTGTGAGATGGCCAATAGCAATTTGGCAGTGATCGATTCCCTTTTTTTAAAGATTGGGCCAATAGTGGACGTGGCCCAAGAGCTTGGTACCAATGAATGTTGAAGATTGTTAAAAACATTAGTCCGCAGCGGGGTCCAAAGTTCGATGTTACATCTAATCAAATCAGTCTGGATGCCATCTGGGCCACGAGCCTTTCCATCAGAAGTCTGTTGATTTAAACAACTCTGCATATGGTGGCCTGTATATCTAAAGAGTTACTATCCTCCAGCTCAAACTTTGTTGTTGTTGAGTCAGAATATATTTGAGAAACGTGTGCCTCCCGTGCCTCGCTGGTGATATGACAACTAGTCGGTGTGGTTAGCAGTTCTTATAGCAGTGACAGCAGTCCAGAATGACGTACTGGTTTTTTTTGGAGGCTGCATAAACTAGAGTGTCCTGTTGCTGTGAGAAAGCCTTCTTCCATCTCTTAGCAGTAGCTGCTTTGTACTGCTCCTGGAGAGCAGCTACTGTAATGGCACCCAGGGGTTAGCAGCAAGGGCCCTGCAAAGTGATTGATTAGCTGCTGAGCATCCATAGTTGAACCATCTTGGAGCTGTGTGAGTCTCTTTGGAAGGTTTTGTAAGGATTTTTTTAATGTTTATGCAGAGATCCCCAAAAGAACTAACTATCCCACCAATATCTTCAGCATCTGCCAGGCATCTCAAAACCAACCCCTGTTCTCATTAATTACTTTACCCAGGTTTTCGGCCAGATTCTGGAGTTTCCATACCACTCTACGATTATCCGTGGATGACTGTAATTTGCCATTGCGCCATCAGCTTTAAGTTTCACCCTGGATGATGTAGCCAGAGCTACTTTAGTGGGGTTGTGGTCTGCAAAGTGTGAACAAATAATGGTGCCATGGAATAGTGAGTAGTTGGATAACTGGTAATAAAAAATGTAATCAATAACAGATGCACTGCCTCTACCCCTAAATGTGGGCAACACCGGGTCACTAGCTCCATCCTCATCCATCACATTATGTAAATCAAGAGATGAGAGGAAGGCCTCTAACTCCTTACCTCGCTGATCAAAACCCTCTAGAGCATAATTATTATTCCATAAAAAGGGGGACAACCTTCCATTAAAATCCTCAGCTAGACACATATGTGCCTGGCGCCCCACATCAGTTTTTTTACCCAGAAAAGAACTGATGTATTTAAACAAACCAGGGAACCTTGAGTAAGGAATATTATCGAAACCATGGAAGTTAACCAAACACAAGGGCAGGTCCCCCTTAAAATGCTCAGTTTGAAAATCCGAACCCGGGGTTTCCATGGCCACCGATTAACAAATGTATCCAAACAGATAGGCCCACAGAAGCACGCCCAGAACTAGATGGAGTGACTAGCACACAAAAACACTGAAACCCATCAAACATAGTAGGCTGGGGATCTCATGCTTCCTGCAGCATCAGGACGTTGTAACTTCTCACGAAGAGTTGCCACTCCAGAAGATGTATCTTAGAGCGAAGACCTGCAATATTGCAGCTTACATTTTTCATAGAAGAAGGACATACCTTTGGGATGGCACTAGGGGGCATGTGGCAAGGGATTAAGATATATCCACAAGCCGATTTAGTGTGGCCGTATTAGTAATAGACCCATGCCTTCCATCAGTCAATTTCTGCAAGCTTGGACAGGGCTGTGGATCTTTTATGACATTCCAGCTCTGGTTTGGGCACAGAGTGATGACACATAAATGGAGACATTAACCACATATTGGGCTTATAAAAAAACTCGGAGGTTGTAATACAATCCTTGAACTGGCAAAGTTGCCCTCTATGTTGAACCTTAATAACTTCCGCACACAGGACAGATGCCTGAAGTTTAGAACAATACAATCTCCCTTTATATGTTTTGGCTGAGGAGCCCACCTAACCTCCACTGCGCATCATTAGAATCTCATTGCATGCCCTACTATTAAAGTTTTTGTGGGTGCTAAGCTGATGGATGACCCTGGTATGCAGCGGGTCTCATGTTTACATTTAGTTTTGCCTTAAAGGGACACTCCAGCCAGAACGAGCATATAAGGACACACTGCAGGAGGTAGATTTAATGTCATAGTGTTACGGACAGTGTCAGTGTTTCAGTTGTCTATGTTAGCCCTGGTTTCTATATCATGAACACTTGGAGGAAAAGTCATTGTTAGTGCCAGTATGAGAAGTCCCTGGAACTAAAACAAAAGTGGGGTGCCTGCTGGGATGGAACTGGAGCTAGTTATGGTGATAGAGTGCGGGGCAATTGTGTTCCACTCAGCTTCTGCAGACGGAGAAGATTTAATCCTTACAAGCACATGTCACTCACAGCAACAGACACAAGCATCAACATTACGAGGGTGGCTAATCTGACTAATGGCATCATTCCATTAATTAATCAGGCAAGCTAATTGCTTCTCTTTGTGGGCCTAGCGATCAGTGATCGGACCTAGTTGTCAGACGCGGCCCGTCCTTTAGGGCGGAGGGGCCACCCCCCCCCACCACCTTTAGCCCCTCATGAAGAGTGCCGGTCAGGCTGAACAAATGTCAGCCTTACAGACACTCTTCATGTTCAGTTCAGGCAGCCACAAGCAGACGTGCGATTTGCGCAGACTCCTGGCTGCCTGAGCTAAACTTTGCTGGGCTGAAGTGGTGTCAGCTCCTGTGGGCGTGACCTCTGTGGCTCAGCAAAGGTGCCTCGAAGCCCTCCACTGGGTGACGAGGGAAGCAGCACCCATTGACTTCGACCTGGGCGCTCCAGGCACTGACCCCATACCACTCTGTGATGAAGTTGGGACTGCTGCCTTCCCTCATTGGCTGACTTAAGGCTGCCCCCTTGTTGGATTTGTCCTGGTGTAATTGTAGTTGCAGAAAGACTATTCTTTTTAAGCTTGACAGCTGGTCTTTGGAGTGAGTTGGAACCCTAAAAGCTTGCTAACACCGGGCAGTTGTCCATATTGTCCAGATTAGCTATGGGGCCGTTGTGATTACTGTTGTGACTAGGGAGTTACAACTCACCACCTAACCCTGATGCACCTATTGGTGCTGGTACAACTGGGCCACATTTGATTATGCCAGTACTACTACTTGCATCGGCAGACCCCCTCCCCTGCTCCATAGATAATCTGAGATCAGTTAGCATGATCTAATTTGTAATCACCCCTGGGACTCTTTCAAGTATGTTGTTTCTGCTGCTCATTATGCGTGGAAGTGTAGCACTACCAGTAGCCTTGCGTTTGCCAATGATATATAAAGTATAGAGCACTCAACCAGAAATGCTAGGGGTAAAAGACAGATAAGAAAACCTCGAAAGACAGTGGGCCCAGCCCAGCCTTGAGACAAGCCTGATCTTGGACCGGTCCCAGGCGCTTCCAGCTCTGCAGTACCCAAAAGTCTGGTATATAGCGCTGTTGAAGCCAGCAGGTGCGGGTGATGGGAAGGGCTGCCTCCTAGGCCCCAGGGACTCCTGGGACACACAGGGCCTGATTACGACCATGGCGGATCACGAATGTGCTGGATGTTCCATCCGCTGTATTACAAGTTCCATTACATCCAATGGAACTTGCAAAGCAGCAGGCGGGATATCCATTAAGTTTGTGACAGAGTATCCTACCCACCAAGGTCGTAATCAGGCCCATAGTCTCCACCAGGAACACTCCCCTAAATCAATTGGACTCACTGCAGCATTACACTCACATCTCATGCTTTTACATCGATAGCTCAGGTAACTGTATATTTCTTTACTGGTCACCATACCGGTGTTTCGAGCCTGTTACCCTCTGAGGCTACCTTAAACACATCAAATACAATCAAATAAATCTAGAAACCATTATTTTTCAAAGCAAGTCCAAGGCTGGACTCAAACAGTAACATCAAGTATTTTACTTAGGACATGAAGCACATCTTTAATATGATGACTTATACCCACATGTAGTGATGTCACTGCACCACTGCCCTCACCTGTGGAAGCTCTTGTCAGCTTTCTGAGTGCACTGCAATCTGATATAAACAGGTGTATCAAACTCCTCGAATCGAGTAGTGCCTATATATACTATGAAGTAATAAAATGCCCTTTGCCATGTCCTTGCAGCTTATTAAACATGTCACATCTCCTCTGGGAACACTAAGAAAAAAAATAATTCAGTGCTTGCACACGGCTGCCTCAGGAGTATGTGCCCCCATGTCATAGAATTGTCGTTTTGTTTCTGAATCAGAAGCAAAATTGCCCATTAAAAAGTATTGATATAACACATTAGGCACTGACCTGGCTGGAGCCAGCAACATACGACTTATCCTATACACCACAAGGCCTTCATATGAGCTTATATTTTATTTTAAGAAAATTGAAATAAGGGTAAAGGATGGGTTTCTTTTATTCTTTAATTGCCCATTGAACCTTTGTTGCATAGCTGTTTTGAGTTGCAAAGGGTGACAGCAAGGTGCAAGACCTGTGTGAATTTTCCCCTGCCTTATGATGGTCGTTTTTCAGACCTCCCAAGAAATTTGATCCTTGCTCATCAAAGTAGTAAAATAAAATAGTTTCCAACGAGTCCTCCCCAAAAACATGTATAGGCACAACCAGTAGGCTACTGTTTTGAGTAATGTAGTGATGAGCACCCAGGAACTATTCAGTAGCATGGTGAACATAAACATGATACAGATGGCATGGTGCTAATAATGGGGCTGGTGAGAACTCAAGAAGTGATTAGGGTACATTGGAAATTAAAGTGGTCAAGTCTCAAGTGGCTTCTCTTCATGCTTCTTAGCATAACACTCCAGCCTCTCCCTTAAAGCCATCAGAACGCAGTGCATAAACAGTAGCAAAAACAACTCCAAAATAGGATGAATAGATGTTATTATATGAGGAAAGAAACCTCCTCCCCAACCTGGTCTATGGGTTGCAAAGCTATTTCGATAATTCAAATAATCGTGCAAAGTCTTGTTGAACTGGAGTCCAATGAAATAAGTTTTCACAGTTGAAGTCTTCTACCTTCCCCAGAGGAGAACGTCTCACCCTAGTTACGGTCTCAAGGTGCTAAGGTGGTTTGCCCTCCGAGCTTCAGGACCAGCAGAGGCCCATTATGGGTCCACACTTACGGGTGACCCTACAGGTGTGCTTTACATACCCTGATTGATTGATTTATAGTTGCACAATCTTCCTAATCTTGGATCAAGCAGTACGTTTCTTCTTCACCCAAGCAGTCATGACTAGTCCAAAGTTAGTAGGCATTTAATTAGCCCTAACAGGGTGGGAGGCTATTCCATCCTGTAGTTGGCACCATTAGCTCACCACTGTGGATGTTGTGGCAACACAGAGTTCCTGTAAGCATGTGTTCAGACGCAGACCACATTTAAACTGCTGAGGCTGCAGGTATGCACTACTCTCTGCCACAGTCCTCCTTACTGCTGACAGATTGGTTGGCTAATAATCCTTGGAGATAGACAAACTCCCTGGTGACTACAAGTTCCATGCACCCATCTTTCTGGAGGTCGGCAATAGCTCCCTGTGGCTTTTCAATCTATGTGGTGCACTTCTAGTCTCACTAGGCAAATCATTATCAGTGCTAAAAGACCTGCTTGTCGCAATATGCCTCAATTTGCCTCCTCTAGAAACATCAACTCAGATGCCAGCAGAGCCCAATACGTGGGTAGGGAAACGTCAACTATTTTAAATCTTCAACAGGAATGTAATAGAAAAGGTCCATACAAGTCTATATAAAAAGCTACCGTTTTATTCCTATGTTACTAGGTGCATTATTTTAAGATAGGCAGCAACTGCAGGGTGCAGGAAATACAGACCATACCACATTGTAACGATTCACTGGAAACCACATAACTTAGAACAAATGAAGCCAAACAGTAAATAGCACAGGTTGCTGTTGGACCTGTCAGCCATAGGGTGGTCTTCCTCAAATTAGTTTGCCTATTTACCTACAATTGTTGCTGGATTTTTTGCTTTTTTGGACCTTAGGACTCTGCACTTTACCACTACTGACCAGTGCAAAATTGATTGTGCAAACTCTCTTAAACATGGTTTGATTGACATATACCTATTTGGCATTTTTCATTTACTTATAAGTCCCTTGTAGAGTGGTATACAATATACTCAAGGCCTGTAAATTAAATGCTACCAGTGGGCCTGAAACACTTATTGTGCCACCCACTTAAGTAGCGCTCTAAAACATGTCCCAGGCCTGCCACTGCAGCCAAAATGCAGTGTTGCACTGACATGTCGACTTGGCATATAATCCATTTACCAATCTGTAAACTCCCTTTTTATTATATATATGCTACCCATAAGGTAGGCTTTAAGTATCCCAGAGGGTAGGGTGCATACTATTTAAAACAATGGACATGCACTTTTAAATTTCACATGTCTTGGTAGTGAAAAACCCTACATTTGTTTTTCACTACCGTGAGGCCTACCCCGCCCAGAGAATAACATTGGGGATTCCTAACATTTAGTAAGCTGTAATTCCTAATTGGGAGCATGTAGATGTGTCATGTTTGGTACCTATGAAATTGTAATGGTAAACTCTCTTTAATGAGAAAAATCAGAGTTTGAATTACAGTTTTGAAAAGACACTTTTAGAAAGTTGGCATTTTCCAGGCCCTTAGCCTTTGTGGCCGCAGCCTGTCGTGGGTTACATGACTGGGTGCAGCTGGCAGGCTTTGTGCATTCCCCTCACATAGTCACATGATAGAGGGAGTAGGTGTGCTTGAATGAGCCATCTGCTGGCAGAATGGGGGCGGAGCTCATCACAACCCCACATCCAGCTCTCTGCCTTCACACAAGGGCCTAACCCCCGTATTGTCACCACAGCCAGCCTGGAGCCAGGGAAGGAGACTCATGAAATTCCATGGACTTCAAAAAACCTTCCCAGAAGCCTTCCCACCTTCCAGAAGAAGGGGACAGGGTATGAAAATAGGACCTTCAAACCCACTCTTCAGTTCACTCCTGGACATGCAGAAGGACTCTCAGAGGACTGCCTGCTCTGATATGACCTGCTGTACACTGTGCCAGACAGTTGCTGTACCTGGAAGGACTGTTTTGCTTTCTGGAGTCTGTCTTGAACCCTCAGAGGCCAGCCTTGCAGTTGAGCCCTTCATAGTCATCTGCACCCAGTAGTACCAGAAGTGACTCTAAGAGCTAGTTTGCTGGCCTCCTGTTCAGAGCTGCAGGGAAATAAAAGGCTCCAACCACCTTGAACCCACACCTGAACCAAGACTGAGTGAGTTCTGAACCTCCAAGCAGTGTCCCACCAGTCCTGGGCCCTTAGTTGTGGTGCTAAATGTGCCCAGATGGCTAATTTCCAAAACTGAGGACTTAGACAAAATGTAGCCAAAAAAGAGCTCTGAGATCCACAAGGAGACTGGGACCAACCTGCTTGCCCACCTCCCCCCTGAAGTGCACCACCTGTCGGTTTGACTTTGCACCTTCTTCCGCTACATTCTTCTCTGTAGCAGGAAACCTGTTTCACTGGTCCTTTGTTGAAGGGGTATCTAACCTCATGGAACTGTCTTCGACTATAGCCGTACAGCCCTCTGCCTCATCCTGCTGGTGCTTATTGACTTCCATTTTGGCAACTAAGTCTGCATGCAGAAATTTTCACCACTGCTTTGAAGCAAGCGACAAAGTTCCTTCCTCAGACACTTCCTACAGCCTTGCCCTGCTGAACTTTACCTTGCCAGACAGTTTTCGTAAGTCATTTTCCCAAGTCTGAAGATGAGGGTAGAATCCAAATCTTGTATCGGAACCATGCTCCATCAAGGTCAGCCTTAACTTTTGACTTTGACCTGGTCTCTCATTGCGAGATGTCAGCGGTTGGCGCTTTGATCTTTTAGGTGCTATTTTGAAACTTAAAACTTCATAGCTCCTATTCTACTGATTGCATTTTTGTTGTTTTTGGGGTCAAATAATGTATTCACACTTGCTCATTAAAATTGGGTTGGGATTTTTCTTGTTTTGTGCATTCACTTTATCACTGTTTGTGTGCAGCATAAATACTTTACACATAGCCTCTAAGTTAAGCCGGACTGCGTTTTGTGCCAAGCTAGTTATGGTTAAGCACAGGTTAATTTAGTGACTTTTTGTGGTTAACCCTCAAAGGGATTGTTGCTGTTGCTTGCCCTGTCTCACAACCTAGTCAATCAACAGCCTGTTTCTCACAATTGCTATTTTATGTTATTTGATTTTGTGCTTAGGAAAACAATCCCTATTGTAACATCCTCTTTTGCTTTTAAGTACTTGAAATACCTTTTTCGTGCCTACGAGGAACAATGGACCACTTCCGAGAAAAAAAATTTAATACATGGGATAATGCAGCCTTGTATAAAAACCTGTCTCGAATTTCCTTATATTAGGTGCCATGTGACACACCTGTAATAAATAAATGACATAGCTGCTCAGCTGTAAAAAACCTACTATAGTCGATTTCTGACATCACAGTACTTGCTACCATAACCAGAAGCCCAGGTGTAAGGCAGGACATGGAGCATAAGCAAACTTGCAGTTTTAAATAACAAAAAATAAGCTTTTCCTTCTTCTGCTATGATTTATTTTTCTCGGTCAGGCTTCTCCAATTTGAGCCTAATAAATGAGAAGATTTTGTTGGCTGAATTATTATATGTATACTAAATTTGAAAAATGTATTTACAACTAAAATATGTATATTTTCAGAACTCATAACCGGATGTTTGGAGAAAGGTGGATGAATTTTGAAAATCTTTATTTGAATAACAGATCATGTGGTGTTTGGGAGACTTGTTTTCTTACCTTGATGCTAGGGGCATTGCAGCTATGGCTGTTATGTACTATCCATTTTGAGACATCCCAAATTAATACAACCTTTTTAAAATTCTTCTGGCAATCCTGTAGGATGCACAGTGGTGGTCACTGCTGGTAATCTTGCATAAGGTGGCACCTAATGTAATCCATTTGGATGTGGTCACTTTTACAAAACCAATACTATTAGTAGCTAAGAATGATTTTCACTGACTATAAGTTGCTCTAATCACATAAAATGTTTGACACCCCGAAAGATGATAAGCAGAAAGGAGATACTTATGTCAGCATGTTTACTTTTTGCACACTTTAGGTAATCACAGAAAAGGTATATCTCTCTGGATGTTTCTACAAATCCAAGATACAGGAATTTAAAAAAAAAAATCTGACTTGTATTAAACTGATTCTACTATCCTTTTGCAACACATATCTAACTGCTTTTTAGGTGTATTTAATTTTGCTTTAGAGAGTCTTCTTTAAACTTCATGTTTACAAAATACCAAGAATTTGATCTGATCATGCATTAAAAGAAATAATGAAGTACCCCCTGCTGAACATTATAAAGATATTTCACGTCTCCTGGAATTCTATGACCTTATAAAGGAACTCATTCTTTGGCCTTGTTCATTCATATGGTCATGGAACTCCTCAGTGACTTGCAGTACACTTATAATGTATAATGAGTAACTTTATCCCATATTTGTTATAGGAAGACCTTTTGAAATAGAAGGTGATGTACATAAAATAGCACGTGAAATGTTAAGGTCTAAGTTTGACTTGATTACAACAATCAAAACAAATTCCTACTGTACCATTAGGTTTCACCTAACCAGGTTTAAAATACAAGGCTATAACAGTTAAAGTGATTTGCCTTGAATGACAAATTTTTATAACTTTCCAACACTGGTCTTTAAGTTCATAGACCAGAACTACTAAGAAGGCTACGCTGGAGTTTGCCACCTTTCCAGGCACTGCATGATATTGGCACTAACTCCAATAGAATCAGGCTAACATCTTGCATCGTAATACTGATGAGCTTTGTGTAAGCCGCATAGTGGTGGCCTGCCATGGGTTGCCCATGTACCTCTGCTCTCTTTCCTTCAAAGCAATGGACCCCACACCTCTACCCCATTGGATCCTCCATGTTGGCAAAGAGCAGGCGTGCTGGTGGTCCTTCCTGTTTTTAACTCATTGAGGTGCAGCAGCTGAGTGAATGCTAGCTCACTTTAAAGACTCCCCACCTCTAGGGTCGCTGATGGATGAATTCTGTTTAGATGGTTTCTGTGCCAACTGAACCTCTTCCTCTTGAGGGTTAGAGTGATGGTGAAGATCACTGATCTAGCTGTCTCACCTCTTCAGTTACTGGCAAGGCCTACCTAGCATGATTATTGATCCTGGGCTGTGTGTTGGTGCACTGAGGATGACTTTGTAGCTCCTTATTTGGATCAATGGGATATATCCTCTTTAGATGTGGCTGTAGATGACATAGTCGTGGACCTGAGTTCAGCACTCAACAGGTCAAGGTAAACTCTTTTGGAATGTAGGTTTATTGCCACATTCAGAAATGTTATGTACTGTTCTTAGAATGTCCCTCACACAATGTAGGGAATTTTTCCTTTCATGCTAAGAGATCTGGATGTTAGCTCAAAAACGTGGAAATTCGTAATCCATGTCTATGAGTGCCTAAAACTTGGGAGAGGAGAAGTGACATGCCATGTAGTAGGTTCCTCACGCTCCTTCATGTGTTCCTCTTGTGTGCAGATATTATGGGCACTAGTCCTCTGCTCCGACCCATATTTCATGGCTGCAGACACGGATAGAGCACCATGAAAGGTGCAGTGAGCTAGCGATCATGTGGCTCTATGGTGTCTTTGGTGCAGGGAGGGCTGAAGTTTTACTATTGCTGAAATGTGATTATGAGGTGGTGGCCAACTGCCAGTCCTCCTACCCCCCCATTGAGGGTTCTACCAGCAAACTCAGTGCCAAGCGTGCATGTTTCCATAAAATCCCAGGCTTTGTGTCCTGTGACCGTTGGCCTCTGCATTGGAAGGGTAACATTCCATGGCTTTTCTCATATATTTTGCTTATGAGAGCATGCAGGTTTACATTCTTATTATATTATGCATGGATAGCTTTTATATGTTTGTTATGGAGGCTTGTTAGGTAATAGTAAGTATAGCCTGCATGGGAAACAGAGATCTCATGTGTAGCATTGGGCCTTATGCATGTCGATTTCTCACATCTCTTGCTCAAGACACCTTGGGAAGCGCGTTCATCTGGAACATTATAAGAATCTCAAATTTTGGTTTAAGGACCAGCACGAAGTTTCTCAGTCATTGACCTTGGACTCCAGTCAAATGTAAGGCTTGCACTCACACAAGACAGCAGAGCGAGAGGTGTATGGGAAAGGGTGGATTTCTCTCATAACCACTGAAATGATGCAGGATTCTCATGTACTGTTTTACAAAATGTTTGTTGTTTCTTCACATTAGTTTGGTTTAATTGATATAATTGCTTGTCATTTTTCTACACTATGTTAATGTATAAGAAATATTTATATATTACACTGTCGTCTTCTTGACATCTGGTGACCAGATTGTGGAGCCCTTACGAGTAAAACTGCTGGGACCTCTGACAGGTCTAATCAGGGCTTAGACTGACCTTACAAATGTAATAGGCGACAGTGATCAGGTGAGATCCTGTTTGCTTCCTCAACTCTGCAGATCCACAGGCTGCCTCCACGAGTCTAGGAGGTGAGAGAAATCTACCAGAATGGCGGAGCTCCATTGCTCACATGAGTTTTTGATGACCCTGTTTGATGGAATTGTACTAAGGACTTCCAGCAGTACAAAGAGTAACTAAGCCCAGGTGCAATGCACAGCTTAGAGAACCACTGCTTCACACACCCCACAAGCACAACATCAGAGGAAGAGATGTGCAAAAAGAAGCACCCCATGCAGCTGTGCCAGGTGATGGACGAGTTGAAAAGATCCTTTTGGTCTGTGGTCCATGTTCCATTCTCTTCCCAAAACTCTGAACAGAAAGGTGCCATATGGCAGTTCATCTCCTGCTGCATACATTGCTGCCTTCCACACATTTCTTGTTCTTTTCAGAGGTCAGCTGGCAGGTTAGAATGCTCACATCCACTGCTTCGACACTCCAGACTGAGGACAGAAGCACCTCTAGTTGTCTCAAGCTCTTAATACACTAAACCAGTGGCGGCTCGCGGTGCGCAGAAGCGGCGGGGTGCCGTGCAGGGGGGTGGGGGATGGAAATAGGGAAATAAAACTTAAATTAATTTTTAAAAAAAATAAACACTTACCTTCTCGACCATGCACCGCACCTCTGCTGGCTGCAGGCAGGCACAGGCTCCCAGCCTGCTTTATGGCCAATCCTGATGCTGCTCAGAGAAGCGTCAGTATTGGCTGGGAGCCTGTGCAGGCTCTCTCAAGGCCTGTGCGCATGTGTGTTTGGCCGGCCCGAGATGGCCGACCAAACAGACATACGCTCTGAGGGCTGAGCACTCCCCCTCGCTGCTCGTCACCCCGTGGCACCGCCCCTTTTACTAAAAAACAATAATAAACATTGTTTATTAATATTTTTTAGTAAAAGGTGTGCCGCTGCTGGCGGGGGAGGTAACGCTCCTCCGCCCAAATGGAGGAGCCTCCCCTGCACCATACATGTAATAACCATGCTACCGCTGGCAGCCGCGGTGCTTCAGAAAGAGGGGGTGCCTCGGATACCAGCACCTGCTGTTCCATCACACATTTCCACAATGCTGATTCCAACTCCATGGAAAAGGCACCGACATAGCTTAGGGATCTGTAATTTGCCACTCCTTTATTGTGTTCCACCAGTAACGCATTTCAGCCATGTTGCCAGGCCTTGTTCACACACAGACCTCCATTTTGATTTTATTGTTTATACTATGATATGTCAATGTGCTCAACAGAGAAAATATACTTTGGTTTCCGCTACCTACATTGTGCTGTGTAAGTAATGTGCACAAATTATGCAAAAATATGTACATAAAAGTGATTAGTGCATAACACTAAATAAAATTTGCATAAAAGCCAATTAATTCATTGAATTATACACAACACGGAACAGAAATCCATTCAAAGACATGATAGTTATATTGTTGGCATTTTTCCAGATTTTTTCCGCAGGTAGCACCAAGACCCAAACTGAACTCACATCTCTATTTTTATAGCATGATTGTATAAAGTTGTAAACCTAACACATCACTACAAATCGCTCCAAGTAAAAAGGAAACCAGGAGACGTTTACAAATGCACATATAATTCCTGAGTGTGAGTTCAGATTTTGGGTCTTGGTGATACCGGTGATACAAATCTGGACAAATCCTAATAATATGACTGTCATGATTGTTATTATCTGTAGATACAAAAGAGAAAAAGATGCTTAATGGCCCATTAATAGCCTATGCATATTTGAGTCTGCACATGAAGGAATGATAGACATGATTTCACATCAGGACAATGTGCACTAAATGCTGCATTAACGTGTATGGACATCAAAATTGCCTTTAGTGTGCCATAATATGGATTACATAATTTAGAGATGTGTTCTACAGCAATGCAAATCTTTGAATGGATTACTGTTCCTTATTGTGTATAATTCAATTAATTGATTGTTTTTTTTAATGTAAATGTGTATTTAATATTATGCACTAATCTCTCTTATGTACATTTTTTGCATCATTTTTGCACATTACTTATGTGGCACAATGTAGGTTGAGGAAAGCAAAGTATTTTTTCTATGTTGGGCACTTGGACACAACATAGTATAAATAATGAAAGCGAAATGACACTCTGTGTGTGCACCAGCCACCAGAAAAATCAGGCTTAGGCGCACCCCAAAACAGTACTGCCACAAACTGACTCCTCACTCTAAGAGACCACAAGGGCTACAACTAGGCAGTGCCTTCGAACTCCCTCTCAGCTTACAGAACCATATTTCATCCATACACTAATTTCGAATATCTCTGGGATGTCTACACTGTGTTGCTTGGTGTTCTCCGTGCGGGCATCTAGCCCTCTGGGCACACATGATTCTGGCGCTAACCTGAACATGGGCGTGCTCACTTTGTGTGAAGTGGTGCAGTGATTATTAGTGAGTGAGTATGTGCGTGTATGAAGTCAGGAAACCATTCTACAATGTCATCACTAGACATGTCTGTGCACTGGACATATCTTGTCCATCTTATTGAGGAACTACAACTGCTTCGATTAATAAAGACTCATACATATGTGCCACACACATCATTGCCACTTTAATACCAGGAGAGTATACTGCAACATGACAAAGTATGCGTCTCACAGTAGGGGAAACAAGCTGTCGTTATACAAGTGCACATCATTGTACTTTGAACTATGACTCATATTACAAGTAAATATATTTATATAAGGGGAAAACTATATATTGCACCCCTAGATACATGTGTATATCAGACCATGTCAACATTACTGCTTCCATGTACATATACATGCATATGAGGGTTGTGCCTGCTACTAATATCTACAATAAGTGGCAAGTGTATATTTAGCTATATATTAATTATAAACCATAAAAATCGACCTAGCATCAGGTCTCTCTCTCTATACACACACACGCACACACACACACACACACACACACACACACACATCTTATTTACACCTCACTATTAAAAAACCTTCCTGCCCGTCCCATCCCTGCTCCCTCTGTCTCGTCCCAAACCTTTCTGACTACTATGAACTTCCAAACATCCGTACTTCCCAGATCCTCACCCTTCCTTTAGCCATCCAACTGAACTAACTAGCACACACTAATACTTACAAAAAAACACTGAAATCAATTTTTATCATTCTATCCCTACTTAAACTCTACTAAACCTTATGCAATCCAGAGCACAATCCTAACGCAACCAATCCACACAAAAAAATGTACTAACCTTGGGCTCTGTAATAGCATGCTACTCAGTAAAAGCACTTTAATGCCTTTTCATGGATCATAAGTGCGATATTAATAAATGTACAATTACAATGCAGCTATCCCATCCAGATCTGACCGGAGCTGGCTTCTAGCAATCTAAAATGAGGACTTAGTTCAACTGTTGTGTCATCCACTCACTCAAAACTGTAGTGTATATGCGCTCTCAATTGGATTCGAGGTGTTTTCCCCACCTTGTGCAGGGGAAGAAAATGAAGTAGAGAGGCATTGACCAAGTCTTGCGAGACAGAGTTCAGAATCAAAGTATTTATTCAGCAGTGGAATATCGTTATTCGAAAGGAAATCCCGAAATGCTTTGAACTTCTAGTGTCTTTCTAGTGTGAAAAACAGCAGGGAACAGTTTTAATGACAGTTTACTAAAAAAAAAAAAAAAAAAGAGTAGGAAGACACTGCAAAAAATAAAAGTATCCTCTAGGTGGCACTATAACATTAAATTAGTACATTTTTAATTCGCGCAGTGCTCAGTACTTGGAATTAATTAACACTGATCGTGTGGCCGTTTCTGGGGAGTTTGTGTGGTGTTTACAACTGCGCTTTTCTTCTTTTTCTTTTTATCCACAGATCCGTCTTCTGCCCCCTCTATACTTTTCTTGTTCTGTTATCTCCCACAGCAACATCTTTGAAAGCGTAACACCTGACCTGAAGCCAAATGAGCGATCATAATCAGCGACTTTACTGCGTTCGGCGGAGGTCCTGGGCGGTGTTGTGTTTTTAGTGTTGTGTATGGGGGGGGGGGGGGGGGGGGGGGGGGGGGGAGGGGGAGGGGGTGTTGGAGCTGGGTTCGGTTTGGAGGAGAATTTCAGGCTTGTGGAGGAGTTTGGGCAAGCGAGAACAAAATGAGCTAATTAGTACATTCTGTTGCATGTATTCACATAAATGTGTTGAAGAGCCATAGGCTGTGAAAAGGTGCTGATTAAACACTTCAGAATTCCTATTATGCACCAACCAAGCCTCCCCTTTCCCAAAAATAGTAAATTTTACAGCATTCTTGCCTAATAAAAATTATTAAAAAGACAGGTGATATGGATAGTTCACGATACCAGTATAACACCTTTTTATTCGCCCTGTGAATGACCCCTATTTGTTTCAGGATTACTGTCAATATGTTAGGGTTAGCGTTTTGCCACAGATGGGCATCGCCTTGCCATATCTGGTTCCAAAATGCTAAGAATTATGACTACATGAAATGTGCCAGGCGCTGCAACAACCTGCCTTGGATGGTGGTAAAATGACAAGAATCACACCTAGTTCGCCAAGGCCAATGGTATGTTCATGGGAACAACAATTTACCACAAATATGTAAGTAGTAATCTTTTAGTGGAAGCTGAGGTTTTGCATGTTTCTTCATTGGATGGCTTTAGAAAGGCAGCCATTACCACTAATAGGCCAGACCAAATGCCATCACACTCTCACACGCCTATCCCATATCACATTAGCCTTATGGTGTGGCCCAACTCCAAACTTTTTGCATTAGCTTTGCTTCATTACCCTGGGAAGTCATGCAGCGTTCGTTTTGGGGTTCATGGGTGCCCTCTGGAGTGCATGTTTAATTGTATTGTTTGCAGATTGCCCTATCTGGGACATGTGTGTGTTGCACTGTGCGTCTAAGCAGGAGGAGTATTGGAGAGTTTGTTAATGCCACCCTTTTTGTACCTTGTCAAAGTTTGCTTCATGCACAGGTTTAATCTTAAGAGTCTAATTCATTCCAAAAACAGTTTAATTTCACTATAGCACTTTGACATCTCTAAATTTCGGTTCACCGGGAAAGATTTTTTGAATGTGAAGTGATGATCTATCATACTGTGGTCCTGATTACAAGTTTAGGGCTGATTTCCGATCCTTGTGCAAATTCCGATTCTTGTGCAAACATGTGTTTGGACAGGGATTGTAATTACGAGTTGTGTGATAATGACTATTACACCCTCAACGTTTTCGCCTGAAAAATTATGGCAGATCAAACCTGCCTAAAGTTATTGGCAGAAGTGCCCATAAAAAAAGCAAAACATGTGGAATGTGAAGTTTAAATACTGATTCTACATGTTATGCCTCATTTGCAGGTTGAAATTTTAGTACTGCCCCTCATGTCACAGTGATCATCCAAATGTAACAATTTATGCATTAAGTAAATCGAAGTGCTAATAGATTGAACGTAGTGTGATGCACTGAGAAACTATGTTAATGTGTATTCGTCTTATACAACTTACTGAAACGTTGGTGGTATCAAGATTAAATTACACGTTTAAAGACTCTAGCTGTCATTATGGTATATTTTAGAGTCTCAATTAATAGTCTGCATTGAAGTGATGTTGAATTTCTGTTATGAAGTGTTTAAGGTTTACATGTAAAGTAGAGAAATGCAGTTCTGTTCCACATTGATTGGAATGTATTAACAGAGTTACTTTGTTTAAAGTTACTGTAACATGAATGCTAATGATGATTTATTAATGCAGAATTTATAGTTTGCATATTAAAGTGTTTTTTATTTGACTGTTAATATGCTGTTTTAATTCACTTGCATTAGCCTAAGTGAGGCCTGCTAAGCCCTGTATTCATGACCGTGCAGAAAATGTCCTCTTGCTAACGTGTACTTTTCTATCAGACTTTGTTCCCATGAGAAGGCTAGTTTGGCAATACTTGCCTATTTTTTTACACATAAAGAGTGTAAGGGAAGTGATCTTGGATGTGGAACATCCTGAACTATGGGCTGACAATTTTTACAATTATTTCAACCTCACATGGAAGCATACAGATGATCTTGATTCTCATGGCGACCTGGGAAAGCATGTGGAGAGATTTATCCTCATCTTAATAATGGGTGATGTTATGAGAGAATGAATGCTAACCCAATATTTGAATCGACAACAAAGATCGAAGATAAATTGAAAGCTTGATATGATAATTCTCTTCTAACTACAGATGAATACTATTACCTGCCTGTAGATCACCCAAGATACCCATTCATGTTTAAACTTGGAGTGACATGATCGATTTCTATTGGATACTGCTCCTTCAATGCCAAATAAACAAATGATGCCAACATAAGGTTTACTTTTTAGTATAATAAGAAAAGCATTGTTTTCTTGGATGTTGAAAAGTATGTAAAAGAGAACAACATACACTGTAGGATTTTTCATAAACCAACATCTTGCAAAAGGATTCTGCATGCCTCTGTGCACATCCTGATTGACAAATGAGTGCCATTCCATTTGGTGAGATGATGTGTGAAAGGTGTAATTGCAGTGAGGAATACAAATTCCAAAATTGTTTTCAGGACACGGAGACCAGGTTCCTAAGGAAGGGGCTACACCATGCAGGTTATCAGATCAGGAAGGAACATTATACTGGGAGTAGATAGAAAGAGAACACTAGATAAACATGCTAATATAAAGGGCAAATCAAAACACGTTAGTCTTATAACGGACTACAGTTGGGCATTGTGCACATTTCGTAAATGCCTGAGGAAACATTGGCATTTTCTACAGACAGGTTATAGAATGATTATGTCTCTACTGGACCTAGTATCACATTTCGAAGAGATCGGACACTGAGGTCTTTACTGAGCCCCAGTTACCCAAAGCAGCAATCACAGGGTAATCGACTTACACAACACATGTTGGCTTTTTCCAAATGTGGAAACTGTGGGATGTGTGTATAGGCGGTAGACAAGACGAAGAGTTTTAGAAACAGGGATCTGAAAGAGTACACTGTACGTTCAAACATTACCTGTTATACGAAGATTTTAATATATGCCATTTTCTGTAAGTTTCATTGCATGTACATGGGAAGTACAGTACAGGCTCAGAAAGATAGATTGGATGAACATATGAGGGCAGTGAAATTGTGTGATGCTAAGAGAATCTATTAATGAATGGTACCTTATAAGATGGCGACCTGATTTCATTAGATGGTACGTCCATCTTTTGCTGTAGTCAAGGTTTTATTGCGACATTTATAAGATAAAAATGGTGACAAAATGGCAAACGGGTGGACTCGCCCAGGTCTTTGACATATATCAGAGTACACGCTACTAAGGTGAGAGTAGCTATGGGGCTTGCTATTGGAATATAGTGTGTGCCACTTGTCTGTGGAGTGGGTGATATTAGGGACTGATGCCGGGATGCTCATATAAGATTATAGGCTGGATATCACTTAGGTTGCAAATGGCTTAGTTGACAAGATGTGGTTGTCAATAGGTTTGGAATGGGTTTACAGAGTATTACAGGTAGAATTAATACCATAACATGGGTGTTACTAATATATTTGCACCACATTTGCAGTTGTGTTGTTTCATGTGAAGAGTGATAGACTTATGTGGTTGATAGGTGATAAGTGGTTAAACATACCACAGACGGATGTAACCACTTGTACAGACCAAGTTTACGTATACGAGTAGTGTGGGACAATGTCAGGAACTTTGATAATGGTTGAGTGGAATGCTTACGTGTCAATATGTTTTGTTTTGGAGAATCATTCGAGCGGATGGGCTGCGTTCCTTTCTTTTGAGGAGAATACATATGTGGTTGTAAAATATTAAAGAATATTGGTTTGCAGCAGGGCACAAGACATTGTCCCGGTTAGATGAATCTCTGTTTAATCCCTGTATCACTGATCTAAGGGCAACGGTTGTTATGATTTTGGCTTATAGTGGCACTGTTCCATTTCAGCTTTTCAGAAACGTAATGAAGGTGCAGTTTACAAAGTATGGGTGTTTGGTGGCTATATAATTGTGTCACACCGGTACTATTAATTTATAACAATAATATATTATTCTTCATAGATATTGGGCTGGACCTCCTAAGGTACTTATGTGTGTAATTTTACAGAGCATGAGATTTCATACTGGTAGATGTGTTCACTAGTGCACATTTTTAGAGTTTATACTGTACATTTTACATTAAGACATCTTCCTTGATCGATTTCTATTGGATGCTGGCCCTTCAATTTCAAATGAACTGTTGCATTGAAAAATCAGCTTGCCTTATGAACTTCAAAATATTGATACCTAGCTAGAGTTTGGTGGAGAATCCCTGGAGCTCCAAGAAGGATCCTTTTCCCATGACCCTGCCACTGTTTGCTGAACCCCTTGGACTCTGAGAAGTATTACCTTCTCTGCCCTTGCCCATTTAAAATGCCTTGCTGAGACTTAGAGATTTCTCCCTAACCCAAAGAAGAAGACTCATGAGCTAGCTTCTGATATGCTGACGCTTTCCCTTTTTACTTACTTTTGCCCATTTTAGTTAGTGACATGTTGCCCCAGATTACCTTTTTCCAAAATCTTTTGCCCTTTTTTTTTGCCCACATGTGTTCCACACAGCACATGTTATTCCATGATTGGTTTCCCTGGTCCAATTTGTGGGAATGTGGTTGATTTGAATTGCCCTAATGTGCATTTAATCAGGCAGCACCTGTTTTTCTAAACATCAGGTTATTTTACTGATGTTCTGTATCATATTTGTTGAATGCCTAGTTCTCTTAATGTTAGTCTGTCTGAACTCATTTCATTGCCATGGACAACCCTTGGTGATTCTATATCTTTATCACTTTGTCTTGAGAATTGCCTACATGACTTTGACCTTAAGTGTGTAATAAAACCCGTAACTTTATTCCTGACTGGAGTTTTCCTTGTATGACCACATTGATCATACTGTGTAATTTAGCTGGTTTGTATTGACATTTTTGTTGTTAGGTTCTACCACACGATATGTAGGATCCAAAGATCCGTTGACCTCATTGAGAATTGACTCCTGCAAAGGATGAAAATACTCCAGCAGATCTCTTGTGGCTGATGGCACACATACTCATAACAGCCTGCTGAATAAGCGTAGTGTCATATAATCCATCAAGACTTTAGCTTTTTCATAGGGGACTTTCCGTATCTCTTCTCATTAGATTTGGCACCTAGGTAGTCATACATATTGTCCTTTTTGATTTAATTCCGTAAATAAATTTTTAAAGTCTACCTTTTTCACAGTTAAATGGCACACTGCTGATTTTTTAAGTTGTGAATATCTTACTGGTAACGAAATAGCAGCTGAAGGCTTTGAGGCAGGAGCAGTGGGAAGATTTTAGATAAAAAGGCTATTTAGAGATTTTGTAAAAAAAAAATCATACCATCACCACTACATGAATCCCTACGGAGTTGCCTTGCCTCACCATATGGAAATGTCAGCCTGGTTTGAGGAGTTCTTGTAACAATGATTGCAGCAACTATTCTAGAGTAGATTGGCAAGTTACTGCCTGCTAAAATATTAACATACTCTTTTACTCTTAACAACCCACTAGCATTATCAATAATATAAATATTAAATAAAGGGGTGGGCAGCAAAAATATATCTTTTATGCCAGGTTGAAGTTGGTCCCTCCTTGACAAATAGCATACACTAGCATTTTGGTTTGTATAGAGAACTTTGATAGTGTGGACAAATCGTAGTCAATATTAGCCTTGATCATTGATGAACAGAGCTCAGGTCTACTGACACAATCAAATAATGTTTTAAGGGCAATATGTTCTCAGAATAACTAGATTTTCCTTCCAACTACTTAAGGACAATAAATAATATTATAGTCCACTGCTGAGGGCCAAATCGATTATTAAATGCCTCTTCATTGAGTTACAGTCCCAAGTCACAGGCCCCCTGTGGGCATATAACAAATTATACATTCTAAAGTGGAAGGGTGTCAGGTTGGGATTGGGATGTGGGTGGCTTAGAATGTTAATCCACCAATCCTCCACATAGTGGGACTCAAATGATGAAACACCTGTCACTGGGTCCCCATTTTGCAGACACCCCTAAGCCCTAAGACAGTACTAATACTTTTAGTAGTCGTCACCCACAGAGAGTTGAATGTAGTAAGTTAAGAAACAGAGGGCCAGATGTATCAAAGGGTTTCGCCCATTATGTGTCTGTCAGAACACATGGCCCAGAATCTTTAGACAGTCAAAGCAAAAGGTGTATACAAGCCATTATATCTTCATAGGTATTTTCAACATGCAGTATTCCAGCAGGGGAGGCTGGCTGGTAGATTTCCAGATCAGCCTTAAACAACAGTTTTATGGATCAGGATAATCTGAGCCCGCATGCCCCAATAGAGACCAATACCCTACAGGCTGCACTTCTAACCCTCATGTTATATCGGGTACAGCCGTACAGATCATTTGGAGCACTTCATGGACTAGTGTCTTACTCTTTTTTGCTTCTTAATCGATCTGAAGCTAAAGGATTGTAGTCCTTCGTTCCTATCAAAAACATATGTGTAAAAAGGCAATACTCAGGCTCAATAACAGGAACATTTATAGAACACACAGAGCTCTAAAATGGATCACATGTGCAGACTCCACGAATTACCTACCAGCCAAAGTACGCAGTCTCAACTTTCTTGGTTCAAAATCTTGTATAACTTATTTTTTTAGTATAACATTACTTAGTGTATTCCAATTGTTTTGCATTTCATTCCCTTGTTCGCTATATCTTACTCTTATTTTCTATTAGTTGGGGACGTGTTTTCTGTTTGCACCATTCTAGTTCTTACGAGATCTCTTCATTTTTGTGTGCGTATTTTTGATAATCAGTGTAATAGTTTGAAGGACACTAGCCGGATGTGGATAATCTACTAAAATAAATGCCATTCTTGTTGTAAGCTAATCATTCTGGGTCCAATGCACAATGATAACTCACACATGTGAGTAATTTTCACTTTTGAGTATGTTTACTACTTTTTGGCCATTCACAAAATCAGAGTATAAATGTACTCCTAAAGTGTGACCTAGATGCTCCACCAAACCGAAGGGCATGGGGCTATTCACAAACTACAGGGGCTGCTCACAAAGGTAACTTACACTTTTAAGTAATTTGCACATGCAATATACTCTCACACTTTTGAGTAGCTTTACACTCAGAACAGTGGATAGCCTAAAGTAGTATGTTACTCAAAAGTGGAAGAATTAATTACACATATAAATTACTCCAAACTAAGTAACCATTGTGGCTAACCGTGCAGTTTGTGGGTCTTCAAATTGGTGGAGACATGTATGTTACACTTTTGCTGTAAACTTGCACTAGAGTTTTGTGAATAACCAAAATGTAGTAAACTTACTCAAAACTGTAAATTATTCAGAAGTGGCAGTTACCTTTATGAAGCAGGTCCACAGGGTCAATATAATTTATTAACAAAGACAGCCACTAACCCTTAATATTCCTGTGGTTACTGGATCAACTTAGATCCTTAGATCACATTCAAGAATCAACTACAGCCGTGTTTTTTTAGACAACAGCTCGAAGAGTTATGGCTGCTACTGTCTCATATAAATGCTACAAAGCTAGGCGTCGACCTTTTATTTGGCAAGTAATGAGCATTTCGACAAAAAATGTGCCGCGCAACAGAACCATGTTACACACGGTCATATATAGTTTACTTTAGATGATTATTGATCACTTACCTCTGGATCTTGAACTCCACACTTCAGCGTTCCTTTCCTCGTGCAGGTTTCACAAGGAAAAACTCGCTTATTTGTGCTTGGGGAAATGTGCCTGGAAAGATTGAAAACCATTTTCGGAATGGGTGTGCAATCACTGATTCTTGTGTTGATTATCAATTTGAGAGAGTAAGCATGGAATACGATGGTAAAACAAAAGTTCCGGAAATTACCGAACTCTGCATTATCGGTAATTTCATGTGGGTTATCACTGCACAAATCACCGCACAACTCAAATTTAACAAATTCCTGTTGGTTCGCATACATCTGTCTTCACAGGGATTAAGTGCCAAACTGGCAGGCAGATTAAACAACTGGCGCCCTCCTGCAACCCTTACTTATTTAATGATGTTGAATTTTCATCCTATAAGTAGTTAAAATGATTTTACCAACATCAGCGATTAACTTTGTTTCGCTTCTTAAAAGCTGTAAGATTTAAATTGATCTCTTTAAAAACAATATTGCAGCTGCACTGCGTTTGTGCTGTAGGTCGCAGCATTTTCCCATAATTGGCGGAAGAGGTAACGCACTGAAGAACATAGAAGACCATTGATATCAGATTTAACTGTGACATTTAGCAGAAAAAAACGTTCGTTGTAACACATTTCTGCGTAATGTGTATTCGGAAATTCGAAATGAATGTCGGTAAAAATTCTGGATTAGAGTGCGAGTCTATTAATTTATTTTTGTTCTCTTTTGAATGGCGATATTTGCATCGAGGTTTTGGAATCTTTTGGTAGTTGTGTTTTTCTTTTTTGAGATGTTATGGAGCTGCCTTTGCTCAGCTCACAGCGTAGATCAATGGTTCCCAACCTTTTGACTTCTGTGGACCCCCACTTTATCATTACTGGAACTCAGGGACTCCCAATGAATTATTATTGGAATCGGGGGACCCCCCCCACAGAGTCATTACTGAAAGCTGGGAACCTAATCTGTTAATATTACTTAATTTTCTAAGCAGAGGAGGCTTCACGGACCCCCAGTGGTCCCCGGACCAAAGGTTGGGAACCACTGATAGATCTTTCTTACTATGTCTACATTTACTGGGATGTACATTTACTGGGATGTAAGTGCATTGTGCAGAGCAGACTAGCGATGCATAGTATGAGCCCTTGGGCCCATATTTATACTTTTTGACGCTAAACTGCGCTAACGCAGTTTAGCGTCAAAAAGTTTTGCGCCGTCTAACGCCATTCTGAAGCGCCATGCGGGCGCCGTATTTATGGAATGGCGTTAGACGGCGCAATCAGACCGGCGCTGCCTGGTTTGCGTGGGAAAAAACCACGTAGACCAGACAGCGCCGGCGTAGGGGGAAAATGGCGCATGGGCGTCTTAAAATGGGGCAAGTCAGGTTACGTCGAAAAAATCGTCTTAACCCGACTTGCGCCATTTTTTAACGACGCCCATCCCCCATCAACATGACTCCTATCATTGTAAAGATAGGAGTCATGCCCCCTTGCCCAATGGCCATGCCCAGGGGACTTCTGTCCCCTGGGCATGGTCATTGGGCATAGTGGCATGTAGGGGGGCACAAATCAGGCCCCCCTATGCCACAAAATATTATAAAAAAAAAAAAAAAAAAACTTACCTGAACTTACCTGAATGTCCCTGGGGTGGGTCCCTCCAGCCTTGGGTGTCCTCCTGGGGTGGGCAAGGGTGGCAGGGGGGGTCCCTGGGGGCAGGGGAGGGCACTCTGGGCTCATTTTGAGCCCACTTGTCACTTAACGCCATGCCTGACCCAGGCGTTAAAAAGCGGCGCAAATGCGCCGTTTTTAGCCACGCCCACTCCCGGGCGTCGCTTTTGCCCGGGAGTATAAATACCACGTAAAGGCCTGGGAGTCATTTTTTAGACGGGAACGCCTCCCTTGCATATCATTAACGCAAGGAAGGGGTTCACGCTAAAAAATGACGCACATTCCGGGAACTTTGGCGCTATTCGCCTCTAACGCCATAGTATAAATATGGCGTTAGTTGGCGTTAGTTTTGCGTCGAAATTGCGTCAAAAAAAACGACGCAATTTCGGCACAAACGGAGTATAAATATGGCCCTTGATGTCTTTCTGGTGGGATGGCTGCACATGTTGCAGGACAGAATATATAAACATCCAACGCATGTTTCGTTACATGGATATCAGTGCATGTGGTAGGTCAATATTAAGGTGTGCCATGGCGATTGTGTGAATGACTTCCTACTTGATATCGGTGCAGGGTGCAAGTGAAACCGAAATAGTGGGAGCTGTGGCTGTCTCTTGAGTGGGATGTCAGTCACCCAGAGGTGCATTATGACAGCTTGAGGGATGTTTCATTACTCGAAGATCAGTTCATATCCAAAGTCAGACTAGAGGTGCTTTGGAAGAGCTCCCCTAACTGGAGTGCATTATCAGAGCACTCAGAATGTCTCAATTGTGCATCAACGTGTACATGCAAATTAACACAGAAAGAAATTACCAGTCCCTTTAACAGTCCAGATTTAATGGAAAATGACGGTGCACGGTGTTGCGCCACATTTTGCAGCGCCCTGCACCGTCATTTTCAAAACGCAGGTATGTGACGTATTTGCTGGAATATGGCACACCCCTGTGTTTCCCCCTGTCCCGGCTCAAAATTTGCTGCCGTTCACCATCGCAGTTACCCTTGCACCATAGTGCAAGGATGACTGCGTTTTCGTGCACAAAAACAACCTTTAATGGCACATTGCTTTTTCTATGTCTGCTGCAAATGCAGCAGACATAGAAAGAGCAAAAAATTAAAGCATTTCTCCTCGTTGTACCACTATAATGCCAACCCTGGGGTGACGTTGGATTTTGGCGCTGCCTCAGGTTTATGAAAACTTGTAAATCTGAGGCAGCGTCAAAATGAAATGGGTGTTGCTGTGGCACACCCACAGCAACACCCATTTGTGAGAATGGGTAGGTATTCTAGGAATTGGAATGTTAGGCGCGTGCGGCAGGAATGAGGGGAACGGTTGGAGGCGGTGATCGCGCTGTCTGTCGGTGCCGCTTGCTTGGCTTTACTTGAATAAACAACTCAGTTAACCCCGCGTATTGCCTCACCGTTTCTTGTACCATTCCCAACATTGGCGACGATGGGGAACAGTCAGCGGCATCGAATGCACTGTTACGGTCGAAAAGACGCTGTTGCCACGACCTGACCGTCGTCAGACCAGCACTTAAGGACGTTATTCGACGATTTCATCTGCACTGCCATTTATTTTCCTTGAATTTGGATATACGTTTTCTTCCTTAAGTCGTGGATGACGATGTACTCAAACGCTCAGACGCTTATTGGCAACTGTGAGCCTAAGTGTGTGTACATCTAAAATCTAGAATGCGTTTTTCAACAAAATAAGGAAAATAGGAAGAACGGTGGCCATCTTGAGGTAAAATTGTACATTGAACTTGTGCTTATCATCTGTTACATGTCCAAGGAAGCAGCGGCGGCCATCTTGACTTAATTCTTCAGCTTTATATTACCGCTCAGACATTGCGTGCTAATCCATAGTGGATATCATTATGCATGTGCAAATTTAGATGATGCTGGTTATAACGCATCACTGTTTTTACTTGTTTGCTATTTTTTTTTCTATATTTTTTATTTCTCTTCTTTTTTGCCATTTTGGAATTTTGGATTTTTAGTATGTCGAACATCCATTCTTCACCATTTTTTCTCGCTGAACCTGGTGAACCTCCTTTTCAATGGGAACTATGGATAGACTTATTTGAAGCTTATGTGGAAGTTTTGGAAGAGCAGGAATGCCCTCCTGAAAGACATTTGGCGTTATTGAAGCATTGATTGGGCGCTATCGGATTGAGAGAATTCAAGAACTTGCCACCAGTTGAGAATGCTGGAAATATTAACATCTATGGACTTGCTAAGAAGCAACTTCAGGAACGTTATGGTAGAAAGATAAATGTAGTATTGGATCGCTGCAAATTTTATTCCAGATCACAACAGGATGAAGAATCTATTGATCAATTTGTAGCTGCCCTTAGAGGTTTAGCTGTTACTTGCAAGTTTGAACAAATGCCGTATGACCAAGTTTTGCGGGATCAGATTTTGATGAAAACAAAATCTCGCAAAATTCAAGAGAAATTGTGGTCGTGTGGTAGCGACTTATCCCTGAACCGTGCAATTGATGTAGCGCGAACTATAGAAGTGTCTGAAAAATGTATTCAAACAGTAAGGAAGAATATGAATGATGCTGAGCATGGTGTGGTTGATGTTAGCGCTATTACTAAAGACTCGAAAGGTGTTGAAAAGAGAATTGAATGGAAGAAGAGTACTACAAGGAATTGTTACAGATGTGATGCTGCTGACCACTTAGCAAATTCTAAGAAGTGTCCTGCAATTAACAAGTGTTGCAATCTATGTAAGAAAATAGGACACTTTAGCAAAGTGTGTAAGAGTATGAAAGGGGTCAGTTATATTTCTAGGCAAGAAGATCTCGATTGTGTAGGGGTGCATGAAGTGGTTTTGAGTGTGTTACCTAATGATGATCGAATGTCTCAGGATCGGTCGGCTGGTTTACCCACTTGTGACTTGCGCATAGATGGCGTCGTGGTCACTACCATGGTTGACTCATGTGCGTGGTTTACGATCATGTGTTTGAGTAAATTTAAGAGCTTGTGGCCTGGTAGGAAGTTAATACCTTCAGATGTGAATCCTGGGAGTTACACAGGACACAAAATTCATATTGTTGGTTATGTCAACGTGCACATGGAGTTTGGGAAAAAACAGTGTGCAGGTAAGCTATACGTAGCTGAAAGGGGTCAAACAATTTTAGGATGGCCACACATAAAGAAATTAGGAATTGAGATTGATCCTACGAAATCTCATCCCGTGTATGCAGTGTTGAAGCATGATTTCGTGGGAGAGCTGCAGTATGACAAATTAGACGAATGGTATCCTACAGTGTTTTCAAAGTCTTTAGGTAAATTGGAAGGATTTAAACATAAAATTATATTACATGAAAATGCCAGTCCTGTGAGGCATAAAGTACGCAATGTTCCGGTAAATTATAGACCTAAATTAAAAGAATTGTTGAAGGATTTGTGCGACAAAAATACTATCGAACCGATTGAGAGATCAGATTGGATATCACCAGTAGTTTTATCTCTTAAGAGAAATGGGGATCTCAGATTGTGCGTTGACTTGAGATCCTTAAATGAAGTGATCTGGGTTGATACATTTGCATTACCGAATCTGCAAGAATTGGTTTCTTCTGTGTGCCAAGCTTCAATCTTTTCTACTATTGATTTATCCAGTGCATATCACCAGATAGAACTGGATCAATGTTCAAAGCATTACACAGCATTTGTAACGACGGAAGGTGCGTTTCAGTATATAAGAATGCCCTTTGGTCTTGCCAGTGCATCTGCAGTATTCCAAAGGGAGATGAGCAAGATCTTTTGTGACGTGAGTAATGCGAGGGTGTTCCAGGACGACATATTGATATGTGGCAAGAATAAGGTGGAACACAACAAAGTTCTCAAGGATGTTTTAACATTGCTTGACAAAAATGGCTTAACTGTAAGGAAAGATAAATGCAGATTTGGCCAATCCCAAGTGGAATATTTAGGACACGTCATTTCATCTGAAGGTATTCGTCCCAAAGTGAGTCATGTAAAAGCTATAGTGGACGCACCTATACCAGAATGTAAGGAACAATTAATGTTGTGTTTGGGTCTCACCGAATTTTATTCTCGGTTCATAGAGAATTATGCTACCAAGGTGGAGAATTTGAGAAAGATTTTAAAGAAAAATGTTCAATTTGTGTGGGAGCAAGAACAGTCAGGATGTTTTGACTGTATCAAACGGGAAATTGTGAACTCACCATGTCTGAAACCATTTGTAACGAATGCTGATTGTATAATTGCAGTTGATGCAAGTGATTATGGCATTGGGGCTGTTTTATCGCAGAAAAATAATGGTGAGAATTGGATTGTATCTTATGCCTCACGCACTTTATCTCAATCTGAAAGAAATTACTCAGTGATTGAGAAAGAACTGTTAGCAGCTTCATGGGCTGTAGAAAGATTTCGAATGTATGTGTGGGGAAGAAAATTTAAATTGCGTACAGACCACAAACCTTTAGTAAATATTCTACAACCGGGCAGTGGATGGAATTTGTCTCCAAGATTAGCAAGACTTGCTTCCAAATTGCAAATGTATTTCTTTGAAATAGAGTATATACCCGGTAGAGACAATTTCATTGCTGATGGATTGCCTAGGTTACCTATTCAAGATGCAAATGAAGACGTGGAATGTGATGTTGCATATACGTAGGGTGATGCAATTTCTGGTTCTGAGATGAATCGTGAGACAGAACAAACGGTATTAACTGAACAAGTATGGGAACGAGAAATGATGAAAGATAATGAAATGCAATTGATAAAAAAATATATAAGCGATGGGTGGCCTAGTGAGAGATCTCTGAGAGATGAGAGTGCAGTGTTATGGAAATTGCTGGGTGAACTTAGTTTAGAAAATGGTATAATCATTCGTGGTGACAGAATAATTCCTCCGAAGGGAGTACGTGATGTGATTGTGCAAAGGAGTCATGTTGCTCACAGCGGAATGTCTCGGAATAAACGGCAAGTAAAGGAATTTTTCTGGTGGCCAGGTGTGGATGCAATGGTTGACAGATTTGTGCGAAATTGTGCTGCTTGTGCCCAAAGTGACAAGAGTGCCAAACCTTGTTCTGCACCAATATTGCCAGTTGAACTACCTGATAGGCCTTGGAGGAAATTGGCTATTGATTTCATTGGTCCATTCTCCACTTTACCAGCAAGAGAAGCTTACGCTGTTGTTTTGATGGATTACTTTCCAAATGGCCTGAGGTTGAGTTTGTAAGCAAAATTTCCACTGAGGTTGTCATAGAGTTTTTGGAAAATGTTTTTGCTAGAGAAGGGGTTCCAGATACATTAGTATCTGATAATGCTGTGCAGTTTACTTCTACAAAAATGGCAGCCTTTTTGGAAAGAAACGGTATTAAGCATGTCAGAGTAGCTTTGTATAATCCTTCTTCAAATGGATTGGTTAAACGATTTAACAGAGTTGTTAAGGAAACTATTCAACTAGCTTTAAAGTCTGGAATTCCGTGGAAGGAAGCAGTAAGAAAGATGCTTTCTTCCTACAGGGCATCGCCGCATTCTGTGACAGGGAAAATGCCTTTTGAACTGTTAAGGGGAAGGAAGCCTTCTACTGGTTTGGTTCCTTGATGGTTGATGGAAAGAAATCGTGGGAAATTCAAGGTAGTTTGTGATGAGGAGATGAGGAACAGGGTGCTAGAGTTCCAATCTCAGGTTAAGTTGTGCCATAATGTCAGATCCAGTATTGGTGGACTGAAAGTGGGACAAAGTGTCCGAGTCAAGTTACCTGGATTTGTGGAAAAAGGGAAACCCCAATGGTCCGAACCAAGGAAGATTGGGAGAGTCTTGAAGAATGCGGTAAAACTGGATGATGGCAAAGTTTGGAATGTAAGGCGTGTGTCTATATGTAGGCAAGAGCCTAATGTTGTGATGCGAGATGCGGAGTGTAGAGAGGAAAGCAGTGGATATCTATTTGGAAGTGATTCTACTGGCGTGGTTGAGTCTGGGTGTCATGATGATCATGTCAATGAGTGCGAAGTGCCACGCCGTAGCGAGAGGGACAGAAAGATGCCTACATACTTAAAGGACTATGTAATCCACAAGTGAAATGTTGTTCTTTGTTTTGCCTCATTATGCGGAATTCATTGTATGCTATATATTTCAAATGTATTGAGGTTTTGGGTATTGTTAGGGTTAGCTTTGTTGTGTAGTTATTTATATATTTTTTGTTGTTGTATTTTTCTTTGTTGAGAGGGGGATGTGTGAGAATAGGTAGGTATTCTAGGAATTAGAATGTTAGGCGCGTGCAGCAGGAACGAGGGGAACGGTTGGAGGCGGTGATCGCGCTGTCTGTCGGTGCCGCTTGCTTGGCTATACTTGAATAAACAACTCAGTTAACCCCGCGTATTGCCTCACCGTTTCTTGTACCTTTCCCAACACCATTGCGCACCCCTTCCACGCAAAGTGCTCTGTGTGAAGGGGCCGTCTTTACAAGGTGATGTTAAGGCACAAAAATTGGCTTAACATCACCTTGTAAATACGGCGCAGGGCATAGCACCACCGGAGCGTCATGAGAAGTGACGCTCCTGTGGCGTTGGGGGCTCTTAAATATAGCCCCTTAATTTATAAAGTGAACATTACCTGTAGAATCTAAGTTAAGATGCGCTACAATTTTTTTAATTGCAATGTTCTTTTTTGAAAGTCACATTGAAAAAATGTGTACAGGCCTGTCTTTGCTAAGCTCCATCTCCCATTTGAACATGGGCCCACTCTTAGATTCAATTGCCTTCTTTATGCTGCCTTACAGTCTGTGATCACCATATTAAGATGAGACAGCCTTTTAAGCCTATAATTAGAGGCACATATGGTTTGTGCTGAGTGACCTTCCACAGTACAATAAGAGTGACATCTTAGAACAGCACAACTTGAACCTTCATGCTTTTTCATGTTTTCTCTTCAGAAAATGTTATTAAAAAATCCTGGTTATTACAATTGTTGAAGGCTATCACAAAGAGCTTCAAAATATCAAACTATTAGCAAGCAAAATTAAGCTTACTCGTTCTACAATATTTGATCAAAATATTACAATTTAGACATTCGGAGACACATAGAGAGTTCATAGCACATGATAGAAAATAATTATGCATGAGCCAAGTATTCACAATCATTGTTGTGGTATTGTATCAGTAGAACACTGCACAACAGGAAATAAGTATGAATTAAAAGTCAGGCATATCTCGAAATTCATTTAATATGTTTTTATATACAGAACTCTAAGATTTAGAAAATAGTTTATATTTGAACCAAATTACACTTTTCAAGAACCCATAAATCATTCTGTTTAGACTAAGGTTTCAAATTTTGTAGTATTTCTTTCCAACCCTGATTATTCTATAAGAACATAGGCCCTGATTTATACTTTTTTTGTGCTGCATTACTGTCATTTTTTGACGCAAAAGCGGTGCAGACTTACAAAATATAATTGTATTTTGTAAGTTTGCACTGCTTTTGCCTAAAAAAATGAAGCAAATGGGGTGCTAAAAAAGTATAAATATGGGCCATAGTGGATAATATTTCTCTGTTTTCCCAAATGAGTAATGTCTTTAAGCAAATTGTCTTTAGTCTAGTAGCGACATGTTGACGTGGTAACAAATCCTAGTTGTTTTATGACCTCTCTCCACCAGTAACACAATTTTGGGACATTCCACACACTCATGGGCAATTCCAGTGTTGTACTTGACAGTTTCAACAAAAACCTTTACCAGGTACACAGATATTTTCTATTTTTTTTAGTAGGATCTAGGCTTTTAGAAGAATATTTGTTGAGTTGTTAAATTATAACTGTTTTCAGGTTTGTTCTGGTCTGAGAAAATTGCAAGAGATGGATTTTTTTAGAAACAGTACATGTCATTTCAGATTCCTGGGGCTAGTTTATGTTTGATGAACATACAATATTATCATTAGTAACGTAGGGGACAAACACAGTAGCCAGGTAGTTTGAGAAGGACCTTGAAGGCTTTGAGGATTAAAGATGGATTTCAGACCTACTTGCTCTTTTCTGTACTGGGAGTAAGGAGAGATTTCAAAACAGGCATGACATGGACACGCCTTTCAAGCTAAAGACAAGTAGTATGTTTATGGGCTTTCTGGAGTTTGGATATTTAATTTTTGGGGAGACCAGGAAAAGGACTGTTCCAGGAGTCAAGGTGGAGGTGACCAAAGTGATGATGGTTTTGAGAGAGATGTAGGAATAATATAACACATCTGACAGAAGTGACTGATTTGGAACTATCATTGTTTGAAGGACAACTCAATATCAAACTGCTGGATTGTACCACTAGGTGTAGAGAAACCCATGGATTGAACCCCCCTCCCTCTGTATGACTTTGGAGTGCACTGTCATCCTGTGAAAATACATACCCTGAGATGGGCAACACAACAAATACACCTAATTACATTAATGCGACAGGGCAGTTAGAGACCCAAAAGCTCTCCACCTTCCCCTGACCTTTTCCTTTACATTGTCTTAGCCCACATATTTAATATTTATGTTCCTTTTCTCCACTAGGGTTAATGACAAATGACACATATTTATGCTTTATTGCATATCAAATATGTGGTGGACTTTACCCAACTGTACCGCCCATCTCGATTTTTCGGTCTACCTCATATACTTATCATCTCTTAATTCCTTTTCTCATACAAAAAGTCTATTTTTCATTTACATACAAAGTATATGCATGGTTTTTCTTTTTGTCTGTATTTTGTTACTCCTGTAACAATAGGTCACAACTGCTGAAATGTATTTCACAAAAACTTGAAACTTTTATGCCCTCTCATTAATTGACCTTCCTCGTGCGTTTGTTTCAGAATCATTCTGAAGTCCATTTAATGAGCATATTCTTATAAGTGTTCTCCTCTGTCATGATCTTACTTCCTATGAAGTCGGTTGACTGTCAGTGTTTCCACTTCTATGGATTTGCCTGCATGTGCTTCTCATGCACTACCTGATTTACTTACTTTTAACACATCTGACCACTTTTAACACATCTGGACCATTTCCAATAACAGCTTGTTCACTACAATGAAATGTGGAGACCCCTAATCTGTTAACCTTTTATGACCACTCAATTTTCTTTCATTCTCTCATATGACACCCTCTTATTTCCCCCAAAAAGTGATTGTACATTTTGCTTCAAATCATTACTACCACATAAAGCACATCAAAGCCCCTTTTAATTTGTTTTAGTCGCTGTTGCCCCTTGTTACTACGCCATCTACACATTGTTTATTAGCTAGACTCCTACTTAAGATGTTCCTTTCATTCGTAACTCTTATGTATGGTGAGTAAATGCAAAAGTGGCTCTACCACTTCCACATCTCTCTGTTTAATGCCATTTACATTTTTAAGCAGACTTTAATTTGCCACATATTGATTTAAGCATATCTCTCCACATTACACACAGCACCAAAATATTCCCACATAGACCACACAATACCACACAAAGAAATACACACTCTCCCAACTGTGCAGGACAAAGTCAACCACTAAAGCTCTATAGAAATGTACAATATAATGCAATATATGCATACCACACTCTTTGCACCACTGTTTCCCCTCATTTCCTTCGCATTATTCTTGTCAAAGCTTTTAGCCTTCTTGACCACCAGTGAATATTTTAAACACATGGTATGGTTTGGTCATTGTTTATGCCAGCGGTGCAGTCAAGGTAGTTAACACATTTACTAGATGCCTCTACACTTCATGCTAATACAAAGCTTTGTTGCAAAATTAGCTTTTCTCTTGTAATTCTGCATGTGAACATCGTTCATTGATCTCTTCAATGAACATCATTCATCCCTGTAAATTCTCATGAGGCAATTAGTGCTTTAATGGCAGTTATTTAATGTTATACCAATCCAGGTTTTCTCCACTTCATTAATCAGCTTTTTAATATTTCTGATACTATATTTACCTTTACTTGAAGGTTGTCATCCTGTAAATGTGTTGTTTTGTGTTCTGATGTTCATTTCCTGACAACCATCTTCATCCACCACAACCAAGCAGTACAGTTTTAAACATGCTGCACTCAAACTATGTAATACTATTGCTTCTTTGTTTTCCTTCAGAAACCTTTCTGTACAATATTATGCAATTTAGATCTTCTGCTATCGAAGATGAAATATAAACCTACTTTTAGGGCATCAGTGGCTCTTCTGGAATCTGTGAAAAACTAGGCGATGGAGCAAAAGACTGAAGTTTGCTCAGCTATCACTATATAAACAATACTCCGACATAGTTTTCACCAGGGTGCCACTTTCCAAGTAGTATTTTCAATTCCTCTATTAATTTTTTACTTTCCGACGAGTGGTTGTCGTTCTCTTAACGAATCTGCCAAACACTTAAGATTATTCACTTGGATCTCAGCTGAGGAATCACCCATCATCATTAAACACCTCAGTCCCTCAAACTACTTCCCTGTCCAGATGCCAGCCGACATATTCAAATCTAACCTCTCGATCTTCCACGACCTCTGACATAATCTGATTAATGCTTCTTTCAGCAAGCATACCCTGAAACTAATTCATGCCAGACAACATATTAAAGTCTAACTTTTCCATCTTCTAAGATGTCCAGTGCAACCTGATTGATGCTTCATTCAACAAGTATTCTCTTTAACTACTTCCTGACCTCATGCCAGCCAACATCCTAAACCCTAACCTCTTCATCTTCCAAGACCTCCGAAACAACCTGATTGATGCTTCTTTCAGCAAGCATAGGAAATGTCCCTAAGTGCATGGTCCACAAGAACCCATTCCTGTGAAAATTATAATGACTTGGTGTTAGATTCAAGCGTGTCAAATCAAATCAAATCAAACTTTATTCGGCCGGAATACTCAGCCATAAAAGCAAATTACAAGTTCAAAACAATCATTAATTGAAAACCTTTCACGATGATCTATCAATAATTCATCCTACATCCTAAAAAAACAGAACTCATTTATAAACATATAATAGCAAAAAGTCAGTATTATTTATAGAGCAGGGGCGCTCGCTCCCCGTCGCGGCTCATGGAGATTAAAAGGGGCAGGGCGGCGTGTGGCGGGGGGCGGGAGTGGAGGGAATAATCATAATTTAAAAGATATAAAAAATAAAACTTACCAGCTTCGCTCCCACGCCGTGCCGCTTCTCTCTCCCACGTCGCTCCATGCAGGCACAGGCTCCTAATGTGCCCTCCGCCAATCCTTCATTAGGATTGGCTGGGAGCACCTAGCCAGGGTGATCCCAGGCAAACTGGGAGCGTGTGTAGGGTCTCTCCAACATGGCAACTGTGTTGCCGGGCTGGAGAGAGCCCTGTGCGTATGTGTGTTTATCCTCCCCGAGACTGCTGGCCAAACACACATGCGTACTGAGGGGAGTGACCAGTGCACTCCCCTCGTCCTCGTCCCCATGGCCCTGCCCTTTTAACAACCAAACGATAATAAACCTAGTTTATTATCGTTTGGTTGTTAAAGGTTTGCAGCGGATGCTGCTGGCGAGGGGGATGGGGACACTCCTCCACCCTAATGGAGGAGCCACCCCTGCTCGCTTTCCAGGAATAAGACAATATTCAGATGTTAAAGTGCATAGACTTTTTTTATGGTAATAGTAGCAATGATATAACTAAGGACTGCAGTGCATATATCAACAGAAGACATAGACTGCAATTAAATCAACCCCTCTTCGTGTGATGTAAAGTGTTTATGCAGCAAAATGGGGTGCATAATCTCAGCCTTGGAGAAGCATGCAGCTGTCAAAATAGCATAAAGTGCAAAGTGGATTGTTTGGTGCGTGTCATGTACAATTATATCCTCCAAAGTAGCAGACCTAAAAGAAACTAGAGGAAGCAGTGTGGGTCTTCATTTATCAGAAACAAAACGGTATGTGTTTCCTTGAAGTAACCTGGTCAGTTGTTGAGATCCCAGTCGGTGGCTTTATTACATACCATGTATCGCTGCACATCCTAAAACTGGAAGGCCAAAAGGCAATCTGCTAATTTAGTTTTCAATCTCAGTATCTGATAATGTAAACAAGAGACATGCGCACAAATGGCATCTATATCACCTGAATTTGATAAGTGAAAAAGATAAATGTGACAACATATATGTGTACAATCTCCCAAGAAAGAACAAAGAGGAGGACTCAGTTATGTCAGTATTGGAGGCACTCCAAGCTAGTAATAGGGATGAACAAGAAAATAGCTGTGGCGATTGTTACACAAGACCTGATAAAAGGATGATTGAAAAGAAGCTCTTGGGAGAAGAAAAATATTGTGGCACAATGGCACAAGATGTACTGTGGGACAAAAACTCTATAGGAGAGTGCTGACTAGCAACTTTAACGGTGACATTCTTAACGCAATAACTAAGTCACATGCCCCAGCAAGAAGTACGTACAATGCAGGAATGAGAGCAAGTTTAATTGACTTAATAAACGTGGAAGCATGGCAAATAGTGTACATGTGCACCACACACAGTGCTTAATTTGTAAATAAAAAGGTGCCGGTCCCCAAAGCCCTCTTCTTAAACTTGAGGCTGCTGTAATTAAATGTGAGAACACGGAATACTGAGGCGCCGTAATCCTGAACCCATCTCGGGCCTCTTCAATCAACATAAAGCCACTCCCTGCCCCTTCAGTTCACTCCTGCAGCTTTCTGTTTTCTCCCTTTGTGACGCTTTTTCGTTTTTCCCTTCCTCCGTCTGTCCCATTTGTGTCTTTTGTTCACAGCAAATGCTTGAGGCAGAAGAATAAGCCCCGGCCCTCAAAAATAAGTGCCGGTGCTCAGCACCGGAAACAACAAGCACAAATTAAGCACTTGCCACACATAGGATTGAAAGTGGCCATAATCTCTTAGTCTCCTAGCTGATTCTTGCTGACTTAAAACATTCTGTTTTAAAAGTCCAATATTAGATAGCTCATGGACCTGGCCCTTTTTGCAGGGTCATCCCCAAACATTTTGCCTCCTTCCTCCTATTTTGTCTGACCTCTTGCTGTTGGCTCTAGGACTCTGAGCACTTTATCACTGCTGATTCGTGCTACAGTGCAGGTGCTCTCCCTACTAAAGTCGATATGATTGGCTTAAACCTAATTGGCACATTTCATTTACCTGTAAGTCCCTTGTACAGTAGTATCCCTATACCGAGGGCCTGTAAATTAACTACTACTAGTGGGCCTGCAGCGCTGCTTGCACCACCCACAGAAGTAGCCTTTCAAACCTGTCTCAGGTCTGCTAGCGCAGGGCCTGCATGCACAGTTTACTGCCAGAGGGAGAGGGACCAGAGGGACCTGGCATCTAAATTTATTTGCTAGGCCGGAACTCCCCTTTTACTACGTGTAAGTCACCCCTTAAGGTAGGCCCTAGCTAGCCCTCTGGGCAGGGTGCTGCGTATGTAGAAGGCAGGACATGTGCCTGGTTGCCTGGCCTGTCCTGGTAGTTACAACAGCCTATTTGGTTTCTCACTGCTGTGAGTGCTGTCTTGTTCACAGGATTGCATTGGAAATGCCTGCCTTATGTCTTTGGGGTATTGTCTGATTTATGAGGAGTAGCATAGGCATGTTTGGTATGGTTGTAATGGTAGTGAGAAGTGGTGCTTACTGGTGGAGGTGGTTTGTATATTTTCATTATAGAAATGACACCCTTAGAAAGTGAGCATTTCTCTGTGTGTATGACTCTGGTATTTTGCAGCTTGACTCCAATCCACGTCTGGGGCAGAGTGACAGCTCGGCTTTGTGCATACTTCTCAGACAGCCTGTACACAAGGAGGGTGGAGGTGTCAAAGAGGAGCCAAAGAGGTGTCAAAGAGGTGCATCTCCATTTTGACTGGTCTTCCTGGGCTGAGAGAAGGGGAGGCGGGGTTCACACGCATCTGTGAAGTCTGTGCCCTGGCCTCACACAAAGGGCTCATTTCCCCTCAAATGATGTCTGGAGCCTGTGCTCGAGGAGAGAGGGGACAGTCCTAGAACCAGTTGTAACTGGTTGTAACCTCTTCTCCCCCTCTTTGTGAGTGCCTTGCAAAACTGCACATAAGCACATGGGATTTTCCCCATTAAGTGTGCACAAGAAACAACTTAAGGATAAGGACACAGAATGGTGCTGGAGGGACTCACCAGGAACCTGCTGCTGTGGTGCTGACCTGTAACCTGGTGAGTCACTAGGAGGAACTGCCACTGGATGCATCCCCTTTGTGCTGGCTTGTTATTGAACCCTGCTGCCCTGTGCTTCCTTTGTGTCTCCAGGAGCTGTGGCACCTGCCCCTTGCAACCATTTCCTTTTCAGTACGAGGATAGCGCTGCACCTGAAGACTCCTGTGGTAGAGCGGAGTGTCTGAGGAGCTCTTTCCTTTGTTTCATTAGAGTGCAGGAAGTAGTGCTCTGCTTGTTTCCTTACGAGCGCCCGTCTTCGCTGCGACCTGGGCGGCTTGTCGAGCGAGGCGCATGCGAAGCGTGCTGAGTGCCCCTGAGGCACAGGTAGACGAAGAGTGGAGCGATCGTGCTCCTGGTCGGGCCCCTGGGGTGAGGTGTGCTGAGGGAGGTACCCTTTGGTGAATTCACCACGCGACCCGGGGAGAAAGTCAGCTCACCTGCTGCTTAAGCAGGACAGCCAGGGCACCCCGGCACCGGCGACGCGGGAGACCCGGCGGCCCAGGGCTGCCTTTCGGCCAGGGAAGTGACCGTGGCGTCTGGGGTGCTCATTACATGCTCCAGGAGGAGCTCCCCACTGGCAGGGAGGTTGTGTAAGGTGCCCCCCAGGCAAGGAAGGGGGCACCGGAGAAGCAGGACATGGGGAGGTCAGTGGGAGTCCCTCTCCCCGGTCATTGAGATAGGAGCGTGAACGCTCTGGTAGTGCTTGAGCCATTGGGCTCTACGGGCCCCCACGAGGGTTGTGCGAGGCCCCCGGTGGTTTTGTATCATGTGGCAAATGAGCAGTCTGGGGTGGTGACCTTTGACGGAGGTCCACGGCCTGCCAACCCTACATTAGGATCTGATCGCAGGAGCCGAGTTTGTGACATGTGAGTCCCGGGTTTCTGCATCATCGCTCCTGGTGATCTATTATGCTTGACGGACATATGCTTATCGTGGTATGTGCATTTTACCTTGGGACCTGATATATGCACTGGGGAAGTGTTCTCTTGATGTGTGCATCCAGGGTAGTGTCTGGGCCCCTTTGATAATGTGTTAACATTTTTGTTGTATCGTGTTTTACCATGAGAAATGGAATTTTCAATGATGTGACTATAGCTTTATGATGTTTCTTCTATGGGCATGCAGGGCAATATGTGTTTTTTTACTAGGACATGTGCATTTTTGTTGTAGTGTTTACCTGACTACGGCTTACTGTTAGAAATGGGGTTTTTGGTTGGCAGTCAGGTTACCCCTTGCCAAAGCAAGGACCCTCACTCTAGTCAGGGAAGTCACACACAATCCAAAATAGTCAGGGAAGTCACACACAATCCAAATTATCCTGTGCCCACCCACTGGTAGCTTGGTACTGAGCAGTCAGGCTTAACTTAGAAGGCAATGTGTGAAGTATTTGTGCAACAAATCATACAATAACACCAAATAGCACCACAAAAATACACTTCACAGGGTTTAGAAAAATATAGAAAATGTATCTGATATGATGTAGGTCAAAACAATTAAAATACAATAAGCATATGTTGAGATATCACTGAAAAGTGATATAAAGCGTCTTAAGTCTTTTAAAAGCAAACAAAGTCTCTTTCAAGCACAAAGTACCTGGTTCGCGTGAAAAATCTCTGCAAAGAACTGCAGAGGAGGAGATGCGTGGAAACAAACGGGTGTGCGTTGATTTCTCGGCGATGCGTTGTTTAGTTTTCACGCAGGGACAGCTGTGCGTAGATTTCTGGTGCTCAGTCGTGGATCCTTTTCGGGTTGCGTTTTTTTCCAGACGTCCCGGGGATGATGCGTGGATTTCCAGCACTGGCAGGATGAAGTCACAGGAGCTGCGTCGATTCGGTGGGCGTTGCATAAAGTTTTCTACCACACGGCAAGCACTGCGTCGATTCCTCTCTGGAAGTTGGGCTGCTTCGTTCTGGGTCGGCTGTACGTCGATCCGGTGAGGCCGTGCGTTTAATTTCCAGTCGCTAAACAGGCGCTGCATCGATCTCCTTGTTGCGAACTCTGGCTGCGTCTTTCCGATTTGACGTGCAGTGAAATGTTCACCACGGTGCAGGCTGTGCGTCGTTTCTTGCAGGCTGTGCGTCAAATTTCGTGGCACAAGGAGTCCTTCTTGTACAGATGAAGTCTTTTTGGTCCTGAGACTTCAGGGAACAGGAGGCAAGCTCTATCCAAGCCCTTGGAGGGCACTTCTTCACCACAACCAGAGAGCTGCAAGGCAGCAGGGCAACAGCAAGGCAGCAGTCCTTCACAGAAAGCAGACAGGTGAGTCCTTTGAGCAGCCAGGCAGGTCTTTTGGCAGGATGCAGGTTCTGGTTCAGGTTCTCTTCTTCAGGAAGTGTATGTTAGGTAGAGTGTCTACCCCAAGAAGTGTCTAAATTGGTAGGGTCAGAGACCCTGCTAAAATACCCAAATGTACCTTCGAAGTGGGGGAGACTTCAAAGAGTGGCTTAGAAGTGCACAAGGTCCCCTTTCAGTTCCATCCTGTCTGCCAGGGTCCCAGTACGGGGTGTGGCAGTCCTTTGTGTGAGGACAGGCTACTGTCATTTGACATGTAAGCGTGAAGCCCTCCCCCCTCCCAGCCTAGGATGACCCATTCAAAATGCAGCTGTATGCAAGTGAGGCTGAGTATCCTGTGTTTGGGGTGTGTCTGAGTGAATGCACAAGGGAGCTGTCAACTAAACTTAGCCAGACATGGATTGGAAGGCACAGAAGGATTTAAGTGTAGAGAAATGCTCTCTTTCTAAAAGTATCATTTCCAAACTAGTAATATAAAATCCAACTTCACCAGTCAGTAGGATTTTGTATCACCATTCTGGCCATACTAAATTTGAACTTCCTACTTCTTTCAGATCAGCCGCTACTACTCAAACAATGTATGAGGGCAGCCCCAATGTTAGCCTATGAAAGGAGCAGGCCTCACAGCAGTGTAAAAATGAATTTAGGAGTTTTTTCACTACTAGGACATGTAAGCTACACAGGTACATGTCCTGCCTTTTGCCGACACAGCACCCTGCCTTATGGGTTACCTAGGGCATACCTTAGGAGTGTCTTATGTGTAGAAAAAGGGGGGTTTTAGGCTTGGCAAGTACTTTTAAATGCCAAGCCGAATTGGCAGTAAAACTGCACACACAGGCCTTGCAATGGCAGGCTTGAGATAAGGTTAAGGAGCTACTTAAGTGGGTGGCACAACCAGTGCTGCAGGCCCACTAGTAGCATTTAATCTACAGGCCCTGGGCACATATAGTGTACTCTACCAGGAACTTATAAGTAAATTAAATAGTCCAATTGGGTATAAGCCAATGTCACCATGTTTTAAGGAGAGAGCATATGCACTTTAGCACTGATTAGCAGTGGTAAAGTGTGCAGAGTCCTAAAGCCAGCAAAAATGAGATCAGAAAAAGAGAAGGAGGAAGGCAAAAACTTTGGGGGTGACCCTGCCGAAAGGCTATTTCCAACACTTATATTGCAAGATATCCTGCAACCTATATGTACTATATAACTACTGCTGGCTTTTGCAGCGTAATAGTACTGTGTAAAGTTCTGGCAACTGCTTTGTAGCAGGGTCTTACTGATGTGTTGGGCCTAATGATATTGTGCACAATACAGTTTATTTTTATATAACTTGATGTTGTGTTTCCTTTGTGGTGGAGATAGTGCGTCACATACGTTGTGGGTGTTGTGCAAATGCTTTACACATTGCCTCTGGGATAGGCCTGACTGCTTGTGCCAAGCTACCAAGTGGGTGTGCAGGGGTTATCTTGGGTGTGTAACTCCCTTGCCCTGACTAGAGTGGGTGGGTTCTGCCTGGCTTAGGTGTATACCCTACCCAACCAGAAACCCCATTTCTAACAATAGCCATTGTGAACCTGCAGCTAAAACCCACCTTGAAAGACTCCACTGTGGCAGCTGGAAATGGAAGAATTCCTGTCACTGCATGTCAGTGATTTACAAGGAAAGCTTTCAAGCCACTGAAAGTATTGTGGAAACACTTTTTTCCCTTCTTTATATTAATATACAAGCATGCATACCCAAACACTGGAGCAGAGTGCAAAAAACAGAAGTATGACAAGCCGGTTTGAAGTAAAGTGCAGGAAAAACAGGGAAAAAGATGGAGTTAGCTGGGAAGCTGAGACATTGTCATGAGTATGCATGCTGAAAGGAAATGCTAAACAATAGGAAAAAGGCATATAAACATCTAATTAAGGCAAAAAGAAAGAATCAGAAAATGGACTGTAGAATGAAGTAAAGAAGTGCCTAGTGCAGCACGAGATTCTGGGAATTGACCACCTGGAAATGTAAAGGTGGGGCTGTCCACACTGAACAGGTGTTGGAGCTTATGAGTGGCTGAATACGTTAATACCAGGTATCTGGGTAAAGAAGTGAAGATCCCCATACCTATTGCAATAGGCAGCACTATGACCTTATAAGATGAAACATCCAACCTGAAATTGACGAACGGTTTAAACTGAGAACATTGATTTTATAACAGAAAAGGTTATTGCTGCCGTTTATCAGCCAAACAACAAACACCAAGCTCAGCAGAGTCCTAGTTGGTAATTACTGTTCATCAGCAGAGATCTGGACTTGAATGTTATTAATTGTTTTTAACTCTTGCTACAAATTTAGGAAAGTTTCTGATTCATGATGACTGGCTATCACTGAACCAATACACAAGAAAGGTAATCATTCAGATATGTCTAATTGACCTCCAACCTCATTACAACACTGGGTCAGGAAAATAAATGGCAAACCCTTGCCAAACTAACTTCAAAAATGGATTAAGAATGAAAATATACTTTCTAGAGCACAAGCTGGTTTAGAAGTGGCCAAAGTACTATGGAACAATTCATGAGATTAAAGGTAATTTGCAGAAAGTATTATGAAATCAAGAAATCTGCCTTAGTCCTCCCTTTTATTGAGTCAAAGCCCACTTTAGACTTAGAAGATTGGAGCTTGTTGTGGAGGAACTTGAAGGAACAAGGCATCCCAGAGCATCAAATTACAGCTGTGATCAAGCTACACCAGTGTAATAGAGCAAGAGTCAGGTACGAGAGGAATGGATCATGTACTAATAGTTTCATGTTAAATTTAGGGTTTTGACAAGAGTGTGTTTTAAATCCAACTCTATTCAATCTTTATGGAAATTATGTTGAAAAATATTTACTAAACATGAATGTGGACGCTCTAAGGGGTGAGAAAATAGCGAAACTATTCTTTGATGATGATCCCGTTTTCTTGACTTTAACAGACCTAACAATTAATGAAGTTGTTAAAGGCTTGGGATATTGTGAGGAAAATAAGGCAGCCAATCATACTGAGGCAAATTAAATTTATGACTATAAAGCAAAGGTAATATCTGAAACAAACGTTCATGGTGAATGCAGTGCCAATAGAGAGAGTATCACAGTTCAGATACCTAGGAACTGTATTTGATATTAGACTTTAATGAACTCACTAGAAAGAAAGGATAGCATATCTGATGAAGCAGAATAAATGGTGATTCAATTAAAATTATTCTAGAAGTAAACAAAATGAAGGTGCTTGCAGCAAAGATCTATGGAGCAGAAATTTGGAGTGTTAAAAGTATATTGAGTTCCAGAAAATTGAGAAGTATTTTCAGAGAAACATTATGCTTTTGGGGCCAGGGAACACAATTGAAATTTTAAGACTGGAGCTCAGGCTCAAACCTATAGAAGAAATGATGGAGTAGGGACTCATATTTTTTTGGAAACCTCCCAATGCTGAAGTGTACTGAAAATCTGTCCAAGAACTCATTCACAGGGGTTACTTGGGGAAGAGTCCATGGATTTATCATGTGAAAAATAGTTTTTAAAAAACAGGCTTCAGTGATCTGTGGGGCAATCCAAACAAATTAAGCGTGCCAAGTATTGATGTGATTAAGGCAAACTGCTCGGACAGGAAACTCTATGAATCTATTGCTAACACCAGTGAAGGCTCATTGTTGAGAGATTATCTGGGTAGGGGCGGCTTCTCCATTACGGTGGAGGAGCGTCGCCCCCGCCAGCAGTAGCAGCTGCAAACCTTTTTAAAAAAAAACAATAATAAACTGTGTTTATTTTCACTTTTTGGGAAAAGGGGTGTGGCCTCGGGGGTGACAAGCAGTGAGGGGGCGCACAACACTCCCCCTCAAAGCGCATGTATGTTTGGTCAGCCGTCTTGGGCTGGCCAAACACACATGTGCAGTGGGTTCTCTTTAGATCAGCAACACAGTTGCTGGGCTGGAGAGAGCATGCATAGGCTCCCAGTCTGCCTGGGAGCGCCCTGGCTGGGTGCTTCCAGCCTATTCTAATGCTGCTCTAAGCAGCATCAGGATTGGCATAGGGCAGGCTGGGAGCGTGTGCCTGCAGAAGAGTGGGAGAAGTGGATGGAGCCACGGCAGCAGAGGTAGGATTTTTTATTCTTCATTTATTCTTTTTCATTTAATCCCCCCGTGCTGCCCCGCCCCTTTTGCATGCTGTGACACAACTGCATCTGGGTCTAAAAACCTAAAGAGACTTTGAACTCTACATTGATGCAATTGTGCCAGCTGCTCAATATTCATTATATTCCAAATTCAGACTTGGAACCTTGCCTCTATTATCATTTACTGCAGAATGGTCTTCCATAAATACAAAGAGCGGTGCATGTAATAGTACATTGGGAGGCCAGAAACCATGGTTATTTTTTTCTCTCTTATACCCAGTCTGTCACCCCACTCAAACATATTTTGGTCCCTCTGTTCATGAACTACAGACTAACAATCACTTATGAAGCAATGGCGCTGTCCAATAAAACTGAAATGCCAAATATTTTTCTCATGGTTGCATCTCCTCAGCCTAGATGCTTACCAGGGCTGCCATTAAATGTTAAATGTGTTGACTATTTTACATAATGTATAATATCATCATGAACTTTAACTGTGAACCAACAAACAAAGTTTTACCTGCTTCATGTCCTTTAGTTGTACATCTTTATACTAAAATTAAGCGTTTACTACCATTAGCTATTTTATATGTTATAAGCCCATTACATACCATTTATTAAAAAATGGAATGTCTGAAACAATAAATCTGACTGGCTAGGCTTCTTTCAACGACAACATATTCACAAGTCCTCTGTAAACCAGTATCACCCAATACTAAGGGAATTAAATCTTCACCACTCACTACAAGTAAACTACTACCTAGCCTACAGCCTCTCTCTAACTTGGAAAGAAACATTGAAAACAGTTTCCCAACCAAACAAACACTGTCACCTAAAGGACGGCTTGCTGGCAAACTACCAGGTGGCATTCAGAATAGGTTGGAAAAGAAACAGCTACGTTGAAAGTACATAACAATGAACACCACATTGTTAAGAATTGCATTGTTAGACCTGCCCGCCACCTTTTCATGATTGATACAGCAGACTCCTCATGAGAGTGTAAACTGCATAAGCAGTAGAATAAAAGACTGAATTGTTTCACATCCCATGCACCACTTTCTTCGAGAGGTTAAGCTCAGAGACCAAGGGCCCGATTCACAAAGGAAAACCTACACTTTTGTGTAAATTTACTCTTATTCGGTATTCACAAACAAACAATTTAATGGTAAATGGACACTCTGCAGTCGGGCAGAGAACTCCGCATACAAAAAGATGGGGCAGGGCTATATTGTTTGTAGATACCGAAACACAGTAAACGTACACAAACTTGTATGTTTAGTTTTGCGGAAAGGGTCGTACATCTTGGCCACAGTTGTACTGATCTTTGGAGTCCTCACTGCCTGGTCCTGGCCCCTAAATTATTCAGACTTTACATGAAGAGCCTGCTGCTGATTCTGGAAACCTTAGGTGTCACAGTGTACCAATGAGATGCTGACTCCACAATCCCAGCCAAACACCTCAACTATAGAGGAGATTGCTATCCTAGGAAATTGCCTTTCCTAACTTCAAACCTGGATGATTAAGAATGTTCTTCTTTTAAACTCACATACAAATAAAAACCGTCTCATTTCAAGCTCCTTTCAAAGAATGCTTGACCTTCTAATAACACTGTTGATGAACTTACAGCAGTTCTGTCCCCATCCACCTCCTTCATTTAATCATTGGGGTTCACACTGGACTCACCTCTCACACGTAACCCATATGCCAGCAGGGTGGCCAAGATGGCAGCTTTCATTTTCATAACCCCTCCCCCCTGCCCCACGATCACCACCACAAAAGATCTGGCATCTCATCTCAGCTAGTCATTTTACACTCACTAGTCATACCCACAGTGGATTTTAGAAACACAGTACTGGGAGGCATGCCTAAAACATCCATCAGCCAATACCAAGCAGTTCTCCATATGATGACCATATGTTTGATATACTCCATTAATAGATACATTGTCCACATATTTTGTGACTTACACTGTCTCCCCCTCCTGGGTGGAGTTCAAAATCCGCTGCCTAGTCCACTAGGTCATTTTAAAAAACCAATAGAAGTATTCGCTACCTTGCTGATGTTTTCACCATCTCTGGCAGCTTGAGAGGCCTAAGATAAGGACATTCATGGAAGCGCCCACATTAAAAAACTTTCACTGTGAGAAAGCAATCTTTCTGCGGGGCTGCTCTTCAGCATGAAACTCCCTTCCTTCTGACCTAAACAAACATACACTAGTCATCACTTTCATGAAACATGTCTATTCCTACACTAGAGGTAATTATTGGTTTTGATCAGATAACCCTAACACAGAATATAGAAATGTTCTGTTTAACCTTTTTCTCCGAACTATGAACCTTCACCATATCCTGATGTTTCCCTTGTATTTTTTTCATTGTGAGCTAATAAATAGAACACAAAAATAACACTTGAGGAACCCATCAATAGCAAAACAAAAAGAGAAAAATAAGTCACAAGCCTGAGGTTGTAGCTGTATACTGCCCAGAAATACAAAAAGGGACTGGAAGAAAGAAAGACAATGATGGTTCAGACTAAAGAGGTGGGAGGTTTTGACCAGACTGTATTGATACGAGACACCTCCTAAATAACTTCCAAACATTTCTAAGCTGAACACGCTGCTCGTCATTATCTATTACCAAGAACTTGAAAAGGCCAGTATAGATAAATTCATGCTACCAGTTCAATGGGTTGGGAGCCTGGGCCAGTAACCAAGGGGGAGCCAGAATGAGTCGAGCCAGAGCAATAGCAAAAAAATAAATACCACTTAAATGGCTAGGTACAAAAGGTGATTGTTCCAAAATGAATAATTTGGCATCCCACCTCAGAGCGGTTGGACAGAGTAGTTTTAGTTTGTCAAAAACCGTCTGCCAGTAACACAAAATAGATGGACAAGTGGCAAAGATATGGACTGAGTCAGCCATGTCCTCAGAATACCGAAAACACTTTGATTCCTGCCTCAACTTCATGGTAAATAAGCGTTACGAAGCATAGTAAAAGTCATTGATAAATTTAAACTGGTGAGTTTTTACCCGAAAGGCATTCAGGACTGTGTGTGAAAAGACCGTGGTACGTCTTATTTCGTCTGGAGTAACTAAGACCCCAACATGACGGCACCACTTTTTTGGCAATATTCAAAAACATATCCAGTCATTGTGAGACCGCCACAGCCAGAATCATTTTAAAAGAACAATTGATGTCCGTCTTAGATGGACTATGCTGAAAATGGCCAGGAAAAGTATTTGCAGAACAATCAATCTCCGAAACCTTCTGACTTCTGATAAAATGCAGAACTTGTAGGCAGCACAAAAAAATGTGTGTGGGAGAGAGTACCACTGGGATAAAGTCTTGAAGGGGAGAAAACAGTCACCCTCATAAAAGAAGCCCAATGTAAGTAAATCTGATGCCTGTCAGCAATCAATAAAACTTTCATGGACATAACGAGGAAAGTTGGGGTAAAGCCTAAGTTGGAATATAGATTAAATAGTGTTATCCCTGAGATCTGTGTTTTCAGAAAAGCCCAGATAGAGTCAAAGATCCTAAGCGTCTTCAATCAGGTCCTCTTAAAGTAGACAGTGTCAATAACACCAGTATGAGGTATGATGTTCACCCCCAGGGAAGATATTCCAGTAAGAGTTGCCCGAGCCCCCATGTTTCACACCACAGCACTTTAGCTAATCGGAACATGAATGGCATTAAAAAGTATGCTCAAAGATCAGATAGTGACAATCCACCCTCCAGTCGTGGCCACTGTAACAAGCGTATAGTAGCCCTGGGCTTTTTATACCCCCAGATGAATTTATGCCATGTGGCCTCAATTGCTGTAAAGAACCCTTTCGGAAGATACAGGGGTATGCACCGAAAGCTATGAATAACGAGGGAGAATTATCATTTCAATTAGATTACATCAGCTGATCAGGCTGATGTGTAGGCAGCGCCTCTTGCTAAATATCTCCAGAGTGCTACATGAGAGTACACCAAAATTCTTGATCACCTATTCAATTTTCTGAGAAAATTCGACCCCCAAGTAGGTAGCCAATTTGGGCCATCAACTGTCCTCCCGAGAAGGAGCAACATTAGCAAGTAACAGGGTCTTATTGAGGTTAAGTTTATGTCCTGAGATAGCCTCATTTACACATAACATATGTTCAATGACAACTAAGGAATCCTCAGGAGCAGCAGTCAGAATAGTAAGACTGCCTGCATAAGAAAGAACTTTACTATCATGTTGGTTGATCCACAACAGGGCGATGTCCCATGACCTCTTCATGGCTTGAATATACGGTTCAACATAGAGTGCGAAGAGCAGAGGTGAAAATGGACATCCATGATGAGTACCCCGATTAATCTGAATTATATCAGTTGAAGAGTCAAGACATGAGACTCTGGCCATGGGATGCTTGTAGAGCTGTTGAACACTAGCAATATAGTGTGGTCCAAGCCCAGGAGCTACCACTGTGGCCCGTGCTTCCCATGCCACTGGATTCAAGCTAGCCTGGCTGATGAGGGGTGAAACCCCGAAACCGGTCCCAGGATGCTTGTTTCCGGTCCAGTGAGGACCTGGCTTGGCAGTTCGGTCTGGACTGTTCCCATGCGGAACAGGGTCAAGACTGATTTGCATAAGGCTGGGTCCAAACTGGGGTGGCATGGTGAGCAAAAGAACGATGGATTAAACCCAGATCTATGACTGGGGGTGAGTGTTTGACAATGTTCAGCATTCCGTCCATTACTTGTTGTTTTTGCTTTGTCACCCTAAGTGGGAAGGGTATGCCCAGACGTGGGTCCCGTGCTTCCCATGCCACTGGATTCAAGCTAGCCTGGCTGATGAGGGGTGAAACCCTGAAACCGGTCCCAGGATGCTTGTTTCCGGTCCAGTGAGGACCTGGCTTGGCAGTTCGGTCTGGACTGTTCCCATGCGGAACAGGGTCAAGACTGATTTGCATATGACTGGGTCCGAACTGGGGTGGCATGGTGAGCAAAAGAACGATGGATTAAACCCAGATCTATGACTGGGGGTGAGTGTTTGACAATGTTCTGCATTCCGTCCATCACTTGTTGTTTTTGCTTTGTCACCCTAAGTGTGAAGGGTATGCCCAGACGTGGGTCCCGTGCTTCCCATGCCACTGGATTCAAGCTAGCCTGGCTGATGAGGGGTGAAACTCCGAAACCGGTCCCAGGATGCTTGTTTCCAGTCCAGTGAGGACCTGGCTTGGCAGTTCGGTCTGGACTGTTCCCATGCGGAACAGGGTCAAGACTGATTTGCAAATGGCTGGGTCCAAACTGGGGTGGCATGGTGAGCAAAAGAACGATGGATTAAACCCAGATCTATGACTGGGGGTGAGTGTTTGACAATGTTCAGCATTCCGTCCATCACTTGTTGTTTTTGCTCCGTCCAGGAAGGAGGCCTGTGACTTTGCATGATGGGTTTCTTGAAGGCAAAAAGGATGGGCTGTAGGCAGTGCACCTCCTCTCTGATTAGTTTATGCTTATGGGCTACTTTTAGGCCATTGATATTCCGCAAGAGGATATGAATCCACTGGTCAAGACCCCCCACTGGCTAGCCCTTGACATGCTCAGTCGGACATCCACTTGCTTCCTCTCTGCCACTTAGCCAGTAGCTCTTTGACATTCAAAGCTTCAGACCATAAATATGTTTGCCTCTTATGTTGGATACACAGAGTTACAGGCTCCAGCCGTGAGACTGATGCTCCAAGCAGCTTGAGTGCCGGGATAGGTTTTCCTAACTGCCAATGCCGGACCACAGTTTTGTGACAAAAGTCAAAACATATAAAGAAATGCACTCCGGCTGCCTTCACTGGAGATCTGGGGTGAGCAGCACAGTGCATCTCTTGGCTGAGCAGAAAATTACCCACGAATATCAAGACGGCCGCTGGATAACGAGGATGTGATCCCTCCTGTGGAGGATGAAATGGATAATGATGGACGCTCTGAGTCATGCAGTCCATATCCCAGATGGTGTTGCGGCATTAGCGGTGTGTTGGCACTCTCCCCTGGCCTGAGGACGTGGGCTATGGCCTGCTGGCCCGGGAGTTTGTTCTTGCTATGGGCTGGACCATGGCTTGAACGCTCCTCACCTCGTTCGCCTTTCCCTGCGGATCGGTTTTGCTGTACCATGCTGTTGATTCTTGTGGTGCTGGTGGTAGAGCCGATGTTGTGAGAAAGTAGCCTCTTTCTAGCCTTGTTACCCCCACTTTTGGCCTGTTTGTGAGTGTATGTCAGGGTGTTTTCACTGTCTCACTGGGCTCCTGCTAGCCAGGGCCCAATGCTCATAAGTGAAAACCCTATGTTTTCAGTATGATGTTTGTTATGTGTCACTGGGACCCTGCTAGCCAGGACCCCAGTGCTCATAAGTTTGTGACCTATATGTATGTGTTCCCTGTGTGATGCCTAACTGTCTCACTGAGGCTCTGCTAACCAGAACCTCAGTGGTTATGCTCTCTCTGTCCAAAATTGTCACTAACAGGCTAGTGACCAATTTCACCAATTTACATTGGCATACTGGAACACCCTTATAATTCCCTAGTATATGGTACTGAGGTACCCAGGGTATTGGGGTTCCAAGAGACCCCTATGGGCTGCAGCATTTCTTGTGCCACCCAGAGGGAGAGCTGACAATTCTTACACAGGCCTCCCAGTGCAGCCTGAGTGAAATAACGTCCACGTTATTTCACAGCCATTTACCACTGCACTTAAGTAACTTATAAGTCACCTATATGTCTAACCTTTACCTGGTAAAGGTTGGGTGCTAAGTTACTTAGTGTGTGGGCACCCTGGCACTAGCCAAGGTGCTCCCACATTGTTCAGGGCAAATTCCCCGGACTTTGTGAGTGCGGGGACACCATTACACACGTGCACTATACATATGTCACGACATATGTATAGCGTCACAATGGTAACTCCGAACATGGCCATGTAACATGTCTAAGATCATGGAATTGTCACCCCAATGCCATTCTGGCATTGGGGAGACAATTCCATGATCCCCCGAGTCTCTAGCTCAGACCCGGGCACTGCCAAACTACCTTTCCCGGCGTTTCACTGCAGCTGCTGCTGCTGCCAACCCCTCAGACAGGTTTCTGCCCTCCTGGGGTCCAGCCAGGCTTGGCCCAGGAAGGCAGAACAAAGGACTTCCTCAGAGAGAGGGTGTTACACCCTCTCCCTTTGGAAAAAGGTGTCAGGGCTGGGGAGGAGTAGCCTCCCCAAGGCCCTGGAAATGCTTTGATGGGCACAGATGGTGCCTATCTCTGCATAAGCCAGTCTACACCGGTTCAGGGATCCCCCAGCCCTGCTCTGGCGCAAAACTGGACAAAGGAAAGGGGAGTGACCACTCCCCTGACCTGCACCTCCCCTTGGAGGTGCCCAGAGCTCCTCCAGTGTGCTCCAGACCTCTGCCATCTTGGAAACAGAGGTGCTGCTGGCACACTGGACTGCTCTGAGTGGCCAGTGCCAGCAGCTGACGTCAGAGACTTCTTCTGATAGGCTCCTTCAGGTGTTGCTAGCCTATCCTCTCTCCTAAGTAGCCAAACCTCCTTTTCTGGCTATTTAGGGTCTCTGCTTTGGGGAATTCTTTAGATAACGAATGCAAGAGCTCATCAGAGTTCCTCTGCATCTCTCTCTTCACCTTCTGCCAAGGAATCGACTGCTGACCGAGCTGGAAGCCTGCAAAACTGCAACAAAGTAGCAAAGACGACTACTGCGACCTTGTAACAGTGATCCTGCCGCCTTGTCGACTGTTTTCCTGGTGGTGCATGCTGTGGGGGTAGTCTGCCTCCTCTCTGCACTAGAAGCTCTGAAGAAATCTCCCGTGGGTTGACGGAATCTTCCCCCTGCAACCGCAGGCACCAAAGAACTGCATCACCGGTCCTCTGGGTCTCCTCTCAGCACGACGAGAGAGGTCCCTTGAACTCAGCAACTCTGTCCAAGTGACTCCCACAGTCCAGTGACTCTTCAGTCCAAGTTTGGTGGAGGTAAGTCCTTGCCTCCCCACGCTAGACTGCATTGCTGGGAACCGCGTGTTTTGCAGCTACTCCGGCTCCTGTGCACTCTTCCAGAATTTCCTTTGTGCACAGCCAAGCCTGGATCCCCGGCACTCTAACCTGCAGTGCGCGACCTCCTGAGTTGTCCACCGGCATCATGGGACCCTCTTTTGTGACTTTGGGTGAGCTCCTGTTCACTCCACTTCATAGTCCCTGTTCCAGCACTTCTGCGGGTGCTGCCTGCTTCTGAGAGGGCTCCTTGTCTTGCTGGACGCCCCCTCTGTCTTCTCACGCAATTGGCGACATCCTGGTCCCTCCTGGGCCACAGCAGCATCCAAAAACCCTAACCGCGACCCTTGCATCTAGCAAGGCTTGTTTGTGGCCTTTCTGCACGGAAACACCTCTGCACGACTCTTCACGATGTGGGACATCCTTCCTTCAAAGGGGTTCCTAGCCCTTTGTCGTTCTTGCAGAATCCACAGCTTCTACCATCCGGTGGCAGCTTCTTTGCACCCACAGCTGGCATTTCCTGGGCATCTGCCCACTCCCGACTTGATCGTGACTCTTGGACTTGGTCCCCTTGTTCCACAGGTACTCTCGTCAGGAAATCCATTGTTGTTGCATTGCTGGTGTTGGTCTTCCTTGCAGAATTCCCCTATCACGACTTCTGTGCTCTTTGGGGAACTTAGGTGCACTTTGCACCCACTTTTCAGGGTCTTGGAGTGAGCTATTTTTCTAACCCTCACTGTTTTCTTACTGTCCCAGCGACCCTCTACAAGGTCACATAGGTTTGGGGTCCATTCGTGGTTCGCATTCCACTTCTAGAGTATATGGTTTGTGTTGCCCCTATCCCTATGTGCCCCCATTGCATTCTATTGTGACTATACATTGTTTGCACTGTTTTCTATTGCTATTACTGCATATTTTGGTATTGTGTACATATATCTTGTGTATATTTGCTATCCTCATACTGAGGGTACTCACTGAGATACTTTGGCATATTGTCATAAAAATAAAGTACCTTTATTTTTAGTATATCTGTGTATTGTGTTTTCTTATGATATTGTGCATATGACACTAGTGGTACTGTAGGAGCTTCACTCGTCTCCTAGTTCAGCCTAAGCTGCTCTGCTAAGCTACCTTTTCTATCAGCCTAAGCTGCTAGACACCCCTCTACACTAATAAGGGATACCTGGGCCTGGTGCAAGGTGTAAGTACCCCTTGGTACCCACTACAAGCCAGTCCAGCCTCCTACAGATGTGTGGATGCGCATCCTCTGGACGGAGTGGGGCCGGTCCTCTGATAGTAGTGGTGGGCTTGTCATGGGCTCCTCTCGCTGCTCTGGAACAGCGCTTTCACTTTCCCCGGGACCTCCGAAGTAGCCACCCTGCTCTCTCAGCTGAGTCCGCACATTGCGCCCATGGGGCGGGCTCTCTTTACAGACTTCCCTCAGCCGAACAGTGAAAGGGGAGAGCGATTACAGTTTTCCTCTGATTCCCAGCTCCGGGGGAGAAACGCCCAGAGACAGAGGAGGCACCGGAGGTGCAGGTACCGGCTTTTACTTTCCCTGTTGCTTTGACTGATATTGACACAAATCTCTATTAAATGGCAGGGCCTGTCAAACTGGAGGCTTTGTCCAGCGGTTACAACTCGCCATAGTCCTTCTTTGCTACTTTGTGGCTATCAGGGAAAAAAGCAGAAGAACTTTAAAGTCTTCTTGCAACTCCAACCACCATCAGGCTTGGAAGAGCGGATTGTTTTCTTGCTAGCCTGCCTTGAGCAAAGGAGCTCTCAGTGTGGCTGAGGCTTTAGATGAGTATCTGGGGCATAGGGGTCATTCTGCTATCATATTTCTGCCTCCTAAGTCTGTCAGAATGAGTGTCCTATCTAAGATTACCAATACCTAATGCTGGCCTAACATCAACTGAGGGGGAGAAAGAAAACCCTGCGCTGTCAGGGGGACGCTGGTGCAGCCTTAGGTGTTAGGAAGAACCTTGCTCCCGGGATCCCTGTGAGCAAGGATGGGCTGCTCCCCCCCCCGCTCGAGGCAGCACCCAGGTATCAAACAACCTCAGGCTCTTGGGGGTCCCAGAAGGAGCAGAGGGGGATGATCCTAGAGGTTGCATAGTTTATCCTTTCAGGGAGGCCTTCCCTACATTGGGGGACCCTTGTTTAACATAGTTTCACTGCAAAGAGTTTTAAGACATTGTGGTCCAGATGTACTATATACAAGGCATGAGATAACTATATAAATAAATAAATACACCCTGCTTTGCTCATGCCTGAAAAACCTTGTAATGTTTAGGGTTTTGCCCAGTTCAGAACTCACAGGGAACTGCTTGTGGAAACTACCATCATTACTGATGCTTACTGTAGTAGTGTAACAAGGATGACATGGGCATTGGTGCAGGCAAGACAAATGTCACCTTTTACTGCTGTTGGGAGTAGTAAAACACATCATTGTCAGGGTTCAATGGGCTATTGAGGGCTCTGGGCTCTAGTGCCACTGCACCTGCTTCACCAGTGGTAGCTGGACTCCTGGTCAACTGCAGGTAAATTCCTATTTATGCTGTGTCCACAAGTGTTGTTGGTACCTTGCTGTCTGCTTTGCGGTAATTGCTACTACGTGCCATTTTAGATACTGACCTCAGGTAAACTGCTGCCTCTAGTAAATGCCGGCCCTGCAATCATTTTCCTGTTCAACATTTGCTATAGCACATGGTCATTTTTTTCATATGCTGTCAGGTCCTTCACTCTGGTTTAGAAATGTTCCGGCTGATCAATTTCCCTTCTTTCTTTATTGCTGCTGTTTAATCTAAAATATGAGCCCTAGTGTTGTACATATTAGAGCCTATTGACTGGACTCTATGGAGTTTTGATGGAACCTTTGGAGCCGGGGGACTACTCCTTTGGAGTTTCTCTGATGTGGGTGCCACTTAAATGCCTGAAAACCTCAGTAAAGGTTTGTCCAATGTGTCTCAGTAGGTCTAGGCGAAATTGAATTTACAGCAGCATAATTTTTTGGTTCATTTTGAGAATTTTGCGTTATGCTTGTTACTCAAAATTCCCAAAATTACTCTTTTACACCATTTGCGGTGAAAATGTACAATAAACATGCCATTCACGGCAAAAATAAATTGCGAAAGCACAGGAACCACATAACTTGAACGGTTGTTGTTCAAGATGCTTCTGGTTTTTTGCACTTTTTTAAAGCTTTGTGTCAAAAATTGATGCAAGGATACATTTCAGACTAAATGACAGATTTACATTTTGTGTAATTACATATAATTTCGTGTACTTTTTTTGGAAATTTTACATAGTTTTACATAAGGTCAATGTTGGAAATGGCTCTTTTTGCAGGGTTATCCACAAACTCTTTACCTTTGACCCCTTGGTTTTAACTGTGAGCTGCATTTCACCCCTGCTGACTAGGGCTAAAGTGCAAGTGTCCCCTGTCTAAATTGTATGGGTATTGGCATATTTTATTTACTATTAAGTCCCTAGTAAAGTGCACTGTGTGTGCCCAGGGCCTGTACGTCACATGCTACTAGTGGGCCTGCAGCATTGATTGTGCTACCCCCACACGAGTAGCCCTGTAAACATGTCTCAGACCTGCCTCTGCAGTGTCTGTTTGGGCAGTTTTAAACAGTCACTTCGGCCTGGCTAGGGCACCCAATTGCCAGGCACAAACCCAGTGGTGGCTTGTGACATTTGAAAGTGGCAGGGGGTAAAAGCTGGGTATGACTTTTATGTAGCGCGTGATGCGAGCAAGCATAAAGGACAAATATGGGGGCCATTGTAGTCCTTCTCCCCATGTAAATTGAGAAAAAATTGACAAATGGTGTATTTGAAAGCAAATTAATTTAGTGAGAAAGCAAGGTTTATAAAGCAGTGCAAATGTATAGCCTTGAAATATTAATCACATTACAACAAACTGTCCCATATCTTACTGTAATAGTAAGTTCAATGGTTATTGTAATGTGCAAGTTGAACAGCATGACAATTTCAGGCCCTTTATAGTGTGTGCTTGTGCAGTGTCTTGCACTGTATGCGGCATCAGCTTTGGAAGAATATTTTCTAACCAGACATCAGGAAGCACCCACAGCTGCTGGCTGCATCAGTAATACAGAAATATGTGCAACCAGCTCTTTAAGTGGGATGAAAAAAGTGGAGGCTCTCTAAAAGAGACATGTAAAATACATTTCTGTGATTCCCTTAGTGTGCCACCTGACCTGTATTTTGGCTTCTCTCTGAGATGTTATTGCATCCAAAAATATAACACAACAACTGACATACACCTAAAACTTGTCAGTCCCATTGGCTTTCTTAATGGCTGTTATCTGTTTAAGATAAATCAGTAACAACAATCATTTCTTACAAATAATTAATATTGGAAATGTTTCAATCCTGAAATTGTGAGAGTATGAATTAAATATTATTGAGGCCTGTGGAAGGAGTATGGTCTTCAGTTATGTGTGTGTTATGTTATATATGTATGCCCTTTTTCTCTGCACATCTCATCCATCTGCACGTTTTCAATCTCCTCTCTTTCTCTCTCCTCTGCACTCTCTTTTCACTGTTGCCTGAATGCACTTCCTCACATCTCCCTCATTTTACAATCTCAAACATACACTGCATTCATACACATGCAAGCACTTTATTTCCTTTTGCTTTTGTCTTCTAAATGTTTTGAACTCTTTGCACAACCTTTGCACACATTTACACTGAATTTCAATTGTAGCTGGGATACATCACCATTGTTCTGTGTGCTCTGCAGAGGCGCTAACACACTGACAGGCACTTTGCTTTTCTTCAGCCTCCGCTCCAGTGCTCTCAATCAAGGCCCCTCATAAATCACTGGCACAAGTCAAAGTGTCCACTATATAAGAGTAGGAAAATGCACCAAATGAAATACAGAAACAGAGCATGATGAAACAGCTAACTCTCTTGGTGAATGCAACATTAAGTAAAACATGATAAAAGAGAGAAACAAAATCACTGACACATATTACTTTAATGTTTTTAACATACATTGTTTGCAAATCAATCCATGTTTTGGCATTAATTTTAAGGGCATGCAGATAGGGCCAGCTTTAACCCATGCAGAAGATAACTGCCTTTCCTGTAAGAACATATTTCTCACTTTGAGCTTGACACGGATATGTGGATAAACTTTGCAAGGGAAATCAGAATCCTGCTCGTCTTTTGGAACAATTTAGCGGAGGAACAAATACAGCAGCTCCACTTTTGAAAGGGACAGCAACTTGCAGCCATGGCCTGAGATGTCAAAGTGGGGTAGGTTAAGGTGACAAGGGGTCTCAGCACACTATAAAGAACCCAAGATTAACATAATAACGCTTGCCATTACCGAGGACAAGGCACTGAACTAGATGTGACTGCATTCACTCCTACTGCGTGATGAATGGTAAAGGTTGGGATCGATGCCTGTGAATGACATATTCCAACCCTCGAGCAGGAATGAACACTCCAATGCCCCAAACCATGACGCTAAAAGCGCCACTGGCCTGTAGTGTATACCACCGTAGACCACAATGGAAATGAAGGGCTTTAGTGCAGCCAGTCCTGCATCATGCGTCACAGTGCAGAGAAGATGATTTACTGCCTGGCTTCCTACTCCAAAGCGAGGTGGGGCAGGCACATCGATTTGTTTAGAGATATGATCGTATCTCTAAACAAATGGATCTATTTAATATTTTTTAATGTTGATGTGCAGGAATTTCAGAGGGGCACAACCCCTTAGCCCTAGAGGCGAAACCACCACTGCCTAAGCCTTCCCTTTTGCTACATGTAAGTCACCACTAAAGTAGGCCCAATGCAGCCCCATGGGTAAGGTGCAGTGTAATTAAAAGGTAGGACATGTACTGGTGTGCTTTACATGTCCTGACAGTGAAATGCTGCTAAATTCGTTTTTCACTATTGCAAGGCCTATCTCTCCCTTAGGATAACACGGGGTTTGCCTTGAAATATCTTTTAAGTGTAATTTCCAATTGGGAGCAGATACAGATTTGGAGTTTGGGGTCTCTGAACTCACCATTTAAAAATACATCTTTTGGTGAAGCTGTTTTTTGAATTGCAAGTTTGAAAATGCTGCTTGCTTAACCATTCTGTGCCTCTGCCTGTCTGCTGAATACAAGTCTGGGTAAGGTTGACAGTTGGGCTATTTGTGTATTCCCTCTAGACTGTCACACAAAGAGAGCTAGCTGAGGTGTGCCCTACATATCCTGATTGCCCATCACCAGGCTTATGGATCTTCCGGAGCTAGAGGGGTGGGAGGAGCTGACACTTGCACCCGAATAGAGCTGTGCCTGTCCTCACACAAAGCAGTCTCCAACACACTGGAGTCTGTCTGGGACCAGGGAAGAGAAAGGAAGAGAAAGGCAGGGTCTTGTGCAGTACAAAGACTTCTCTTTGAAGGTTGCCTACTTCAAAGACATAAATGGGTATAAGTATTGGACCTCTGACCCCCACAGAGTAAGAATCCTTCTGGATTGAGGACATTCTGCCAGGAAGAAGAGCTGGATGCTGTAGGATGGACTTCCACTCTGCCTGTTGCTTTGCTGTGCTGGCCTGCTACTTGCTGCTTCTGCCCTGGGGGTGAAAGGACCTGGCTTTGCTTTCTACATCCTGCTTCCAAAGGATCCCCAAAGGCTTGGACTGAGGTTACCTCCTGTTAAGAAGCATCAGGGACATCAAAGACTTCATTTGCCAGTGCCTGGACTCTTTTGCAGAGAGTCCTGACTTGCCAAGTGGTGCCAAATCGAGTTCCTGGGTGCTTGGGAGTGAGATCTGGTGCAACCAAGAAGAAACCAAGACCATTGACTCCAGAGCAAATTTGGATGTCTGATTCCACACCGCCAGCTGCACAGGAGCCGTGGTCCCCGCTGAGTGCAGCGACCGAAGTCGCAGGCTCGACGCTGTTGCAGTGCCTTCGAAGTCCCGCCACAGTGTGTGTCCAGAGTGCCGTGTCACTGACATCTGTGGCACACAGCTCTAACTCAGCACAGCACCAGTGGCCCTGTGGTGGTATCGCAACATTACAAAGTCGATGCTTCGTGTCTTGACCTGCTGAATTTATCAATCTCATCTTGTAGTAAGAACCAATGCCTCACCACAGACACCACCTCACCTCCCTTGCCTGGCAGTAAGGAACCGGCGTTGCATCGGCGCCAGTGACCTCTCACCTCCGCGATTCCATGCAACGTCTTTGTTTCCTCATCGTTTTCCAAAGGCACTGTACCTGGGGTCCATGCAACTCCTTGAGGGCTTCGGACAGTTGGAGCTATTGTGTTTCTAAGCGCTATACTCAGATTGAATCTTTGAAAATTTGTATCTTTACTTGTGTATGTTGGATTTTTGTTGTTTTGGTCTTGCTTTACTCGGATAAATATTGGCTATTTTCCTAAACTGGTGTGGAGTACTTTTGTGGTGTTTTCACTGTGTTACTGTGTGTGTGTGTGTGTACAAGTACTTTACACATTGCCTCTGAGATAATCCGGACTGCTCATGCTAAGCTACTAGGGGGTGAGAAGGGGTTATCTTAGCTGTGTGAGTCCCATACCCTGACTAGAGTGAGGGTCCCTACTTGGACAAGTTGTAAACAACTGCCATCTAGAGACCCAATTTCTAACAATTAATTTCACACACATCCAAATTTCTATTTCTACTAGGCACTTGTGACTGCACACTATTCCAACTGGTAGGTCTCTGATTTGTCTTCCTTGTAGACTAGCTTGTGTTTCTACTCTATCCTGGCCCAGCTGCTATTATGATAAACTGTAAGTTCTTTCAACCACTCTCCTCCCTTATTTAGGATATCCGTTGGGAAATAAGGCTAAAGATCCATTTGGAAATGTTATGAAAGTTCCTATGGACTGTTATTGATAAGGCTTTCACTAAGAATCATCATTGGTTCATGCCACTTGAACTACTGAAATTAAAGAATACTTCCACTATGTTTTTGTACAGAGCAACTGTGCATCACATGTTCACTGAAAATAAATGTCCCATAACATTTGAAAGCACAGAATATCTAAGGATCTCATTAGAATTAGTCCAGGAAAATGGCGTTATAATACTGTACTGGGTGTTACTAATATTGGGTGGTATTAACACCCAATTTAAAGGCCATTACAAATTTTAGGCCTAGAATGGGGAAGAACATGCAGGTTCCAGGCTAAAAGGCAGTTTATCACATGTTTTCCTCAAATTCCGGGGCTTTCCATTCACGTTCCTACAAGTAATTTACTCTTACACTTTTGAGTAACTTTACTACTTTTGGCTATTGACCATTCATGAGTGTTAATTTACATAAAGTTACTGCTACTAGTTACTTTACAACTGTATTTGATGTTGCACAAAAGATGCAAAGAGTCTGCCATCAGGGCTTAGATCTCCTTATTGTAAAGTAAAGGGAAATATAAAAGTTTACAAAATTTTTAAAAAATACAAAAATAACTTGATGTTAAACATCAATATTTAATTTAAATGTAGAATAATGCAAAATACTGTGTTAATGACTTCATTTTAAATCCCACATGTAGATACTTAAAATATATTTCACTAAAATTATTCTGAAGTTTAAATTAGACACAAAAGCCCATCTAAAGTAAATCATGTTTATTATTATGTAATAAAACTGATACAAGTGATGTCTATTATTTAATTATATGAAAAAAAAGTCTTACATTAATTTCTAAAATTAAAAAAGCTTACAAATTTTTTTTTAAAGAAAATAATATATATATTTCATTTATAGAAAGAACATTACATTAAATGTGTTTATGTTTTTAAATAGTTTAAATAAAATAAGTCATTTTGACATTAGTTCCTATGTAGTTTTAAGTTAAATACCGCATGCCATTATTTCTTTTGGAAAGTATTGCAGTGCCAGTGGTTGGCCATATGTGGTGCTAGACTTAATCGAGCTGGAGTGCATTTACAATTGTTTTGGTTCTTTTTTGGTTTTAGTAACTATAGAAGGACAGTTTCTGAATAGCAATGGGATTTCCCTTTTCTGGCTGGGTGCGTGTCTCTTCCTAAAACCCTTGCTAGCCCTTAGCAAAACCATACTTACTCCTCCTTTAGCCACTCTTGTTTAATTGCATATTTTTCACTTTTTCCAGCCACTCATGTCTGTTTTTTCCACCTTTAGTATTGCAATATTTATTTATGTGTGTGGAGATCTCTGCGTCTTGGGGCAGCAATCTCTGTACATCAAAGGTAGGTGGGGCGGAGACCTTGGAAGGTAGATATAAAATTGCATTTTGCAGTGTGTTAGTAATACTACTGTAGTAGAAAGTACAGTTTGTGAATGGGGTCACAGTGTCTTTAATCTGTATCGCTGACACAGTACTTCATTATTATCTGTACAGCAAGAAGAAGGAGGGATTGTTAATGAAATACATTTCTATTTGTGGTTTTAGAACGTTTAACAAAGTTGTGAAGTTCTAATTATTTACATAATCTGTCTGGTTGTTCTGTGCACTATTTAGAAGACATGAAGAAAATACTCTTTTCCATGTGGTTGAACCTTGATTGCCTGGCCATGATTCATCATTAGAACTGCTTTAGTTTCATGAACTACAATCACAATTGCAGCCCTCTAGCTATCAAAGGATGACCTGTTGACCCAGCAGTGATTTGGCTGTAGCCATCAATATTCATAATAGGTACTGAAACTAACTCTATGCAGAGCCCTGTCTATGTCACTGTTGGTGATAGTGGTGGAGTACTTACTATTTTTATTACTTTTAAAGTTTGTTATTCAGACTGTATTTAAGTATGCTGCCCTTGCTGGCATGCACCTCTTACAAAATCAGTGGCATCATCTTCAAGCCATCACAAGAGGCCCCTCTGCCTATGTGGCTGAAAATAAGTGCTGGACTGGGAAATAAAGGCATCCCTGCCAAATGTTCAGACCAGCCCACCTCTCTCATATTTGGGAATAATAGGAACAGTCCGGCCCGACCTGCCAGGCCAGGTTCTCCCTGAACCGAAACCCAGAACCAGTTTCACCTAAGGTAAGGCTCATCAGCCAGGCATATCTTGATTCCAATGACACAGTGTGCACGGGACCCACGACTGGGCATGCTGTCATGGCTTATTATGCTGTCCATGCTAAAGTGTACAAAAATGTGATGGATGGAATGCTTGAATTAATCTAACCAGTGCAAAACCATTATTGGGTTGCTTGTGTTCTGGTTCAGGGAGGACCTGGCTTGACAGTTGAGGTTGGACTGTTCCCCAGTGGAGTAGGGTCTTGACTGATTTGTAAATGGCTGGGTCCAAACAGGGTGGCATACTGTGTAAATTAACAGTGAGCCGGAACACAGTCCCAGATAATTAACAGTGCTGAACTTAATTTAAGAATTCCATCCAGCCCTGCTCCCTGTCCCTGGTGACTTTTGGCTCATTTGCTGCCAGGACACCATCAGACTGGAGACAAAGAAGTGTGAAAAATAAATAAACAAGGCAACATACGTTCTGCACTTATTCACACTTATGCGCCCAGGATCTGGAATGACATTCCCATATTCATAAAAACCTGCACCCGTACTGCTTCTATTTAGGAAAGAGCTGAAGACACACTATATCACAATGCTGTAACAGTCCTAATTCACTCATGGAGACCAGCTCCCCCTCCAATCACATGTTGACTTAATCTTTTTTGTTGGACCGCATACAGTGCTCTTCTTCCTATCGGCTGGATTTGTGTTAAATGCATGCAAAGTAAATTCCACATTCATGCAGGAAGCCTGCCTAGATTCCTATTAGGCACATAGTGATGAGCCACCTATTGGCGGTACCCGGAATCTGAAATAAATATTATGGGTATGGAATTGAAGAGCATCTTGGATAAGGACATTATATCGCTTTGCTTGCAGTGTCCATCGAGCACAACAGCAAAGAAGTCAGTTGCACCCTCACCATGCTTGCGATCAATTGCGAATCTCAAAAAATAGGTGCTAAATATACCTATCAGCCTCCACCCCGCTCAAGAAAATAGCAATGCCAGCCGTGCCCTCTCATTACAATTCAGCACACTATAATACATGGTTAGTTATTCAAATCAAAGACACCTGGCAATTATTTCACTCCTGTCTCCTTCCCTGCATTGTTAGTGTGTTTTATTGTTCGCAGCAGGAGGTGAACATCTGCTAAGAAAGCTAAAACCCTGTGCTGCATGCACAAAGAGATGCCTTAAAGAGCAAAAAAAAATCACAGGCTCTGCAAAGAGACGCAGTGCTCATTTAAGAGACGCCAGCACACAGAAAAGATGTCTGATTCTGCAAAGAAAACCAGAACCACTTTACAAATGTCAGACACCAGAAAGAGATGCCAGTCAGCCGAATGAGAATTTGGACACAAAAAAGAGATGCCAAAATCAACAAAGAGATGCCAGACACAGGGAAGAGATGGCAGATTCTTCAAAGAGAGCCCAGACCCAATTAAGAGATGCTAGATTCGGAAAAGAGACGTCACACACAGGAAAGACAAGTCAGTTTTAACATAGACATTCAGACAAGGGAAAAGGATGTAGGTCACAAAAATCAGTCAATCAGTCAATCAGTCATTCATCACTTGTATAGCGTGGCTTGTCACCGGGGTGGGTATCCAGACTCTTGCTACTGGTGTTATTCGAAGTCAAGGGATTTTTGCGAAGGCGAGGTATGCAAAGCGTAGGGTCCTTGGAGGCTGGTGGAGGTGCAGGTAGTGGGTGAGGTAGGTGGGTCCTAGTTGTGGAGGGCTTTGTAGGAATGGGTTAGGAGCTTGAAAAGACATCTCTTGTGGATCGGGAGCTAGTGGAGGTCCTTCAGGTGTTAGGTGAAGTGTGTTCTCTTAGGTAGTTTTAGGATTAGTCTGGCCTCTGTGTTCTGGATTGTTTGGAGTCGCTGCAAGAGTTTGGTGGTGGTGCCAACATAGAGTGCATTGGCGTAGTCTAGGTGGCTGGTGATGAGGGCTTTTGTCACTGTCTTCCTTGTGTCGAAGGGGGAGCCATTTGAAGATCTTGAGGAGTATGCAGAGTGTGTGGAAGCAGGCGGAGGAGACGGCGTTGACTCGTTGTCTCAAAGAGGGTTCACTGTTGAGGATTAAGCTGTAACTGTTGAAGAGGTTAGGGCTGAGTGAGGATCCATGGGGAACTCCGCAGATGGGGTGCTTGGCTTGTGAGGTGAAGTGGGAAGACAAACTCTCTGGGTGTGTCCCGTGAGGAAGGATGCCATCCACCTGAGTGCTCCATGAATGATCCCAATCTGGCACAGTCATTTGATAAGTGTGTGGTGGGAGATGATGTCGAAGGCAGCGGATAGGTGGAGTAAAATCAGGGTAGCTGTTTCTCCTATGACGAGTAGAGTGTGGATGTCTTCTGATGCGGCGATCAGAGATGTCTCGGTGCTGTGATTGGCTCTGAAACTTAATTGGGATGGATCTTGCAGATTGTTTCTCTCCACATGTTCAGTGAGTTGGAGGTTGATGCTTTCTCCGGGACTTTAATGGGAAACTGGTGCAGGGAAATGGGGTGATAGTTTTGCAGCTCTCTGGGATCTATTAAGGGTTTCTTGAGTAGGGGTCTGATTTCAGCATGGTTCTGTGGTGAGCAATGTGTTTATGATGGTGGTGAGCTCTTGGCTGATCTTGTATCATTCAAGGTTTGAAATTCTGTGGGGCATGGATCAGTGGGAGCCTGCAAGTGAAGGGTGCTCATGATGTTTGCCATGGTTGGTGCGCTGAGCTGTACCCATGCTGAGAGTGGGTAGTCGGCGGTGGTTGTGGGAGGAAAGAGAGAGGGTTCCGGGGTCCAAAGATTTTGTATATGGCTTCTATCTTGTTGTGAAAGTGGTCGGCTAGGGACATGCAGAGTTCTTCTGAAGGGTTGGTGGAGTTTTCGACGGCCGATGGGCAGGCAAACTCTCTGATGATGGACAAGAGTTCTTTGTTTCTGTTGGTGCTGGATTTGATCCGGTGTGTTATAGTGATTTTTTGGGTAGTTTTATCTGCCCATGATAAGTGTTGAGGGCTGATTAGATGGTTGCTCGCCCGGTGATGCTTTTGCTAGAGCGCCATCTTCTCTGTAGTTGTTTGCATTTACCCTTATCCGTGCTGAGTTCCAGTGTGTACCAGCTAGCTTGTTTTGTGGTTTGGTGTGTCTGGCTTTCTTGAGAAGGGCGGCCTGATTGGCTGCTTTAGAAAATCCAGTTTACGATGTTCTGTACAGCATGAGCCGCATTGGCAAAGACATTGGGTTGTGAGTTACTGAGACCATAGGTCCAGTGCTGCAGAGTGACCTTGGACCAGCTGTAGGGAGGGTGTTTTGTGGTGGTTTGGGACAATGCGGCAGGGTATGGTGATGGTGAAACGTACAACGGAGTGGACTGACCGGGTGAGATCCAAGGTGTGGCTGTATCTGACTATTTTTTTGGAAGTGAAGATTGCGTCCAGCGTGTGTCCTGCTCTGAGCGTGGGGTCAGTAACCAGTTCATTTAGGCCGATGTTGTGTAGTCTTCCAAGGAGTTCGGTGAAGTTGGTGTCTATGGTGTCATCGAGGTGGAAGTTGAGGTCTCCCAGGGATATGGAGACACTGTGAAAAGATGAAAAAGTTGGAAACTAGGACAAATGAGCTGCTGAAGGTATAGGTAATCAGGGCCTTCCTTATTGGAAAAGTTTGACCTAGGTTTGCTTCAAAATGTTTTTATTTTGTGCATCCTGTTTAGGAAGAGCAGAGATAAAATTTGGTGCCTTATTATTCATCTCAGCAAGAAGTGAACTCCTGAAATTTGCGACTCCCTGTCTTGTCTGACTCTCCATCATGATATTCTATTTAAGGAAATCGAACTTTTAGGTGAGCAAGCCTGCCCAATTCATTGATGTAGACATTAGAAATTATGTACACCTACATCAGAAGTGATGTGCACCTACATCAGAAGTGACATGAATCAACATCACAAGCGATGTTCACTAACAGCAGAAATGATGTGCAGCCAAATCAGATGTAATGTCCTTTCACACAATAAATGAATTGCACCCTGTCTGAAACGTTGTACACTAGCATCAGAAGTGATGCCCATCCCATCTGAAATTATCTACAGCAATATCTGTAACCATGTACGCCTGCATCAAAATTGATGGGCACCCACATACGAAATGATGTGCACTATTCGTGCATCAACAACAGAAGTGATGTACACCTGCACCAGAAGAGATGTGGACCCACATCAGATGTGATGTACAGTAATATCAGAAGTAATGTACACGAACACCAGAAATGATAAGTTATGCTCACTTACATCAGAAGTGATCTACACCTACATCAAATGTGGTGTAGACCAACATCAGAAGCGATGTACACCACCGAAGAAGTGATGTAAACCCACTTCAGACGTTATGTGCACCAGCTATTTATTAAACAGTTTTAAGCTGGAAATGTTTCTTTAAAATGTCTGACCTCTATGATAGTCTCTGGACCTCTTCTTTTTATTCAGGATCTCCTAAAAGGCTCTCTCATATGTTACAGTAATGGGATGTCCAACAGCACTCTTAATGTTTGGCCTGGGGAGTTCTTTATGGGAGCATGAATTCTAATAGCTCCTTCTGTGACACGTGTGTTTTTAAACAGCACCAAGAACAAGGATGTGCAACTGTTGTAAAACATAGCATTTTAAAGCAAGAGACACAATTAAACTCCAATAACTAGTAGCACAATACCCATGTAGTTATTTTCTCTGTCTGTTCATTATGGGGCTGATTAAGAGTTGCATGGTACCGTTACTGTCTGATAATACCGCTCCAAACAATTTTGAGTTAATCTCCATGTAATGAGGAATTATCACGTATGACCGGGATAAACTGTTACAAATTCTCAATTCTGTGCAGTTTAAGGCATACAGTTACCACCAATGTAAGCAGGTGATAAATCTATGCTGCGGCCTCTGTGCAGCAGTGGCCCCCGCAAATCTCAAGAGGAGGGGTGGGCATGGGGGAGAGACTGGGGAAATAAAAAAATAATTGAAAAAAACGTAACTCTTCCCATCGCTGCCGCCGCATCCTGCCACCTTGCCTCTCTTCTTCTGGTGTCCCAGCATTCACTAGAACTCCAGCACAGGCTCCCCGGCAATCCTGATGTTGCTTTCATGCTAAATCTAGCCTGAGAGCAGCATCAGGATTGGTCTGAGCGGCTTGGCCTGCCACTCAGACACTGCCCGGGGGTCTGTACCATTTCTCCAACCTGGCTGTTCAACACAGCTGGGTTGGAGAAACCTTAGTGCGCATGTGTGTATGGCCGGACTGAGACGGCAAGCTAAACACACATGCACACTTAGGTGCACTCTCTCCTCATCCCCCTACTATCTCCCCCTCCCTTGGCCCAGCCCCACCCCTCCCTTCACATGCTGCTGGTTGAGCCAGCAGCTGAAAGATAAAATTATAAAGAAATATTGTTTTATTTTTCAGCTCCTGGCTTAGCTTTAGGGGGGAGAGGCAGATGGGGTTAATGGGACACTCCTTCACCATTGTGAAGGAGCCGCTCCTGCCTCTGTGTGTGGTGTGGATGGAGGGAGGCGGTGTGAGGAGTACTGGAGGGAAGGGGAAGCTAAGTTATGGTGAAAGAAATAGGGAAAGAGGCTTGACTGCTGCTGCAGCCAAAGCCTGATTATGTTTTTCCAGGTGGAAATACCTCCAGTTAAATCAAATCTAGTGTTCCAACACCCTGAAAAATTGGGTTTGGGAACACTGGCCTACTCAAAATCAGGCAGCGTGGGATTCCACACAGAAATTCTGCTCCACATGACTCGAACTTAGGGCCTGAATTTCCAAAAAATTATAGACTGACAGCCAGATCCTGAAGAAAGAACAGGCTTCTGCTCAGGTGGTGTAGGAAGTTGGCTCTGTATATACTATCTCAAAGTGGGAGATAGTGTGCACAGAGTCCAAGGGTTCCCCTTAGAGGTTGATAGTGGCAAAATTAGATAATACTAATGCTCTAATTTGTGGTAGTGTGGTTGAGCAGTAGGCTTACCAGAGGGTAGTGTTATGCATTTGTTGTACACACACAGGCAATAAATGAGGAACACACACTCAAAGACTTAACTTCAGGCCAATAGGTTTCATATAGAAAAATATATTTTCTTAATTTATTTTACAACCACAAGATTCAAGATTTGAGGTAAGTACATAAAATGCAAGGTACTTCACACAGGTAAGTATAGAACTTTGATTTAAAACAGTAGTACACACAGTTTAGGTTAAAATGGCAATAAGCTATTTTAAAAAGACACTACAAAAATCAACAGTTCCTGGGGGAGGTAAGTTTGGTCAGGTTTCTCAGGTAAGTGAAGCACTTACACAGTCAGTCTCCTGGGCATAGGCAACCCACCGTTGGGGGTTCAAGGCAACCCCAAAGCCACAACACCAGCAACACAGGATCGGTCAGGTTCAGAGGTCAAAGGAGGGCCGAAACACATAGGCACCTATAAAGAACAGGGGTGCTCCGGTCCGAGTCTGCTTACAGGTCCTGTGTCCTTACCTGTAAGCAGACTCGGACCGGAGCACCCCTGTTCTTTATAGGTGCCTATGTGTTTCGGAAGCAGACCAGGGGGAATTTGTAGAGCTCTGGGGGCCACACATACAAGCCCACAAAACACACCCTCAGCAACACATGGGCGGCCGGGTGCCTGTAGGCAAAGTAGGCGTTGGGTTTGCTATTGAAAGCAATGGAGGGACCCAGGGGTCACTTAGGTGATGCAGGCAGGGCACAGGGGGGCTTCTCAGGCCAGCCACTGACTGGGCTAGGTTGAGGGCCACCTGCTGGTCACTCACACTGGTAGGTAGTTCCTCTCAGTCCTGGGGGCTGCGGGTGCAGTGCTTGGTCCAGGCATCGGGTTCCTTTGTTACCAGGCAGTGGTGGTCAGAGGGAGCCTCTGGATCTTCTCTGCAGGCATCGCTGTGGGGATGCAGGGGGGTTGATTCAGGGTGTCCACGTTGTTGGAGTAGCCTGAGAGTCCCCTCTGCAGTGTAGGTTCTCCTGAACTCGAGCCGGGGGCGTGGGGTGCAGAGTGTGAAGTCTCACGCTTCTGGCAGGAAGGGAGAGTCTCTTTATAAATTGCTTCTTTGTTGCAAAGTTGTTGCAGGTTCTGAACAGTGCCGCCATTCTCTGGAGTTTCTTGGTCCTTTAGGTTCAGGGCAGTCCTCTGAGTCCTCAGAGGTCGCTGGTCCCCATTGAATGCGTCGCTGTGCAGGTTCTTTGAGTCTGGAGACAGGTCGGTAGGGCTGGGGCCAAGTCAGTTGGTGTCTCCGTCATCTCTGCGGGGTTTTCAGGTCAGCAGTCCTTCTTCTTTCTTCAGGTTGCAGGAATCTGAATTCCTGGGTTCAGGGTCATCCCTACATACTAAATTTAGGGGTGTGATTAGGTCTTGGGGGCAGTAGCCAATGGCTACGGTCCTTGACAGTGGCTACACCCTCTTGGTTCCTCTTCCCTGATGGGAGGGGGCACATCCCTATTCCTATTGGGGGAATCCTCCAAACTCAAGATGGATGATTTCTAAAGGCAGGGGTCACCCCAGCTCAGGGCACCTTGGTGGCTGCCCTGACTGGTAGGTGACTCTTCCTTGTTTTTCTCATTAACTCCTCCAGCCTTGCCGCCAAAAGTGGGGGCAGTGACCGGAGGGGCGGGCATCTCCACTAGCTGGGATGCCCTGGGGTGCTGTAACAAAAGGTATGAGCCTTTGAGGCTCACCACCAGGTGTTACAGTTCCTGCAAGGGGAGGTGAGAAGCACCTCCACCCAGTACAGGCTTTGTTCCTGGCCACAGAGTGACAAAGGCACTCGCCCCATGTGGCCAGAAACTCGTCTGGTTGTGGCAGGCTGGCAGAAACTGGTCAGTCTAGCACTAGGAGTCAGACTGGTATTCAGGGGGCATCTCTAAGATGCCCTCTGGGTCTATTTTACAATAAATCCTACACTGGGATCAGTGTGCATTTATTGTGCTGATAAGTTTGATACCAAACTTCCCAGATTTCAGTGTAGCCACTATGGAACTATGGAGTTCGTAATTGACAGACTCCCAGACCATATACACTTTATGGCTACTCTGCTCTTACAATGTCTAAGGTTTTGCGTAGACACTGTAGGGACATAGTGCTCATGCAACTTTGCCCTCACGTGTGGTATAGTGCACCCTGCCTTAGGGCTGTAAGACCTGCTAGTGGGGTGACTTTCCTATGCCACAGGCAGTGAGAGGTGGGCATGACACCCTGAGGGGAGTGCAATGTCGACTTAGTCTTTTTCTCCCCATCAGCACACACAAGCTGTGAGGCAGTGTGCATTTGAAGAGTGAGGGGTTCCCAGGGTGGCATAATAGATGCTGCAGCCCTTAGAGACCTTCCCTGGCCACAGGGCCCTTGGTACCAGGGGTACCATTTACAAGGGACTTATCTGTGTGCCAGGGCTGTAACAATTGTGGGAACAAAGGTACAGTTTAGGGAAAGAACACTGGTGCTGGGGCTTGGTTAGCAGGGTCCCAGCACACTTTCAATCTTAACTGGCATCAACAAAATGCAAAAGGTTAGGGGGTAACCATGCCAAAGAAGGTATGTCCTTACAGGCAGTATTGTCACTGATCTGCCAGCAGCATGAAAGCAGCGGTAGGCTTGGACGGTGCTCCCAGCCAGGGAGCTCCAAGCCAGAATGTGAGCATGTGCCTGCTTTCTCCAACCCAGCACTGCGTTGCTGGCTGGAGAGAGCCTCGTGTGCATGTATGTTTGGACGGCCCAAGACGGCTGGCCAAACATACATGCACACTGAGAGGGAGTGCACTCCCCCTCTGCCCGTTATGCCCATGGCACCATCCCTTTCGCAGTAACAACATAATAAACATAGTTTATTATGTTTTTACTGTAAATGTTTTGCTGCTGCTACTGCTGGCAGGGTGCGGCGCTCCTCCATAGTGGAGGTGCCGCCCCTGGTGGCTGATTCTGAGAGTTAATATGTGTATGGTGAAAGCAATGTTATCAATTAGTTTTCCACACTTTTTTTTTCCATATTACGGCGTTTTTTTTTTGGGGGGGGGACATGTCACCTCGTTTTCACATGTGGGTATGTGCCCAAAATACCTAGACACTGATAAACTTGCATTGACCGAAATGTGGAGTTTTCAGCTGCAAGCATGATTTCCGGGTCACTTGAAACCGTCCCCATAACCCCCCGATGCACTGTCTTTTGCCTCGTTTGTCATTCTGACCATTCACGAAGTTATTTCCGACATCCGAGCAACTAAAGTTCTGGTGTTTTACCTCAAATCACCCTTTACGTCCAATCAGGACACAGCCTTGTGATATGTGACCTGATCATTCTAATGGGAGATCAGCTTCGGGCTCCCATCCTCTCACTCCATTGTTGGTCTTACTGTGGGAAGGTTTCTGCGTTAAGGCTCTACCTTTCTATCTAGGTTGAGGCATGAGTGCATTACCAGGCACTGAGCGAATCCAACTCTTAACCAACATATGATTAGACACATGCTCAGTCCTTTAATCATTCTAAGTGAAGACCTGCAATATTTAAATATGTTTAAATACCAGCACTCCCAGATGATTCTTTGCTGGGATGGAATATTTAGAAAATGTTCACCTGTACATCTCAGAATCTTAATTTCCCTCCTAAAACAGAGCTCAAGTGTCACTTATTGTGAATGAGATCACGCCGCACTCTTACTTACACCAGGGTAAATGTCACTCCCGTGGGAAGGTATAGCTCCTGATTTCTAATTGTGGCTCTGTTCATGGCTCTGTTTGAACAACTCATGGGATATCTCTCAGGACTGCTAGAGCCGCCCCACCACAGGAAGAGCTCTCTAACTGACCTTTCATTTAATGACAGGATGCCCCAAGGAACCTTCTACTACTACGTGATAATATCTGTCCAACACTTAGGCTCTCGTTTAGAGTGTAAAACGGTGGTTCACCTGCTTCACCAAAGTTGCGGTGCCACATTCCGTTTGGATGTGGGGGAATTCGAACTGTTTGGAACCCACCCAACCTGTTTTTGGCACCACGATTGTTTGTTTTCCTCCATTGGTGTACGAGTTCAGTGATATTTCGAAAATTTACTTAGTGTGATTTGGCTCCACCTGGAGAACTATTTCCCACTCACCTCAGGATATTTGCTGTTTGCTGTATCATTCCAGCTTCTAGGGAGTGCATATTCTGCAGTGGATGACGGATAGTTTTACATGCCAAAAGTACTTCAGATTGTCACCCATTTTTTTTACTTCAAAAATGCATTATATAGGCAATAATTGTTTTGTTCGACGATTTTTTCCACTGCAGCAGGCCAGAATATAAATTACACTATATAAATATACTTATTAGTCGTCGAGAGAAGATGTGACGTTAGGGCCAGAGCGGCCGGCTATGGACTTGGGAGCGAGGTTCGAGTCGCCTTGTCGGCTCAATATTTTGTGATTCTCGGCAAATCATTAAATTTTCAAGTGCCTAGAAACACAAACGTGTCCTTGTGTAATGTAGCTGGTGCTCAGGTAAAGCGCTCCAATGTCTTCGGGGCAATTCGCGCTATATTTTGTTTTTAAAAATCATGGCATTGCTTAATGTATCCCCCTCCGATTCTTGTAAACCACATTAAGTCAGACATGTACGGAGTAGCTGTTAGTCCCTGCGAATCTTTAATAAAGAAAGAGTTTCTGCATAGGGTCTTTTTATGTTGTGTTATTATATTTTCTTATATTTTTCCTTTGTTGCCCCGGTCTCTGCCGCCATAGTGTGAGTCTCAAGCTATACTGTATACATTTGCCACCAGTCCACTTTCTTCCCCTCGAATCCTTATATAATGGATCGATCCCCATAAATTATTTGTACACATAATAAATACGTACATTGTGGGGTTTACCTGAAAGGTCCTTGGAGCATCTGACTTAACGCATGAGTTGATAGCATGAGTAGGACCCTCTTATTAGCAAACAAACGTGTTTACAAATCTAAAATTTCCTTTTGTCGGTGGCTGGCCAGCTGTTGTCAAGAGAGTTTTTTTCATTCCCAAGGATGTTCGGGAAACCTGTCCACGTGCAGACTAATGCTACCAGCGTTCTTAGAGGAAAGATCGCCTTCCCGTCTTCACCATATGGCTCATTATTTCAAGGCAACTCCTGCAGAAATCTGTTTGTGACCTAAATGAGGCACCTACGAGGCCTCGTGGGTCTAACTCAGCCTTTCAGCCTACTGAGTTCCATAACATAAGCTTCAATAGGGTGGAGCAAAATAAAAGTTATTGCAGCGGTAAAGTAAGCAGGTGAAAAGACTATAAAAACACAGTTTTTTAAAAATCTTGTGGTTTATTTATTTACTCTTTTATCTGCTCATAGTTCCAACATGCCACCTTTCACCAACTTCGTAGCACTGTACTATAATGAATGAGATTAGTGATAATTATGTGTGGGATGAGATTGCCTAATTTGTGCCAAAGATTGAAGGTGATGGGTACTGGTGCTTGTGTTTGTGGGCCACGGCTTATTTTTTGTTATTAGACTTTGACCCATAGTTTAAGAGACAAAGGCAGAAATGAAAGAAAGGAGGAGTAAGAGAGATGTTGAAACAGAGACATAGGGAGAACAGAGGAATGAAAAAGACCCGGAAAGAGCGAGAGACAAAGAGATCGGAATTGAAGGGAAGGGGACATGAGAGGCAATTGGTGGAATCAGTACTAGGCAGCCTTCCTTTTTGGGTTCCCTGGCATTTGGCATGGCCAACAATGGGCTTCTAAAGGGGCCTCTTCTGCTTATTATACAACTATTGAAAGTCAATGAGAACTTTGTTACTCTGATAGAGGATCAAGGTCAAAAGCTGCATTTCTTTATGAGATTATGCAACTCTAATATGACTAGTGATTTCACAACTTAAATTTGTTTTTATAGATACACATTTTATCAGTGCTTAATTTGTAAAAAAAAAAAAAAAGTATGTGACAGGGCCCTTCTCAGGAGGCCACTGTAGCCTGCACCACCATTGCCCTCGTCATCGCTGTTAATAATAGTACTAATTCACCTTCTAACCATTGCACTGCTAAAAGTGTATTGATTCAGAATATTCCAGGCCACAAGAATGGAACTGAATATTCTGAATTGTAATTGTTAATGTATATTGAATTATTAAACACTGTTTTGGTGCTCATCTCTCTCAAAATTAGACAGGCAGTGCCACCATGTGGTGGACTGTCATTAGTGGCAGTGCTGAGAATAAAGTTAGGTACTGGAAACCACCAGTTCAAATTAAGCACTTTTTTTATACATACATTTTTAGATAACAAGGTATTACGTCTTATGATTAATACAGTACAAATAGTCATTCTGCTATGACAGCAGCTTAGGCTAAAGTTTGTTGTAATCTATTCCAATGTACCCTCTGCTTAATTTAGTTGCCCATGGAGCCCGCTGGCACTTATTTTTGTGGAACAGCACTAATTGTTTCACAGCGGTCTTTAATCAAGAGCAAGAGAGAAAAAAAACACAAAAGGGAGAAGGAAAGAGGAAGATAAAGTGAAAATAGTGGCAAAGAGAGAAAGCAATTATGAAAAAGAACCTGAATAGTGAGATAAAGAGGCAGAGAGTGTCTGGTGGTGGATTAATGAGACATGAGGAAGAATCAAGTCCACTGATCCTTGGTCTTTAGCACTCTGACATTCACTAGCACCAGCTGAAGGCTTCGTAGCAAAACATTGGGACCTGGCACTTTTTATTTTTTTACAAATTAAGCACAGAACATGTGTGATAAAGTAGGTATGTCCAATACTGGTAATGGTTGGCAAAATCGACGCCAACTTTTCAGGATAACCAGGAACTCTGAAAATAGGTTCAGTTTAAATTCGCTATATGTACATTTTTCATATATATATTCGGAAAATCTAACATAGTTCTGGGCTTTTGGGCCTAAATCAGACATCTGGGATAGAAGAACATTTGTAGTCGTCATGTAGATTGAGGCACTTGCAGAAATCAATGAACATATATGGATCCATCATGTGCAGCAGTAATCTTACATTATTTGGAATTTTCACATTTCTTTTGTGTATTCCTACCCCTTGATGGGGTCCCATGGCACATTTCAGATGATTCAGTATGTACCTACTCCGTTTGTTGTGCAAGACTTAAAGTAAGTGCAGATTGACACATCATCTGTGAGTGTTTTGATGCTTGACGTAAGGTTCCATACTTAAAGCAGCAGCATGTACCTATGTCTTACTCATATATCAGTGGGAAAAGCAGTGCAAGGGATAGTTTAGCACACAGTGTATGCAAACTAAGTGACATGCATTCTAAAAGACTGATGAAATATTGTTTTGGAAACAGCTGCTACTTTACTGGCCTTCTGAAGTCAAGGTGGTTATTTATGCTCTACCATTGATTGTTGCTGTTTCATCAGTAAAACAATTGCAGGGACACCTCTGTTGTCAGACGTTTCCATAACAGTAAATAGGTTGGATTTTGGCAGGAAGAGGAGAAAAGTCCTGTTAGACTTGTACAAATAAAGCAAAGTCTAAGTCACATCCTTTTCAGTTTCTCAACTATTTAATTCTTAGAGAGAGTTTGAAACATGGTATGTTGTGTGTTGGAAAAAAAATATTCCAGGTACCCATAAATTGGGGGTCATGCTTTGGCTGAGGAAAGGGGGTGGTATCACAGGTAACAGAGCTTGAAAAGCAGAGTCTGATAGTCAACTTATGCATTTATTTAAAGAAATTAACAACAAAGACAAATTTAACAGTAAATTTGTACTAGCGTACTTAATTGATCTGAAAGAGGCTGCACTTTAAATATCTCCCAGGGTTACATTACATTCTGCATAAATAGTTGTGTGCCCAGCAATTTGGAGGGGGTTATAATAGCAGTATAACTCTGGTGGTTAATGCCGTTCTGGGAGAGTTCTGTGTTTTGTGCAGTCACAGTATTGACTCAGTCAGTCAGTCAAAGTTCTTTATTCAGCAAATTGCCATACAATCACAAGTCCATTAAATACAAATTAAAATGTTAAAATATTTTAATTTTTTTTAGGAATAGCAGTTGCAGAACGTTTTAAGATCATGACCTATGTCCACGTCAAATTATACAACTATGTCAACAAATGTATGTCAATTCCTGATAATGGTGGCAGATCTAATGAGGTTTAAAACAGAATGTCAAATTAGAAGCATTGGTAATTTTTGAACAAAGCTCATAACATCCTTATGGTGTGTAGCTTTTGATCTACGCAATAAAAACAATACAAAACATGTCTGTGGGTAGTATAAGGTGTGCAAAATGAGAGAATGTGACAAGTGCTCTACTTGGACCTGGCATCACAAATTTAAAATAACAAATACAGGACATTTTAAAATCATGGCCTGTATCCAAGTTGAATTATACAACTACATCAACAGATTCATATCATTTCCTGATAGCAGTGGCAGATCTAATAAAGTTTAAAACAGAATGACAAATTTGAATTGCTGAAAGTTTTTGAACATAACTCAGAGCATCCTTATAGTGTATGACTTTTAGTTTGCGTCATAAACGCAATATGAAAACATGTCTAGGGGCAGTGTAAAGTGTGCAAAATAGGAGAGTGACGTGCTTTGCTTGGACCTGGCATCACAAGGACAAGTGGGGAGATCTTTTTGCCAGATACATTGCTTAGGAAAGACCACTATAAAGTGTATTACATTTTATCTGGAAAGAGAGCATACTAATGGGCTTTGGAACCAGGCTAAATAAGGTTCCTTAGTGTCCGTGGTTGAAATGTGGACATAGGGTTCAAAGGATTTCAGTTTCAAGGCTCCGTGAAGTCTGAGACTCAGGGTATACTCCCTATGACGCTGTTTCACCACCTCCTTTGCATTTGTAGGCAAAGACTCTGGGTCTATGAACATATTTTCAACCCCTAGATTTTGGAAAGATGTTTTCAAATATGAAAGCCAAGGAATACTGTTTGTTTTGGCCAACTGTAAAAAATCAATCATCAATCTTGTTCCAGGCTGGCCTCAGGGTTTCTCAACATCTGACCCACAATAAGAGGGGAGCAACAGCAATCATATCCTCTAGGTACAGCAAACCCAATTCCTTGTGACAAATATTATTTGCTACCTTCTTGGGTACCAGCAATAATCTGTGTGCAAGTTTGTTCTCAATACGTTGTAGCAGATCTGCTTTAGCATAACCCCACAGACCTGCCCCATATATGGGTGCTGATACACATTTGGAATTATAGAGCATCGCCGTCTGAGATATTGGTCTGTGATCTAATTTGCAGGTAAAGCGAAATATCACTTCTATGTTTCATACCAATTGCTGAGTCTTGGCCTTAAGGTGAGAATTCCATATCATAGAGGAGCTTACATGCATGCCTAGATAACAAAAGTCTTTCACCTTATTAATGATATTTCCTCCCATAGCAAATTGTTTGTACCTTGTGTTTCGGGGGCCACATGCCATTGCATACAACTTTGTAAAATTTTATTTCAGGTCAAGATCCTGCATAAAGGATAAAAAAGGTCCAACAGACCTGGAAGGCTTTTAGCAGTATGTGCAATTAAACAGCATCCTCTGCATACAGTAAGACTGGGAGCTGTCTCTGCCCCATCCTTGGAAAATCCTTCCCGTTCTTTAATAGGAAGTCATATAGCCCATTTATGTATATCAGAAATAAGAATGCGGCTGAGATACAGCCCTGCGTACTCCTCGCCTTGATGGAATGGGGGAGTTCTCTCACCTTGTAAGCCGTACATGCACTTGAGACCATCAGGTCTGTATGTAGATGCTTCATTAACTCCAACAGATTCAAATCAACACCCAAAGTTTCCATGATTTGCCAAAGCTTTCCTCTATTTCCCAGGTCGAAAGCACTTGAGAGGTCAATAAATGCCACGTGAATGGCTTCTTTTTTGCAGTTACGTATTTGCTGAGAATGAGGTACAAATTTAAGGCTTGATCTACTGTACCTAAACCAGCCCTGAAGCCATATTGAATTGGGGAGAGAATCTTTGCCTCCGTCACCCATTCCTCCAAGCGTTACATGATCACACTTCCTAATATCTTGGCAGTGGAATCTATAAGGGAGATTGACCTATAACAAGTTGAATCTTGTCTATTACCCTTTTTAAATATGGGGATGTTTACGGCAAATTTTCATGAAGGGAGAATGTTACTCTTTACTACGCTTCTCAGGACGTTTGTAATTAGAGGACCCCCAAAGTTTGGCATGGATTTAAAAAGATCTACTGGGAACACTTCTGCCTTTCCTGGCCTTGAACGGTTTATTGCAGTAATTACCTCATGAAGGTCAATAGAAATATCTAATACGTTTGGGTTGATTTCTATGGATTTCTGGTTAAAGATTCCGTCCCCTTCATGTTGTTGTTCGTTTCCAGGCTGGAATACCCTTGCAAAATGTTGTACCCAGACATCTTCTGGGGTCAAGCAATCATCAGCTTTTGTGTCTTGATCAGAGAAGTATGGGTAATTTATCACCCTCCAGAATTTAGATGTGTCCTTCAATTCGGTAGCTGCCAGTAGATCTACCCAGCAGTGGATTTGATTTCCGATTTTCTCTATGCCAGCATTGCCTTATACTGCCCCCTTGCCTTTTTAACTAGATCACGGGAATTGGGAATTGATGTAAGTGCTTTTTAAAAAAAATTGTGAGAAGCTGCACATGCAGAGTTAAACCATCAATGTACTACTTGACCCTAATATGGCCTATCAGTTGCCAGTGCCGCAGAGATGGCATTACTTAAATGTTCATATTCCTGTACTATGAGGTCATGGGTTGGCCGATATGGTAAACAGAGATTGACGGAGTGTAGCTTTTGTTTTATGATTCTCTGATTGAATGCCTTTTGGTCAACCTTTTCCGATTTCATACGCAGGCCTGCGTTTTTATTAAATGCAAATTTTCCTCTCCCCTCCCTGTTCTTTAGACCTAATTTGATGTTACAAGCTAGGTTAATAGACAGGGGATTATGGTCACTGGCTCAGTGCAGTGCTATCTTAAAATCAAGAATTAGGTGAGAATCAGAAAAGCTTTTAAGAATAAAATCAATGACGCTTCCTTTGGAGTTCCCCGTAAATGTAGGAATTTTCTGAATATTTTCGGGTGCTTTCTCCCTTGCAAACATGAGGTCACATTTACTATTAAAGGACTTTAAAACACCCCCTTCATTTGAATGATTAAAATGAGTTGTTTTCGCTCTTCCCACAATCAGGAAACTACACACGTGTGAGCCTTCCAATTGACATAGGGGCACGTTGAAGTCTCCTACCCAGAGCATGGTTAAGTCTTTGTCAGGAAGCCAAGTGGATGAATAGAGAAAATCAATGACATCCTCAAGGCTTTTCTTCAAAGGCTGTGTGGTATATTATTATAAAAATGTATTATCAAGATACCCTTACTCCCCTCAATTGATAATAGAACAATCATGAAGTAGGGTGAGGACCAAAATAAGGATGCCTCCATTTTTGGTAATTGTACGAAACAAGAACTGAGAGACCCCCTCTTACAATTCCTGCTATAGAAGGTATCGCTGATTGGTGTTTGATTAAATAACCAGAAAAAAGGGGTCAGCCAACCGGGTCTCCTGAAAGCAAATTATTTCATACGTAGATATAAATTTCAACCAATCTTTTTTTTTTTTTTTTTGACCAGAGCCCCACTGCATTCCAGCTAATCAGTGTTAAAGATTTATATCCCAATCCTGCTGCTGGATCTTTTGTTGTGGTAATAGGAACCACATCGCAAAGAGGGTGCCTTTCATTTCTACCTCTCCCTCTAGTGGAGATGTGTCATGGTCTTCTTCTTCCCTTAGCCCCTCCAAGTCGACCCTTCCATGCATACCTGAATCCGTGAGTCAATTGTTTTCATCTAGAGATTTCAAAGCCTGAAAATGACTAACAATGGGAGCATTTATCTGGGCCTGTAACACAGCCAACCCTGGATTTTGATTTTGCGGTACTGAAGTGGAATCGAAAAATAGAACAGAAGGGTCTTAAAATGACTTAATGGGTACATTTGAATCCCCTCTTTTACCCTAGCACAATAGTCCAAATCAGCCAACAAGCACTTGACTAAACAGGGATTTCTAAAGTTGATCACGACACAGTCACCCTCAGAAACTTTCTTTGATGGACCAACCCATTTCACTCTACGTGACAAAACAATCTTATTATATAAATCCTCTTGATGTCTAGTTTTTGCCCTCAACCAATGAGCAGATTTTCTCATCAGAGCTTGTGTATCTTTGTTATTACATCCGTCTAAAAGAGGCACGTTTTCTAGCACCAGGACATACAGCGTGCACTTGGGGGGGGGGGGGGTAGATGCAGTATCTCTTACCGGTTATTACTGGGGTTGATAAAAGGGGGTTTAAGTATCCAAGGTGAGCCCTCTTGTGGTTCTCCAGATATGATTTGTTCTCTATATATGAGGCTCTAGATTAATCTGAAGGTTGAGCCAAGGGTGGACCAATTTCATTTAAACGCTGGGTTACATAAAGCATTTTCAATCTTTTGTACAGTCTCCTGGTTATGGAATAGCTCTGAATTAATTGTCTGAATTAGCACGCTAGTCACATTAGTTTGGAAATGATCCAATCTCTTTGTTATCAGTTTGATAAGTTTCTCCTCCAAAGGTACGCAGAATGGTTTAAGTATAGAATCAGTTATGTAGGTAGGATCATTTGAAATGTCTTTCCTCACAGGATATTCATTTATCATATCAGAGGCCGCCTGTTGACCAGCATTGTTTCCCAGTTGTATATGGCTTCTCTTTTTTGTCCCTGGGACTCGTTACACATTCTTAGCCTTTCCTCCCTCCCTTCTCCTTTTCGGGGGTGGGTAGTCCACCAAAGAGCAATCAGGGATTAGGTCCTCGTTTAATCTCTTAGTTTGGCTAGAATCATGCAAGGATAGAGGACATGTTCCAGTCTGGGACAGGTCAGAGTTTGAGGGCTTCAAGAGTGGGTGTTCCACTTGTGTGGACTTTACAAGAACAATAGGCTCTGGGGTGGCCTCTTAGAAAGTTTCTGTATGGCCCCAATCTTAATCTCCACTTGCTAAAATTTGGTCTCTATGGCTCCCATAACGGAGGATAAATAGCTTGTGATTGACGATTGAACTGAAGGGCCCGATCCACTTTCCCTTTTTGTGTGCTATTCTTTCATTTCGACATTAGGATGGATGTTTCCCGTACCTTGGAAATTCCACGTGCAGCAAGGATCAGTCAGCCGCTAGGGTGAAAGGGAAGGGGCCTGACCTGACCTCTTCCAGCCGCTGACAGGCAAAGACGGGCCCGGTGTTGGCCCGAGTATGCACCGGGGTGCATCCCGCGCTGCGGGAGTGCAGGGCTTTAAATGAGCAGGCTGATGCCTGTCTCCTCCTCCCACTCGGCCAGCCTAGGGCTTGTAGTCCCCTCCCCTCAGGGTCTCCTCGGTCATGCGTCCCTGCTGTCACTGCGGGAGTGCAGGGCTGTAAATGAGCAGGCCTGTCTCCTCTTCCTCCCACTCAGACAGCCTGAGGCTTGTAGTCCCCCCCCCCCAGTGTCTCATCAGTTGCGCGTCGTGAGTATTGACTCATAAAGTAGCATAAAGAGTTAATGCGCCTGCTGAAAAGTACATTGTGTAAAATGCAGATAGAGGTTTGGATTTTATATACAACGGGAAAAGGGCTACTGCTTTTGGCAGTGAGATCATTATGTTACTTCCATCTCATACGTTGCAATTCTTCTATTATAGCACAGTGAGCTATTTATTGGCATCTAGGAACTGTATGCAAACAGTAAGTCATAAGTTTAGATCCTTCGTGTTTTTTCTTATTCTGTTGTTATTCTAAGGTTGCAAGAAAAGATTTCTTTGTGAAGTTAAAAGGTTTTGTTAGCTCAGACAACCCCAATCGCTGCATTACATTTTATATTGGACTTTGTGTTTTACCAACCATTGGCTCTTAACCTATTACGTCTACAAGTATGAACAATATGTAATTCCAACACCTTAAAAACCTCATTGCCCTATGTAACATTTCCTGTACTTTGATCTCACTCTTGTATGTTATTGTGTCTGTGTGTGACGTAAAGCGCTCCTACACTGGGATGAGTAGTCCAATATATATTTTATTTTTTAAAGTAGCTGCCTTAGCTGTTGGGATATATACAGATACATATGGTATTCCTATAGTGCATGCACATCTCTTTCACAGGGGGCGTGAACAAAATTAAAACCTAGCCTCCGAATAGTTTCTCTCAAGTTCTCATAAAGTGATAAGCCATGTGCCTTTTCTTCCTCATTGCATAGGCGTCTAGGTGTTAGGCTCGAGAAGGCTCCCAGCCAGGATGATACTTTAACAACAGAAGGGCTGAAGGCCCCTTAAATCAGGCCTGTGTTTTAGGCCCAGCTGGAAAGCCCCTTTCCAGTTGGAGGTTATTGCTCTCAGCGAATAAAAAGCAGAGAATGGGTGGGCGCTTCTGAATTGTGGTCTGATGTCGGAAAGTGACACCAGGACAAAAATCAGCATATTTTCCTGCGTCGGATGGATCCCAGAGATGCGACCCTGGCTCCCATACCAGTGTGATCCTTCAGCTTGCTTGCCGTCCACCAGATGTTCCATTGAACATTGTGAAGTGAATTCCTACATCTGACCACACGGGGACAGACTTATACCATGTGCCTGGAACAATGACACACAGCAACGAGCGAGGTGCCGCTGCGGCACACTCCGCACTGATTAATATTTTTAATTACAATAATTATGAGAACTATAACCGCAGTGATTTAAGGAATAATAGCATCGGCCAAGCTGTGCCTTGTACGGCAGTAAATTCTATCCTGGGGCCTGCCACGTGCCTGAATTATCTATTTGCAGAGCGTCTTGTCGCTTGGAGACTTAATGATCAGAGAGAGAGCACAGGACTCCTTTGCGAGACAGGCAGCCACTGGCTCCTGCAGATGAAAACCTCTGTGAGATAATATTGTAATTTACACACATATAGCTATCGCATACCACAAACCGAGTTGTTTTCAGACACCGAAGTAACAGGTGCTGTTACTAAAGTCTATTGTACGCGTGTTTCTGCTCTTCCCAGTAAGAGGGGCAGACTTGGTCCTGTCTACTTGAATCAGAGACATGCAGGTCACCCACAGATGTATTTTTTATTTACTATACCAACTCTCAACCCACTGAGCTCTCTTTTTTACTCGAAGAGTTCGATCTACAGATTGCAAGTCTGTCATCACCTGCACTCTCTTCATTGAGGGCTTGTACTTCTGGAAACGGTCGGATGCTCCTTTTACAGACTAGAAATAGGGCATCCTTCCCAAGAGGGATGCCTCTCTGAGGAGGGAGAGAATGGTGGTGGGGAGGGGGGGGGGGGGAGGAGGGGGTTCTCATCCTGCAGAACGAAAGATTAGAAAATCGTTCCAGCTACAGCTTTAATGGTCATAGTCCAAGTGTCACGTTTAATCAACTCAACCCGCCTGTAAGTCTGCCCCGTGCCAGAGTTTCAAGCTATCCGACCCCCATAAATTGAATCGAAATGGAACTGATTTCCACAATACTCCTCGATACTCAGGATCCGGCATGGGACCAACTTATGGACAACGACTGGAACGTAGTTCAAGTTTCCAGACCCCAAAGAATGCTTATGTACCTACCCATCTTGTAAAACCTCTTTTTAAGGCAACCACATCTTGGAAAATGGGAACGAAGTCTGTCTTTGAGATTATGAAACAGTAAAGTTAGTGCATGCAAAGGAGTTTTACTGATTCAAAAGAGCCTTCCCATGCAGTTAGTAAGGAGGTCTGCACATGTGAACTGAAACAGGCCCACCTGCAGAGAAGGGCTAATTACCTTGTAAGAGACGGCGGTCTTCTTCAGAAACCGAAGATCTCAGTGTAGCTGCAGAATGTAAGAGGTACACAGATGCAGAATGTAAGACTAAGCAAAAGCAGAATGTAAGGGGTATGCTATTGCAGTATCTAAAAGGTATGCAGTTGCAGAATTTAAGAGTATTGTATTGTATTGTATTGTAATAGTATTTATATAGCGCTTACTACCCCTGACAAGGCATCGAAGCGCTTTTCAGCGAGTAGCACGCTACTCCGGAACCCAACAAGAATTAGTGATGGATTAGTATCGGGAAATATGAGTACAGTTTTAGTATTATTGTTAGTTAATTTGAGATGCAGATATGAGAGTTTGTTAGTTGGATTGAGTGGAGTAATGAAGGGGTGGAAGAGGAAAGTTATCCAGAAGTGTTAATTGGGAGTATATGGTAATAGGATTTAGGCTTGGGATGAGTAAAGGGGGATGGAGGAGGGAAGAGTCTGAGGAAGGGTTTGGGAGATCACAGTAGCAGGAGAGGTTTTGGATGAGTTAACAGTGAGACAAATGAGGGTGAATTTAGTAGGGTTGTTTGAGAGGTCATGGTAGTAGAGTGAGGTTTGGTGAGTTAGATGTGAAAGTGGAGGGAAGAGCTTAGGCAGAGTTATTTAGGAGATGAAAGTAGTAGAATGGATTTGGGATGAGTCAGAGTGGGAATGGAGGATAGATTGATATATAGTAACATATGATGATGGGTAGATAAGTTGATAAGATGAGAGCAGGGATTCATAGATATCTAGTATAACAACCCACCCAGGAGCCATGCAATGACCCACAAACATTCCAAGCACAGAACAACATATACACACATATATATATATATATATATATATATAAATATATATAGAAAGAAGAAATGTCCTGACAAGCGTGTTGTGGCGCACTTATTTCTTCGGTGGTGCTGGTTGAAGGCAGGACGTCCGTATTTAAAAAAAAGGGGATTTCTCTTTCTGCTTTGTCAAGAGAAAAACCGCACTCCGTCGTTGTGCAAATAATAATTAAACTTTTATTCCATTAGTGAGATTACAAACAAACAAACAAGACAGGAATCCCCTGACGTGTTTCGGTCAGACCGGACCTTGTTCACAGGTGTTTCCTGTGTACTGATTTAGCGCTTTAAATAAACTACCTAAACTCAACAGAAAAAATACTACTAAAATTGCACCAAAATATCAACAAATGCTCCTTAACATCACAAAATATATATGCTTTAGCAAAAAAACACCAGATCTTTTTTTACTAATATCCTTCAACCATCAATACTATTGTTACAAAAATCCGAGATATTTATCTCCTAAATTCCACATTTGCTATGTCTTCTGGTAGATGTAGTTTATAACATCTCCTTAAATGAATTAATTTTTTTAAGTATATTATTTTAGGTTTAGTTTCTAAAATTGATTGAAAGACAATATTAAAACAGTTCTCAAGGTGTTTTTTACATACTGCGTGGAGCCTCATTAATTTTTAATTAGTATTCAAATAAGGATCATATTAATTTATTGCCTATAATGGCACAATCCCCATAAATTTTTTATTTTAACAATGGCCCTCAATCAATCCTGCACCTCTGTTGTCAGTATATTTTGATGTTATTACAGCAATGAACTTCTATTTTTGGCGCCAAAAATATAAATATATCCATCTTAATGATAACTAAGAAAAACAGAGAGAGGAGGTGAGAAAAAAAAATATATATACACACACACACACATACGTACATACACACATGAATACACACACATATGCACACATATATGTACATACAATACATATTTAGAACCATGGGTAAATATACTTAGTTAAACAGGTTTAAAGAGTGTGTGTGTATTTTATTGTTCTGACATAGTAGCAATACATATTTTCTAAAGAACTATACATAATAAGAAATATACACATAATCAGAAAAAATATTTATCAACATAGGCATATGCAGTCTATAGTTGTTTGAATATGGTGGTTATGAAGGAAAGAGCCAACTCTTGAGTAGTTTTCTGAAGACAAAAAAGTTATCTGTGGCTCTTATAGATGGGGGTAATGAATTCCATAGCTTGGCTGGTTACGGGGAAGGATGTACCACCTATAGTCTTTATCTTGTATGGTGGTGTTCTAAGGTGGGGTGCCAATCTTGAGCGGAGGTTTCTTTGTTGGATGTATTTGGTTATTTAGTTTTTTCTGATAGAAAGCGGTCCTGTTCCATGTATAGCTTTGTGGGTGATACAAAGCAGCTTGAAAGTGCATCTTCTGGCAACGGGTAACCAATGTAGTGCTCTCAAGGCAAGGGAGATGTGGGCTTGCGGCTTTACATGTAATAGTAGCCTGGCTGCGGAGTTCTGAATATGTTGTAGTTTTTTCATAATAGATAGAGATGATCCAAATGACACCATATATACTGGAAAAGCCAGGAAATGGCATCCCCCTGCATTAGCAGCCTCCACCCCCTACATTGCCATCGTGTTTAAGTTTAAGTTGATTAATGTTTGAAACGAGTTAAATGTGTTGTATAATAACTAGAAAAACATGACTCTGCTACACCAGGCCAATTGGGCAACCCATACGAGAAGAAGCGCCACTGATGTTCTATTCTTGCATAAGTTTAAAGTATAAAGGTTATCGAATAATGAAGTAGAACATTCAAACAATGTAGACAGTAGTGATATTAACACTGTTATGCACTAACACGAAGCAAACAAGATGGTGCTGTAAACATGATACTGTTTATTAAATAATCAAATGTTAATAAAAAAAATATTAAAAAAAAAAAAAATAGATAGAGATGATTCATGGTAGAGGCCACTGGCATAATCCAGTTTGGATAGTACAAGTGAGATAGTAGCTTGCACCTTGTGTGGAAATCCGAGGTGGGGGAAGATGCGTCGTAGAGTCTTCAAGGTGATGAAGCTTGTTCGTGCTAATTTGTCCACTTGGGCATTCATAGTTAACTAGGAGTCCATGGTGATTCCAAGGTTTTTAACTTCCTTGGACAATTGAGGAGGTGGTCAGAGATCGTCAGGCCAGACGCACAGAGGGTCATAACTTTTCCAGTCACCACACATGAGTATTTCTGTTTTGGAGGTATTTAGTTTGAGATGGCTCCAGGCCATCCAATGATCAACGGCTCTGAGGCAACTGTAGATTACTGAGTTTTCAATGTTTTTGGGGCATTCTAGTTTAAGTAGTATTTGTGTGTCATCTGCATAGTTGTAGCATGTGATATGAAAATAATTGATCAGTTCTGGTAATGATATCATGTAGCTGTTGAAAAGCAAAGGTGAGATGATTGATCCTTGGGGGACCCCTGCTTTTGTGAGGTAGGGTTTGGACGAGAAGGGGGGCGAGTAGATGATATTAGTTCATTTTTGAATATAGGAAGTAATCCAATTCGAGAGCAGTCCCTTGTATGCCGGCTTCGTGGACTCTTTGAATTAGGGTGTCATGGTCAACCGTATCAAAGGCAGCCGAGAGGTCCAAGAGAAGTAGTGCAGCAAATCCATTGCGGTCAACTGTGTTTTTAAGATCATCCCAGATTGCTATGAGTGGTAATTCAGTGCCTGGAATCCAGTTCGGAAGCCTGAAAGTATAGAATTGTCTTCAATGAATTGTGACATCTGGGTGAATGCTGCTCTTTCTATCAGTTTGCCCAGGAAAGGTCCATTTGTGATTGGTCTGTAGTTGTTGGGGTTCTGCAGGTCTAGGTTTGTTTTCTTTAATAACGGTCGTATGTATGCCTTTTTCAGGTCCACAGGAAAAGTTCCGGTAGTTAAAGAGTTGTTGATGATTCTTCTTACAGGTGTGGCAGCAGAAGTAGATAAAAGAATGTTCTTGAAGATTTGTGGTGGACAAGGGTCAGAAGGGCAACCGGAAGGCCTGCTTGCTTTGACCAAATCCATAAATTCACCTTGGGATATTTGTTGGAAGGTCTGTAGAGGCTGGGTTGGTTTATTCTTAGAGGGTATTTTTTTAGAAAGGGGTTGGTGCTGATGGTTTTCTTCTGTTTTAACTAGGAGTCCAATGTGTCAGCCTAGGCTGTGTAGTGAGTTGCCAATTTGTTTGTGAAATCTTGAGTAGTGGGATGACTTCCTTCCATGCATGTAGGTTTTCAAAAATTCATTGAGAATTTTATAAAATTCCTTGGTTGTAGATTTAGCATTTTGAATTCTTTCTGAGTAGTACCTTTTTTTAAAGCTTTTTTGATTGATGATATGTATATTCTGTTAAGTTTGTGTAGCTGCAGTTTGTCTTGACTGTTGTTTGTTTTGAGCCAGGTCCGCTGCAATTTTCTGATTTGTTGCTTTATCTTTTCAAGTTCTGTGTTTCTCCAAGGTGTTGGTTTTATTTTGTTGTGTTTAGTTTTTCTGATTATATTAGGATATCAAAAGCTTCCTGTAGCCACTCATAAAGTTTTGGTACAGAATTAATTGTATCTAGATCTGTGTTGCCTGTTAGCTGTGTTTCTAAGTCATCAAAATTGAGTTTGCTCTATGTTCGATAGGTGCATGTATGTAAGTAGTATGTGGAGTTATATATAGTAAAACTTTACTTTCCCACAGAAAAAGGCCTTCACAATAGTCTCGCCCTCGATATTCTGTCCCACGATATTTGTGTTCCCATATTTTGGCCAAACACTGTTGATATTGGGTAGCTGAGTTGTCCATCTAAGAAGAATTGAAAAATAATCTTTTAAAGTGCCTGGATGCTGGTCCTGCTGGTGAAAGGTACTTTAAGATGAGCGGACTCTAAAGTGAATCAACCCAGAATGGGACCGGGCCGATGAAGCATCATGGACTTGGTAGAAAGGCTCTTGACTAGAACATACACATACCTTATTACATGTCTACCCACAACAGTATCCCAAACAGATCCCGCATGTCTCTGCCAGTAAAGCAGTGCACTCGCAATCTGTAAGAAGACGTCCCACCAGTGGGTTGAGACGTCAGATCTGCAGTAAGGATCTGGCCTGGGCATCCTTTCACTCGATGCAAGGTTTTTGACCACACTGGCTAGTAGGTCTTTGAATTTAGTGATGAGCATTGGCAGCCTCCAAAGAGGACCCTGTGGATGGTCAACTGAAGAAGGCTTCCTTGTTTAACCCTTGGTTAGATCAGTTCAGGGGCACCACACAGATTTGATTTGAACGAGTTTATAAAGCACAACAAAGGCCCATGGGTGTCTAGGTGCAAAGTCATACTCAACTTGATTCAAGGTTCAGGCACTTGCTCTGATTAATGGTCAAGTAGCTAGTGGGTCTACAGAACGGGAACACTAAGCAGCTGCCTGGGCACAACAAGCGTAATTATAAACCACAGAGGGAAACCTAAAAACCTGATTGGGCTGGGTAGAAGATAATCATTACATACAACAATGCCCTAACGGGGAAAGATCGACAAATTAATTATATATCATAAAACAACATAGGTGAAAACAAAAAAACTATTTATTCATGTAAATATATATATTCATTTATTTACTTATACATAAATATCAATTTAATATATTCATCCTATATGGACAACCCATCTAGTAAAACAACACACCAAAGGACAGATAGTGTGAGAAAACAGAAAAGAACCAACCAAATGTTTTTAATGTTTCTTGTATAGGTTTTTGATTCATTGGAATATGTATTCTTTTTTCTATCTACCACGAGCACTTTTTCTCACACTATCTGTCCTTTGGTGTGTTGTTTTACTAGATGGGTTGTCCATATAGGATGAATATATTAAATTGATATTTATGTTAGGACATTGTTGTATATAATGGGCACCACAAGCGGGCAGCCCCAGGGGGCATCTAGAGGCACCGAGCATAGCCTCTATCCTAGGGGAAGTAAAGCAACACATCAGTTGTCAGACTACATGGCTCACAACAGTATCTATCAAGCTGAACCATGCTCTTAGCGGATCGCAAACCAGAAACCAGAACTGCAAAGGTGACGTTGAACCTAAGTGCTCCAGATTCGCAGAACTCCAGCCCGCCTTCAGCACCGAGGCAGCTACCATTCAGGTACTCAATGACATTCCCATATCATCTTCAAGGGTGAACCTTGCCTGCTGCCTTGACTGGATCTGTCAGCAGCATTCAGCACCGTTGATCCTGCCAGGCTGCTAAAAGTGCTTGAACACAGAGAGGGCTTGGTTGGACAGGTTCTGAGCTGGTCTTGATCCTACCTTTCTAATCATAGAGAGATTATCACAGTAGATAGAAGTTGCTACTCTGTCAATGGTGGTGACCCCAGGGCTCCATCCCAGCACCTGTTACTGTTTAATCTCTCTAGAGTCCCTTTAAAAATGCACTAGGAGTTCAACACATCCTTGCATCAGTATGCTGATGTTACTGAGCTGTTCCTGAGAACACCCTGCCTGAAGGACAGCAACACCTTCAAGGCCTACCTCTTAAAAATACAGCGTTGGAAGTAAAAAGGGGGGCAATCTTCAGCACATGCACGAAGATTGCATAATCTCAGGATTTAGAAAAAACACATCACCCATCAGAAAGTGTCAATGCATACCTGGCCAAACATGCGCATAGATGACACAAATCAGGGATCTACAGCTGACTTCAAGGGACCATACATGGACACTGAAAATACATATTTCTTGCTCATTACCATCCAAAACAAAAACAAATTTACTAAACTAACTCTCTCTCACCAACTCTCTACCAGTCGTATCATGAACAGCAACATCCCTGGTTTTCATCAACATTTCCTTGACCTCAATCAACAAACGAGATCAGTCAGCAAGTTACTGCCTTCATGCTTTGAAGAAAAGAAAACATATTCTGAGCTTCAACCTCCAACCAAGACCTGCAGCTCACAACCTAACCATCTCCTGCCTCAGCTACATGGGTCTTCTAAGGGCTTCCCTTGCCTCACTGAGGTGGTCTTACACGCTACTGCTAGGATGGTCTTCCCATCAAGGAAATCTGATCAAACAACTCCAGCCCGGCAGAAACTCCACTAGCCCACTTACCACAGCCTGAAATTTACAGCCACTGCATTTAATCTATAGAGTAAATCAGTGGCTCTCAGCCTTTTGAATTTTCTCATTACTGGAACCCGGGGACCCCCACTGAATCATTGGAGTCCGGGGACCGCCCCACTGAGTCACTACTGGAAGCCGGGGACCCTTGTCTAAACAGTGTTGATGATTTGAATCGCAAAATAGTACACAAAAAATACAGAAGCACGCATTCATCAAACACATACACAAATGATAACACGGTTTATTTAATTTGCAAACAAATATAGATAAAGAATAAAAATTATTTTAATAGGAATGTTGGAGCTTTTCTAAATTTAATTGAAGCCACTCATCGTGCGCACTTTTTTTCTGTTTGATGCACCTGCAAAGCTCCCACGAATCAATCTCCAGGTACTAATTTAATTTTTAGCCTCCAATTTCAAATTTCCTGACATTTACAGTACAGTATAAAATGTTCAATTGTACATTAGCAGCTTTATGTACACTTCATTAATCTGTTAATATTATAACATTTTCTAAGCAGTCGTGGACCCCCTGAGGAGGCTTCGCGGACCTCCAGGGTCCCCCGAAACATAGGTTGGGAACAAAGGCAGTAGATTTTAATTTTAAGACCAGAACATAAAGAAGACAGGGGTGCAAGCCCCTCTCCTTGCTTCTAACTTCACTCACGCTCCTCCAGTGCTTTGAAGCCAGGTTCACACTCAAACTCCCATACCCAGGTGCATGGCACCACTGCCCACTCTTGCGCTACATGTCCCACCTTCTAGAATGCCAAGTGCCCATCTGCTGTACAGACAAGCAGGTACTAGGGTGTGCCCCGTCCCTCTCCAGAGAGGGCTCCTCTGCCCTGAAGGTGCCCATGTGTGTTGTTAATAGTTCGTGTTGGTACCTCTGTCCCCTGGCACTGACCCGCAGGATGGGTACGTGGAAGTGACTCCCTCCTGTTCAGGGGATATTGTGAAATAGTAATGTTTTTAAATGGTGGTGTGCCCAGGGGGGGTGTCAAGTCTCATCTTGTGTTCCTCATTCACTGCTCCAGGTCGGCCTGAAGAAGGGGCTATCCCGTGCCACCCTGTGTACAGAAACCCCGCCCCCGGGACCCCAGGGCAGGGTGGGGGTGCATGTCACCGGTGAAGAACCGAAGCCCCCAGAGGGTCGGTAACCTAGCTCCAGCCGAGGCTGCTAAAGGCGGAGCTGTGTCTGAAGCTCCCCCAACGCCCAGAGAGGGACGTGCGCTAACGAGGCACATGTACTGAACTGAGTAACGACCCCAGGGGTGGGTAAACCTGCCCCGGGAGTAGACGGTTGAGGGGAGGGCTCAGAACTATGGGAAGTGAACTGAGGGCTGCTGTGGGCCACTAGAGCCCTACACATGTGCATGTGAAGTACATGTATGAAGAGGTACGACAAACACAGGATGTCACCACTGACAAGCATGACAAGAGTCACCGCGATCCTGTAAGTACAGCGGTTACACACATGACATGCTCCGGAACAACATACATGCAGCCTACGTGTGCTATTCACGTATTAAAGAGAGCGATGGATTACATCCAACGTGTCATGGTCCACAGATCATATATGATCACAGAACACACACCGTATGGATACCATCAAAGACACTAAAAAGCCGACATGCAATGGGCACCGCAACACAATGTAAACATGACAGGAGCCGGTGACCCACAGCTTACATATGCTGGTCATACACCGACGGGTACCTCTTCAACACAATGCAAACATGCACAGACATGAGAGGGCCCAGGGGCACATACATCGGTCATACACCAGAGGGAAACCCCAACACACACTCTGCAGACATGAACATACATGACAGGATCCAGGGGCACACAGTCAACCTACATCGGTCAGATAGTGACGGGCATCTCAACACAATGCAAACATGAACATACATGACAGGAGCCAGGGCACACAGCCGACATACACTGGTCATACACCAGAGGGGAACCCCAACACACACTCTGCAGACATTAACATACATGACAGGGGCCAGGGCACACAGCTGACATATATCGGTCATACACCAGAGGGGAACCGCTGCACTCTGCAGACATGAACATACATGACAGGACCCAGGGCACAGAGCCGACATACACCGGTCATACAGTGACAGGCATCTCATCACAATGCAAACAAGCACTTATATGAGAGGGTCCAGGGGTACATAAAACAGGGAACCCCAACACACTGCAACATGCACATACATGACAGCACCCAGGGCACACAGCCGACATACACTGGTCATACACCAGAGGGGAACCGAAACACACTGCAGACATGAACATACATGACAGTATCCAGTGGCGCACAGCCAACCTACACCGGTCATAGAAAGGCAGGCATCTCAACGCAATGCAAACATGAACATACCTGACAGGGGCCAGGGCATACAGCCGACGTACACCTGTCATACACCAGAGGGGAACCGCAACACACTGCAGACATGAACATACATGATAGGAGCCAGGGGCACATAGCTGGCAAACACCGGTCATACACCAGTGGGGAACCCCAACACACTGCTGACATGAACATACATGACAGGGGCCAGGGCGGACAGCTGGCATACACCGATCATACACCAGAGGAGAACACCAACACAATGCAAACATGAACATACATGACAGGAGCCAGGGCACACAGCCGACATACACCAGTCATACACCGGAAGGGAATCCCAACACACTGCAAACATGAACATACATTACAGAAGCCAGGTCACACAGCCGACATACACCAGTCATACACCGGAGGGGAACTCCAACACACTGCAAACATGAGCCTACATGACAGGATCCAGGGGCCCACAGCTGACATACACTGGTCATGCATGTGTTGGCACTCCTTAACCGCAATTGAAACTTGCACATACATGACACCATCCAGAGATCTACAGTTGAAATTAAGTGATCATACATGGTCACCCTATGAAAGCAGTGTGAACAAGCACATACGTGGTGTGCTCTGGGGACCTAAAACCAACTGACAGCGTCAAAGCTTGAGATCCTTTCAGAAACATCACTGAATGATTCACTGGGAATGACTCAGACCAGCACAAGGGGGTCAGCTCCCCAACCTGTCCAAACCGTGTAACACAGACACCCCACAAAGGGTCACGCCCGGTAATGACTTCAAAGAGCAGCACCAACTCCCTTGGAGTGACAAGACGTATGCTCTTGGGACCCGGAGCCGGGGTGCAGGGGTTATCTCTGCTTCAGGGCCGCCTCAACATAGGCACGGAGGGGGGGACAGCCCAGGGGCCCCAAAGCTAACATGCAGCTGTGGCGTAATGATACTTCAAGGGGCCCCCTGCAAAGTACCTCCAGGGGTCCCCTCTCATGGACACAGTCAGGAGCCTGCCGCCCGTGCACAGTGTACTGCACTGAGAGCCCCCCCACCCGCACCGCGGGAGCCTTTGTTTTGGGAGGGGTGAAGGCAATAGGGGGAGGGTGATAGAGGCAGGTGGGGGGTGATAGGGGCAGGTGTGTAGGGGAGGGGTGAAGGCTCCAGACAGGGGGGTGATAGGGGCAATTGGGGGGGTGATAGGGGCAGGTGGGGAGCAGGGTGGGGGTGAAGGTACCAGAGGGAGGTGAGATAGGGGAAGGTGGGGGATGATAGCGACAGGTGGGCAGTAGGGTTCAGGGAGGTGTGACAGGGGCAGGTGGGCAGGAGAGGGGTGAAGGCACCAGGGGGAGGTGCTCAGCTCTGCTCAGAGGAGGGGGAGGTGACCCCAGGGGCACAGGAGGAGGAGGAGTGACGGCACTGATGGGTTTCCCATGCTGTTCTGCAGGGGCTGGGGGCTCCCCGGATGCTCCCCACAGCCATGTGGTCTCTAGCCCCCTTACCTGCTGTGCTCCAGCCCCGGGGAAGGTCCCATCCCGCTCCGGCACCCTCAGCTCTCTGCTCCGGCTCCAGGCTGCCCTCTCTCCATGCTCCGCGCAGTATGATGTAATGGAATGTAGAAAATACACAGTTGCTGAATGTGATAGCTTGTAAATGCAGAATGTAAGAGTATGCAGATGCAGAATGTTAGAGTGTGCTGTAATGGAATGTAGGAAATACACAGTTGCTGAATGTAATAGTTTATAGATGCATAATGTAAGAGTATGCAGTTGCAGAATGTAAGAGGTATGATGTCGCAGAATGAGAGATATGAGAGTATGCAATGGCAGAATGTGGGAGTATGCAGTTGCAGAATGTAAGAGTGTGCAGCAACAGAATGCAAGAGTATGCACTTGCAGAATATAAAAGTTATGCAGTTGCAGAATGTGAGACATGAGAGTATGCAATGGCAGAATGTAAGAGAATGCATTTGCAGGATTTAAGCGGTATGATGTTGCAGATTGAGAGAGTATGCAATGGGAGAATGTGAGTGTATGCAGTTGCAGAATGTAAAAGGAATGTAGTTGCAGAATGTGAGATATGAAAGTATGCAATGGCAGAATGTAAGAGTATGCAGCAGCAGAATGCAAGAGTATGCAGTTGCAGAATGTAAAAGGAATGTAGTTGCAGAATGTGAGATATGAGAGTATGCAATGGCATAATGTAAGAGTATGCAGTTTAAGAATTTAAGAGACAGGCAGTAGCAGATTTTAAGAGGCATACAGTTGCAGAAAGTGAGAGTATTCGATTGCAGAAGGTAAGAGTATGCAGCACCAGAATGTAAGAGTATGCAGTTGCAGAATGTAAAAGGTATGCATTTTCAGAATGTGAGACATGAGAGTTTACAATGGCAGAATGTAATAGTATGCAGTTGTAAAATATAAGAGGTATGCAGTTGCAAAATATACGAGTATGCAGTTGCAGAATATGATATTATGCAGTTGCATATTATAAGAGTTTGCTATTGCACTATCTAAAAGGTATGCAGTTGCAGAACGTAGGAGTATGCTGTAATGGAATGTAGGAAACAAAATATTGCTGAATATAATTGTTTGTAGATATAGAATGTAAGAGTATCCAGTTGCAGAATGCAAGAGGTATGATGTTGCAGAATGCAAGAGTATGCAATGGCAGATTATGCAGTTGCAGAATGCAAGAGTATGCAGCAGCAGAATGCAAAAGTATGCAGAAGCAGAATGCAAAAATATGCAGAATGTAAAAGGTTTGCAGTTGCAGAATGTGAGATATGAGAATATGCAGTGGCAGAATGTAAGAGTATGCATTTGGAGAATATAGGAGTAAGCAGTTGGAGAATGTAAGAGTAAACAGTTGCAGAATTTAGGAAATTGCAGGGGCAGAATGTAAGTGTATGTAGTTGTAGAATGCAAGATTATTCAGTTGCAGATTGTTAAAGGCATGGAGTTACAGAATGTGAGGTGTCAGAGTATGCAATGGCAGAATGTAAGAGTATGCAGTTGCAGAATGTAAAATGAATGCAGTTGACTGATGTGAGAGTATGCAATGGCAGACTGTAAGAGTATGCAGTTTCAGAACTGAAGAGGCATAAAGTTGCAGAATGTGAGAGTATTCAATTGCAGAAGATAACAGTATGAAACACAGAAATGCAAGAGTATGCATTTGCAGAATGTAAAATGTATGCAGTTGTAGAATGTGAGATATGAGAGTATACAACAGCAGAATATAAGAGTATGCAGTGGCAGAATGTAAAAGCATGCAGTTGCAGAATATAAGAGTATACAGCAGCATAATCTGAAATTATGCAGTGCCATATTATAAGAGTATGCTATTGCAGTATCTAAAAGGTATGCAATCACAGAATAGGAAATAGACAGTTGCTGGATGTAATCGTTTGTAGATGCTGACTGTAAGAGTATGCAGTTGTAGAATGTAAGCAGTATGATGTCGCAGAATGCAAAAGTATGCAATGGCAGAATGTGAGAGTATGCAGTTGCAGAATGTAAGAGGATGTAGCAGAAGAATGCAAGAGTATGCGGTTGCAGAATATCAAAGGTATGCAGTTGCAGAATGTGAGATATGAGTGTATGCAATGGCATAATGTAAGAGTACACAGTTGGAGAATGTAAGCGTATGCAGTTGCAGAATTTAAGAGGTATGCAGGGGCAGTCTGTGAGAGTATGCAGTTGCAGAATGCAATATTATTCAGTTGCAGATTGTAAAGGCATGCAGTTACAGAATGTGAGATGTGAGATTATGCACTGGAGGAATGTGAGAGTATGCAGTTGCAGAATGTAAGAGTATGCAGCAGAACAATGCAAGAGTATGCAGTTGCGGAAAATCAAAGGTATGCCGTTGCAGAATGTGAGATATGAGAGTATGCAATGGCAGAATGTAAGAGTATGCAGCAGCAGAATGCAACAGTATGCAGTTGCAGAATGTAAAAGGAATGTAGTTGCAGAATGTGAGATATGAGAGTATGCAATGGCATAACGTAAGAGTATGCAGTTTAAGAATTTAAGAGACAGGCAAGTGCAGAATTTAAGAGGCATACCGTTGCAGAAAGTGAGAGTATTCAATTGCAGAAGGTAAGAGTATGCAGCACCAGAATGTAAGAGTATGCAGTTGCAGAATGTAAAAGGTATGCATTTTCAGAATGTGAGACATGAGAGTATACAATGGCAGAATGTAATAGTATGCAGTTGTAAAATATAAGAGGTATGCAGTTGAAAAATATACGAGTATGCAGTTGCAGAATATGATATTATGCAGTTGCATATTATAAGAGTTTGCTATTGCACTATCTAAAAGGTATGCAGTTGCAGAACGTAGGAGTATGCTGTAATGGAATGTAGGAAACAAAATATTGCTGAATATAATTGTTTGTAGATATAGAATGTAAGAGTATCCAGTTGCAGAATGCAAGAGGTATGATGTTGCAGAATGCAAGAGTATGCAATGGCAGATTATGCAGTTGCAGAATGCAAGAGTATGCAGCAGCAGAATGCAAAAGTATGCAGAAGCAGAATGCAAAAATATGCAGAATGTAAAAGGTTTGCAGTTGCAGAATGTGAGATATGAGAATATGCAGTGGCAGAATGTAAGAGTATGCATTTGGAGAATATAGGAGTAAGCAGTTGGAGAATGTAAGAGTAAACAGTTGCAGAATTTAGGAAATTGCAGGGGCAGAATGTAAGTGTATGTAGTTGTAGAATGCAAGATTATTCAGTTGCAGATTGTTAAAGGCATGGAGTTACAGAATGTGAGGTGTCAGAGTATGCAATGGCAGAATGTAAGAGTATGCAGTTGCAGAATGTAAAATGAATGCAGTTGACAGATGTGAGAGTATGCAATGGCAGACTGTAAGAGTATGCAGTTTCAGAACTGAAGAGGCATAAAGTTGCAGAATGTGAGAGTATTCAATTGCAGAAGATAACAGTATGAAACACAGAAATGCAAGAGTATGCATTTGCAGAATGTAAAATGTATGCAGTTGTAGAATGTGAGATATGAGAGTATACAACAGCAGAATATAAGAGTATGCAGTGGCAGAATGTAAAAGCATGCAGTTGCAGAATATAAGAGTATACAGCAGCATAATCTGAAATTATGCAGTGCCATATTATAAGACTATGCTATTGCAGTATCTAAAAGGTATGCAATCACAGAATAGGAAATAGACAGTTGCTGGGTGTAATCGTTTGTAGATGCTGACTGTAAGAGTATGCAGTTGTAGAATGTAAGCAGTATGATGTCGCAGAATGCAAAAGTATGCAATGGCAGAATGTGAGAGTATGCAGTTGCAGAATGTAAGAGGATGTAGCAGAAGAATGCAAGAGTATGCGGTTGCAGAATATCAAAGGTATGCAGTTGCAGAATGTGAGATATGAGTGTATGCAATGGCATAATGTAAGAGTACACAGTTGGAGAATGTAAGCGTATGCAGTTGCAGAATTTAAGAGGTATGCAGGGGCAGTCTGTGAGAGTATGCAGTTGCAGAATGCAATATTATTCAGTTGCAGATTGTAAAGGCATGCAGTTACAGAATGTGAGATGTGAGATTATGCACTGGAGGAATGTGAGAGTATGCAGTTGCAGAATGTAAGAGTATGCAGCAGAACAATGCAAGAGTATGCAGTTGCGGAAAATCAAAGGTATGCCGTTGCAGAATGTGAGATATGAGAGTATGCAATGGCAGAATGTAAGAGTATGCAGCAGCAGAATGCAAGAGTATGCAGTTGCAGAATGTAAAAGGAATGCAGTTGCAGAATGTGAGATATGAGAGTATGCAATGGCATAACGTAAGAGTATGCAGTTTAAGAATTTAAGAGACAGGCAAGTGCAGAATTTAAGAGGCATACCGTTGCAGAAAGTGAGAGTATTCAATTGCAGAAGGTAAGAGTATGCAGCACCAGAATGTAAGAGTATGCAGTTGCAGAATGTAAAAGGTATGCATTTTCAGAATGTGAGACATGCAAGTATACAATGGCAGAATGTAATAGTATGCAGTTGTAAAATATAAGAGGTATGCAGTTGCAAAATATACGAGTATGCAGTTGCAGAATATGATATTATGCAGTTGCATATTATAAGAGTTTGCTATTGCACTATCTAAAAGGTATGCAGTTGCAGAACGTAGGAGTATGCTGTAATGGAATGTAGGAAACAAAATATTGCTGAATATAATTGTTTGTAGATATAGAATGTAAGAGTATCCAGTTGCAGAATGCAAGAGGTATGATGTTGCAGAATGCAAGAGTATGCAATGGCAGATTATGCAGTTGCAGAATGCAAGAGTATGCAGCAGCAGAATGCAAAAGTATGCAGAAGCAGAATGCAAAAATATGCAGAATGTAAAAGGTTTGCAGTTGCAGAATGTGAGATATGAGAATATGCAGTGGCAGAATGTAAGAGTATGCATTTGGAGAATATAGGAGTAAGCAGTTGGAGAATGTTAGAGTAAACAGTTGCAGAATTTAGGAAATTGCAGGGGCAGAATGTAAGTGTATGTAGTTGTAGAATGCAAGATTATTCAGTTGCAGATTGTTAAAGGCATGGAGTTACAGAATGTGAGGTGTCAGAGTATGCAATGGCAGAATGTAAGAGTATGCAGTTGCAGAATGTAAAATGAATGCAGTTGACTGATGTGAGAGTATGCAATGGCAGACTGTAAGAGTATGCAGTTTCAGAACTGAAGAGGCATAAAGTTGCAGAATGTGAGAGTATTCAATTGCAGAAGATAACAGTATGAAACACCGGAATGCAAGAGTATGCATTTGCAGAATGTAAAATGTATGCAGTTGTAGAATGTGAGATATGAGAGAATACAACAGCAGAATATAAGAGTATGCAGTGGCAGGATGTAAAAGAATGCAGTTGCAGAATATAAGAGTATACAGCAGCATAATCTGAAATTATGCAGTGCCATATTATAAGACTATGCTATTGCAGTATCTAAAAGGTATGCAATCACAGAATAGGAAATAGACAGTTGCTGGATGTAATTGTTTGTAGATGCTGACTGTAAGAGTATGCAGTTGTAGAATGTAAGCAGTATGATGTCGCAGAATGCAAAAGTATGCAATGGCAGAATGTGAGAGTATGCAGTTGCAGAATGTAAGAGGATGTAGCAGAAGAATGCAAGAGTATGGGGTTGCAGAATATCAAAGGTATGCAGTTGCAGAATGTGAGATATGAGTGTATGCAATGGCATAATGTAAGAGTACACAGTTGGAGAATGTAAGCGTATGCAGTTGCAGAATTTAAGAGGTATGCAGGGGCAGTCTGTGAGAGTATGCAGTTGCAGAATGCAATATTATTCAGTTGCAGATTGTAAAGGCATGCAGTTACAGAATGTGAGATGTGAGATTATGCACTGGAGGAATGTGAGAGTATGCAGTTGCAGAATGTAAGAGTATGCAGCAGAACAATGCAAGAGTATGCAGTTGCGGAAAATCAAAGGTATGCTGTTGCAGAATGTGAGATATGAGAGTATGCAATGGCAGAATGTAAGAGTATGCAGCAGCAGAATGCAAGAGTATGCAGTTGCAGAATGTAAAAGGAATGTAGTTGCAGAATGTGAGATATGAGAGTATGCAATGGCATAATGTAAGAGTATGCAGTTTAAGAATTTAAGAGACAGGCAGGTGCAGAATTTAAGAGGCATACCGTTGCAGAAAGTGAGAGTATTCAATTGCAGGAGGTAAGAGTATGCAGCACCAGAATGTAAGAGTATGCAGTTGCAGAATGTAAAAGGTATGCATTTTCAGAATGTGAGACATGCGAGTATACAATGGCAGAATGTAATAGTATGCAGTTGTAAAATATAAGAGGTATGCAGTTGCAAAATATACGAGTATGCAGTTGCAGAATATGATATTATGCAGTTGCATATTATAAGAGTTTGCTATTGCACTATCTAAAAGGTATGCAGTTGCAGAACGTAGGAGTATGCTGTGATGGAATGTAGGAAACAAAATATTGCTGAATATAATTGTTTGTAGATATAGAATGTAAGAGTATCCAGTTGCAGAATGCAAGAGGTATGATGTTGCAGAATGCAATAGTATGCAATGGCAGATTATGCAGTTGCAGAATGCAAGAGTATGCAGCAGCAGAATTCAAAAGTATGCAGAAGCAGAATGCAAAAATATGCAGAATGTAAAAGGTATGCAGTTGCAGAATGTGAGATATGAGAATATGCAGTGGAAGAATGTAAGAGTATGTATTTGGAGAATGTAGGAGTATGCAGTTGGAGAATGTAAGAGTAACAGTTGCAGAATTTAAGAAGATTGCAGGGGCAGAATGTAAGTGTATGTAGTTGCAGAATGCAAGATTATTCCATTGCAGATTGTTAAAGGCATGGAGTTACAGAATGTGAGGTGTCAGAGTATGCAATGGCAGAATGTAAGAGTATGCAGTTGCAGAATGTAAAATGAATGCAGTTGACTGATGTGAGAGTATGCAATGGCAGAATGTAAGAGTATGCAGTTTCAGAACTGAAGAGGCATACAGTTGCAGAATATGAGAGTATTCAATTGCAGAAGATAACAGTATGAAACACAGGAATGCAAGCGTATGCATTTGCAGAATGTAAAATGTATGCAGTTGCAGAATGTGAGATATGAGAGTATACAACAGCAGAATATAAGAGTATGCAGTGGCAGAATGTAAAAGCATGTAGTTGCAGAATATAAGGGGAATGCAGTTGCAGAATATAAGAGTATACAGCAGCATAATCTGAAATTATGCAGTGCCATATTATAAGACTATGCTATTGCAGTATCTAAAAGGTATGCAATCACAGAATAGGAAATAGACAGTTGCTGGATGTAATTGTTTGTAGATGCTGACTGTAAGAGTATGCAGTTGTAGAATGTAAGCAGTATGATGTCGCAGAATGCAAAAGTATGCAATGGCAGAATGTGAGAGTATGCAGTTGCAGAATGTAAGAGGATGTAGCAGAAGAATGCAAGAGTATGCGGTTGCAGAATATCAAAGGTATGCAGTTGCAGAATGTGAGATATGAGTGTATGCAATGGCATAATGTAAGAGTACACAGTTGGAGAATGTAAGCGTATGCAGTTGCAGAATTTAAGAGGTATGCAGGGGCAGTCTGTGAGAGTATGCAGTTGCAGAATGCAATATTATTCAGTTGCAGATTGTAAAGGCATGCAGTTACAGAATGTGAGATGTGAGATTATGCACTGGAGGAATGTGAGAGTATGCAGTTGCAGAATGTAAGAGTATGCAGCAGAACAATGCAAGAGTATGCAGTTGCGGAAAATCAAAGGTATGCTGTTGCAGAATGTGAGATATGAGAGTATGCAATGGCAGAATGTAAGAGTATGCAGCAGCAGAATGCAAGAGTATGCAGTTGCAGAATTTAAAAGGAATGTAGTTGCAGAATGTGAGATATGAGAGTATGCAATGGCATAATGTAAGAGTATGCAGTTTAAGAATTTAAGAGACAGGCAGGTGCAGAATTTAAGAGGCATACCGTTGCAGAAAGTGAGAGTATTCAATTGCAGGAGGTAAGAGTATGCAGCACCAGAATGTAAGAGTATGCAGTTGCAGAATGTAAAAGGTATGCATTTTCAGAATGTGAGACATGCGAGTATACAATGGCAGAATGTAATAGTATGCAGTTGTAAAATATAAGAGGTATGCAGTTGCAAAATATACGAGTATGCAGTTGCAGAATATGATATTATGCAGTTGCAACATATAAGAGTTTGCTATTGCACTATCTAAAAGGTATGCAGTTGCAGAACGTAGGAGTATGCTGTGATGGAATGTAGGAAACAAAATATTGCTGAATATAATTGTTTGTAGATATAGAATGTAAGAGTATCCAGTTGCAGAATGCAAGAGGTATGATGTTGCAGAATGCAATAGTATGCAATGGCAGATTATGCAGTTGCAGAATGCAAGAGTATGCAGCAGCAGAATTCAAAAGTATGCAGAAGCAGAATGCAAAAATATGCAGAATGTAAAAGGTATGCAGTTGCAGAATGTGAGATATGAGAATATGCAGTGGAAGAATGTAAGAGTATGTATTTGGAGAATGTAGGAGTATGCAGTTGGAGAATGTAAGAGTAACAGTTGCAGAATTTAAGAAGATTGCAGGGGCAGAATGTAAGTGTATGTAGTTGCAGAATGCAAGATTATTCCATTGCAGATTGTTAAAGGCATGGAGTTACAGAATGTGAGGTGTCAGAGTATGCAATGGCAGAATGTAAGAGTATGCAGTTGCAGAATGTAAAATGAATGCAGTTGACTGATGTGAGAGTATGCAATGGCAGAATGTAAGAGTATGCAGTTTCAGAACTGAAGAGGCATACAGTTGCAGAATATGAGAGTATTCAATTGCAGAAGATAACAGTATGAAACACAGGAATGCAAGCGTATGCATTTGCAGAATGTAAAATGTATGCAGTTGCAGAATGTGAGATATGAGAGTATACAACAGCAGAATATAAGAGTATGCAGTGGCAGAATGTAAAAGCATGTAGTTGCAGAATATAAGGGGAATGCAGTTGCAGAATATAAGAGTATACAGCAGCATAATCTGAAATTATGCAGCGTCATATTATAAGAGTATGCTATTGCAGTATCTAAAAGGTATGCAGTCACAGAATAGGAAATAGACAGTTGCTGGATGTAATCGTTTGTAGATGCTGACTGTAAGAGTATGCAGTTGTAGAATGTAAGCAGTATGATGTCGCAGAATGCAAAAGTATGCAATGGCAGAATGTGAGAGTATGCAGTTGCAGAATGTAAGAGGATGTAGCAGAAGAATGCAAGAGTATGCGGTTGCAGAATATCAAAGGTATGCAGTTGCAGAATGTGAGATATGAGTGTATGCAATGGCATAATGTAAGAGTACACAGTTGGAGAATGTAAGCGTATGCAGTTGCAGAATTTAAGAGGTATACAGGGGCAGTCTGTGAGAGTATGCAGTTGCAGAATGCAATATTATTCAGTTGCAGATTGTAAAGGCATGCAGTTACAGAATGTGAGATGTGAGATTATGCACTGGAGGAATGTGAGAGTATGCAGTTGCAGAATGTAAGAGTATGCAGCAGAACAATGCAAGAGTATGCAGTTGCGGAAAATCAAAGGTATGCCGTTGCAGAATGTGAGATATGAGAGTATGCAATGGCAGAATGTAAGAGTATGCAGCAGCAGAATGCAAGAGTATGCAGTTGCAGAATGTAAAAGGAATGTAGTTGCAGAATGTGAGATATGAGAGTATGCAATGGCATAATGTAAGAGTATGCAGTTTAAGAATTTAAGAGACAGGCAGGTGCAGAATTTAAGAGGCATACCGTTGCAGAAAGTGAGAGTATTCAATTGCAGAAGGTAAGAGTATGCAGCACCAGAATGTAAGAGTATGCAGTTGCAGAATGTAAAAGGTATGCATTTTCAGAATGTGAGACATGAGAGTATACAATGGCAGAATGTAATAGTATGCAGTTGTAAAATATAAGAGGTATGCAGTTGAAAAATATACGAGTATGCAGTTGCAGAATATGATATTATGCAGTTGCATATTATAAGAGTTTGCTATTGCACTATCTAAAAGGTATGCAGTTGCAGAACGTAGGAGTATGCTGTAATGGAATGTAGGAAACAAAATATTGCTGAATATAATTGTTTGTAGATATAGAATGTAAGAGTATCCAGTTGCAGAATGCAAGAGGTATGATGTTGCAGAATGCAATAGTATGCAATGGCAGATTATGCAGTTGCAGAATGCAAGAGTATGCAGCAGCAGAATTCAAAAGTATGCAGAAGCAGAATGCAAAAATATGCAGAATGTAAAAGGTATGCAGTTGCAGAATGTGAGATATGAGAATATGCAGTGGCAGAATGTAAGAGTATGTATTTGGAGAATGTAGGAGTATGCAGTTGGAGAATGTAAGAGTAACAGTTGCAGAATTTAAGAAGATTGCAGGCGCAGAATGTAAGTGTATGTAGTTGCAGAATGCAAGATTATTCCGTTGCAGATTGTTAAAGGCATGGAGTTACAGAATGTGAGGTGTCAGAGTATGCAATGGCAGAATGTAAGAGTATGCAGTTGCAGAATGTAAAATGAATGCAGTTGACTGATGTGAGAGTATGCAATGGCAGAATGTAAGAGTATGCAGTTTCAGAACTGAAGAGGCATACAGTTGCAGAATATGAGAGTATTCAATTGCAGAAGATAACAGTATGAAACACAGGAATGCAAGCGTATGCATTTGCAGAATGTAAAATGTATGCAGTTGCAGAATGTGAGATATGAGAGTATACAACAGCAGAATATAAGAGTATGCAGTGGCAGAATGTAAAAGCATGCAGTTGCAGAATATAAGGGGAATACAGTTGCAGAATATAAGAGTATACAGCAGCATAATCTGAAATTATGCAGTGTCATATTATAAGAGTATGCTATTGCAGTATCTAAAAGGTATGCAGTCACAGAATAGGAAATAGACAGTTGCTGGATGTAATCGTTTGTGGATGCTGACTGTAAGAGTATGCAGTTGTAGAATGTAAGCAGTATGATGTCGCAGAATGCAAAAGTATCCAATGGCAGAATGTGAGAGTATGCAGTTGCAGAATGTAAGAGGATGTAGCAGAAGAATGCAAGAGTATGCGGTTGCAGAATATCAAAGGTATGCAGTTGCAGAATGTGAGATATGAGTGTATGCAATGGCATAATGTAAGAGTACACAGTTGGAGAATGTAAGCGTATGCAGTTGCAGAATTTAAGAGGTATGCAGGGGCAGTCTGTGAAAGTATGCAGTTGCAGAATGCAATATTATTCAGTTGCAGATTGTAAAGGCATGCAGTTACAGAATGTGAGATGTGAGATTATGCACTGGAGGAATGTGAGAGTATGCAGTTGCAGAATGTAAGAGTATGCAGCAGAACAATGCAAGAGTATGCAGTTGCGGAAAATCAAAGGTATGCCGTTGCAGAATGTGAGATATGAGAGTATGCAATGGCAGAATGTAAGAGTATGCAGCAGCAGAATGCAAGAGTATGCAGTTGCAGAATGTAAAAGGAATGTAGTTGCAGAATGTGAGATATGAGAGTATGCAATGGCATAATGTAAGAGTATGCAATTTAAGAATTTAAGATACAGGCAGGTGCAGAATTTAAGAGGCATACCGTTGCAGAAAGTGAGAGTATTCAATTGCAGAAGGTAAGAGTATGCAGCACCAGAATGTAAGAGTATGCAGTTGCAGAATGTAAAAGGTATGCATTTTCAGAATGTGAGACATGAGAGTATACAATGGCAGAATGTAATAGTATGCAGTTGTAAAATATAAGAGGTATGCAGTTGAAAAATATACAAGTATGCGGTTGCAGAATATGATATTATGCAGTTGCATATTATAAGAGTTTGCTATTGCACTATCTAAAAGGTATGCAGTTGCAGAACGTAGGAGTATGCTGTAATGGAATGTAGGAAACAAAATATTGCTGAATATAATTGTTTGTAGATATAGAATGTAAGAGTATCCAGTTGCAGAATGCAAGAGGTATGATTTTGCAGAATGCAATAGTATGCAATGGCAGATTATGCAGTTGCAGAATGCAAGAGTATGCAGCAGCACAATTCAAAAGTATGCAGAAGCAGAATGCAAAAATATGCAGAATGTAAAAGGTATGCAGTTGCAGAATGTGAGATATGAGAATATGCAGTGGCAGAATGTAAGAGTATGTATTTGGAGAATGTAGGAGTATGCAGTTGGAGAATGTAAGAGTACACAGTTGCAGAATTTAAGAGGATTGCAGGGGCAGAATGTGAGAGTATGTAGTTGCAGAATGCAAGATTATTCAGTTGCAGATTGTTAAAGAATGTGAGGTGTCAGAGTATTCAATGGCAGAATGTAAGAGTATGCAGTTGCAGAATGTAAAATGAATGCGGTTGCCCGATGTGAGAGTATGCAATGGCAGAATGTAAGAGTATGCAGTTTCAGAACTGAAGAGGCATACAGTTGCAGAATGTGAAAGTATTCAATTGCAGAAGATAACAGTACGAAACACATGAATGCAAGAGTATGCATTTGCAGAATGTAAAATGTATGCAGTTGCAGAATGTGAGATATGAGAGTATGCAATGGCAGAATATAAGAGTATGCAGTGGAAGAATGTAATAGCAGGCAGTTGCAGAATATAAGAGGTATGCAGTTGCAGAATATAAGAGTATACAGCAGCAGAATGTGAAATTATGCAGTGTCATATTATAAGAGTATGCTATTTCAGTATCTAAAAGGTATGCAGTCACAGAATAGAAAATACACAGTTGCTGGATGTAATCGTTTGTAGATGCAGATTGTAAGAGTATGCAGTTGTAGAATGTAAGCAGTATGATGTCGCAGAATGCAAAAGTATGCAATGGCAGAATGTGAGAGTATGCAGTTGCAGAATGTAAGAGGATGTAGCAGAAGAATGCAAGAGTATGCGGTTGCAGAATATCAAAGGTATGCAGTTGCAGAATGTGAGATATGAGAGTATGCAATGGCAGAATGTAAGAGTACGCAGTTGGAGAATGTAAGCGTATGCAATTGCAGACTGTAAGAGTTATGCAGGGGCAGTCTGTGAGAGTATGCAGTTGCAGAATGCAATATTATTCAGTTGCAGATTGTAAAGGCATGCAGTTACAATGTGAGATGTGAGGGTATGTAGTGGAGGAATGTGAGAGTATGCAGTTGCAGAATGTAAGAGTATGCAGCAGAACAATGCAAGAGTATGCAGTTGCGGAAAATCAAAGGTATGCAGCTGCAGAATGTGAGATATGAGAGTATGCAATGGTAGAATGCAAGAGTATGCAGTTGGAGAATGTAAGTGTATGCAGTTGCAGAATGTATAATGAATGCAGTTGCAGAATGTGAGATGTGAGAGTATGTAATGGCAGAATGTAAGAGTATGCAGTTTCAGAGTTTAAGAGGTATGCAGTGGCAGAATTTAAGAAGCATACAGTTGCAGAATGGGGGAGTATTTAATTGCAGAAGGTAATGGTATGTGGCACCAGAATGCTAGAGTATGCATTTGCAGGATGTAAAAGGAATGTAGTTACAGAATGTGAGATGTGAGCGTATCCAATGGCAGAATGTAAGAGTATGCAGCTGCAGAATGTAAAAGGCATGTAGTTACAGAATGTGAGAGTATGCAATGGCAGAATGTAAGAGTATGCAGTTGCAGAATGTAAAAGGCATGTAGTTACAGAATGTAAGATGTGACAGTATGCAATGCCAGAACGTAAGAGCATGCAGTTGCAGAATATAATAGTATGCATTTGCAGAATTTAAAAGGTATGCAGTTGCAGAATGTGAGAGTAGACAGTTGCAGAATGTAAGAGCATGCTGTGGCAGAATATCAGTGTATGCAATAGCAGACTACAAGAGTATGCTGTTGCAGGATGTAAAATGTATGCTGTTGTGGTATGTGAGAGTATGCAATATCGGAATGCAAGAAAATGCGGTTGCAGAATGTAAGAATGTGCAGTTGCGGAATTTTAGACGTTTGCACTTGCAAGGGGTGTACAGGTTTGAAGGTGGCGTGTAGGCTAGAATGAGCACCATGTGCAGATCCGGTAAAGATCCTATGCCAATTGCAAGTACCTTCTGGCACATTTTAAGCACCCTGGCAGTCAAGGTTTGAGGTGTAGTACCAGTAGTAGTTCTTCCTTTCATCGCCCATCTCAAAACAAAAGATCTGCACATGTAAATCCAATTTACAAAAACAAATTGTAAGCAATTCACACAAATTGAAGATTCACTCATAAATCGACCTACCTTTGTGTAATATAACTGCAGCATGGTGTAATATCAAACAGGATTAAAACTCTTACCAGCAGTGGTTAATTTGTAAATGAATAAGTGTCGGTGCTCAAAGTTCCGCTCGTACGACCACAGCCAACACTAATAAATGTTGGCAAGCCCAACACCGAGGCTGTTGGCGTTGAATCAACCTCATGCTGCCTTATCTTCTACTAGGTACTCCCAGTCCCTTTATCTCACTCTTGTAAATCCCGCCTTTCTCCTTTTGTGATGGGTTTTCTGTATTTCTCTACCTCTGTCTTTCAACTTTGTGTGTTTTCCCCCTATCGCTCTCATAAAATGTCAAATGAGGAAAAATAAGTGCTGTCCCTAAAAATCAGTGCTTGTGGCTCCCACTGGCAAACACCAGCTCAAATTAAGCACTGCTTACCAGAGTGAGGTGTGTTCTTTACTAAGTGGTGGTGCCCTGGAAAGTTTAGAAATACCCAGAAATTTGTGTATTTTCATTATTCATTACCCATTCCCAGAATGTAAGCATCCACCTTCTAACTCCTGTCATTTAAAAAAGGATTGATGCAGTGAAGAAAAGTAGCCCCCATTATATCTATAATCCTCCTTTTTGTTGTGTAAGAGGTGGAGCAAAGGAACAGTAGTGCTCAGTAGCCTCAGAAGCAGACCATATGCTCCATAACCATTTAGAGCTCACCTAAAATGGGCCATAAAGATAGAAAAGGAGTGCAGATATAGTGCATTATACTGTTGGGTCTATGCAGCACTGCAATAAATTTAGAATCAGGGCCTTGGCTCATGACACTTTCGGTGCATTCAATATGAACATATTTAACCTAATTTGAGGCCCTCACTTTAAAAATATGCCCAAGATAATATGTTTTAGGCAATCAAGAATCTTCCCACACCTTTTACTTTAAATCCCATTTCAAATTTTGTCTCAACGTATATTTCTTCTTTGTTGCAAAAGAATGACTGCTTTTATAAGTAAAAAATATAGTATTGTGCCTTTCTTGTGAAAACAAATAAATATGGCATTACACCTTTGTATGAGCAATACCATTCTATTCAGTAGTATCCTTAGGTTTTGAAACTATGGGCCTGATTTAGACTTTTGGCAGAGGGGGTTGGGGTACTTTGTCACAAATGTGAATGATATCTCATCTGCCGTATTACAATTCCATTTTAACGTATGGAACTTGTAATGCAGCGGATGCACATTTGTGAAAGAGTAACCCCCCCCAAGACTCTAAATCAAGCTCTAAGTCTACAGTTTGCTTTGGCTTCCAGTTTAGAGGTCAAAGAATAATTAGAACGATCTATTTTGGTTATGGACTAATCACAATTGAATATGGGCATTCCTGAGTATCCACAGCTCTATGATGATAATTCTGAGACACACCAGACGCCTCACTTGAACTCTAATTCGCTGGCCAAAGCCATGGGGTGGTAAACTGACTACAGCTAAAGAAAACTTACAAATGAATACAGATTTACACGTGAAATTGAAGATGCCCACAGTTTTCGGGACAGAAGCGATTGACCATATCTATACAAGAGTATTGCCAAAGGATTGCAGACTACACCTAAAATTAGCACTTGCAGCGGGCAGTGATATAGTGTCAATGTCAGCAACCACCTCAAAATGAAGATCACAATATGCTCTCTTTGTTGCTATCACAAACAACTTTCCTTTACAATCCTTCCCACCTTCCCACCTTCATCAATGGATCAATGGTACGATTTCCCCACATTACCAACAAGGAATTTACCAACATAGTTGGCAGTTTCAGACCCACAAATTACTTTTCAGGTCTCATCCCAGCAATTAAGTCTTTAAGAACAGATATCACCAACACCTCCCTAGCATAAAGGCTTGATCTACCGCCATCCATCGAAAAGGACATACGTCAGTAAGAGAAACCGCAGTCATCAACAAAACATGTGAGAATTCAGAAGACCTTTCTAACATCCAAACCCTCTAAGACGTACACTGGTAGTGGAAAATCATCCAAAAATGAATTGTCATTCAGATCAGTTGAATAAGAAAACGCCCTTGCGTTTCCCAATCAGCCTTCTGTCAAGCTTTACAATCAAAATTGTCCTCATCAAGGTACTAGGTGGTGTACAAGCAAAATTGTATATTCTGTGAAAGCACTGCACTTTCTCAGTCAACAATGCCTATTTTGAGAAATTTGTTGTAGTGAGACTCCCTCTTGTGGCTATTTGTGGTTGTACCATAAGGCAATACCTCATTTTATATCCACCCCTGCTTAGTGTACTGGATATGGATGACTACCTTTCCTTTTCAATTGACCCACGGTTTGCAGCATGATTGATCGTTACAGTTAAATCAGGTTCTATAAATGTTTTTATAAGTGTGTGGGTTTCGGTGGCTTGATTCTTGGATGATTAGTTTCTTTTTTGGGTGATGGATATTAACCAATCAGAATGGGAAATGGAAACACCAAACCTATCAATTTATACTGCTGCAACTGTCAGGTGTCTACTGTTGTTAATATCACCAGTAATCACCATTTATGGCCCATGACGTATGACCCTGCTGTCTGGGAGAGTTCTAATTAATTCGCAATGCGAATGTTTTCTCTTGACTTGTGATGATTTGGTTATTCCTGCCTAGGCGATATATGAATGTAAGCAAACCTTATTAATGGTTTTCATTGCCCCACATATAGCAATATTAAGAGAAATTCTTCTATTGGGTCTATTAAAGTGCCTGGTCTATGAATCATAGTTACTATTACCTCATGCAAGGATAGCTCCTCACAATATGGCTTGACGTCCAGTGAGGACTTTATGTATTTCAGGGGACACTAAACAGCGCAGCTAATCACCCTGCCCATGAACTACTACTATTACTGAGTCAAGGAGCAGCTAATCACCCTGCCCATGAACTACTACGACTACTGAGTCAAGGAGGAGCTAATCACCCTGCCCATGAACTACTACGACTACTGAGTCAAGGAGAGGTGTGCTTACCATCACTGACCTGAGAAGAGGTTTAAGGGGATATTGGGGCACACATTTCGAACAAATCAGCAGAAGTTCAAATTCAGCCTCTTGCTAGCTTTTAAGACAGTATTAAGAATCATCTACATACTTTCATTTTTGTTATTTGGTTGTGCTAGTTTGACTCCAGTATTCACTAGCATCTCCTTGCTTCTGTTATGATGTAGGTTAGTATTAAAAAAAGCGTTGTACCGTTTAAATACATTCCTGATAGTCTTTGACTTCTTAGATAAAACTTGGTATTCACTGTACTTAGATTCACCATGCTCAGGCTTTGGCAGAACTGAGGTTCACATTGGCCCGTCCTTGTGAACGTCACTCATAAAGGGGTTGTTGTCAAACTATTCCCTGTTTGTCGAATACACAGGCTATCCGCATGGTTCCGAGGCTATCTACATGGATCTGAGGGCTAAGGGTAATTCACCTGAGAAGCTAAGCATCACTCTTCACCTTTCTTGAACCACGTCTGGAAGTAATAGAGTGCAGAAGGACAAAACCTCCAAATGCGAAAACCCTGCTGCCAAAGAAAATTCTTGCTTGCGTCAAAGAAAACACATTGGGGATTAAATTGACTGTACACTGTGTCTAACCCCAAGCGTTCACGATGCAGGTATATGGGGGTGCGATTTTACAATTTGGTATGGACTTGCCCACATTCTGTTGAATATCGGGGAAGGTTACAAGGGACTTGGAAGAGGTATCGGGGAGTACAGAGTTAATGATTCTAGAGAGATGCCACCTGGGCTTAACTCCCTGGCCAAAGGAACTGGAGGTCCAGAGTTATAGACCTGGCCTAGTGGTGGCTAAAAGAAGGTTAGCAATGACCTGGACATCAACAAAAGCACAGGCTATAAAACAATGGAGGAATGAAGTCACACACTGGACAGAGAAACAGAGGTGTGGTACAGGCAGAGGCCATTCATGTGTTGTTATGAGGTGTTGCAAATTTCATGGAAAGGATTGTTAATCTCATTGCCCACATAATAGAGTCATCATGAACCTAAATGAGTGAATCATTCCATAACACACAGATAAAATAACAAAAGATCTAAGCGCCTTGTACAAAGGGTAAAGCCTTACGCAGCAATAAGAAAGGAACATATGGGGTGACTACATTTCTCCTGCTTTAAGCACTCCCCATTGGTCTGTGTAGTGTGAGTACACCCAACAAGAGAGTAAGAACTGAGTAGTGCAAATTGAGGCAACATGACAGCGAAGAAGTGTTGCCCTTGTGTGTTTAAGTATACAATAGAGACATTACCAGTGCAAAGGAAAGGACCTTAATGGACGTGCCCATGCTTTACCGCTTGTTTATTGTTGTTCACTTTATGTATTTCTTCTCATATCAATTTTCCATATACAATTTATTTTGATTGTTTTTGCATTTCAAATTGATCGTGAAATGAAAACAGAACACACAGATATCAGATTATGTGCCGATTATCCACATGTGCCTGTGTTTCTGACAAAATAATCAGCCATCTGCTTTAGCAACATTCAATCTAGTAGCATTTGAAAATATCGACTACAAAAACATGGAATAAAAATATGAAGTGGCCAGGGACCTTCTCAAACACTCACCCACAGTTACGCTCTTGCTGGAGTAGGAATAATGTATTTCAAAAATTGCCTGGAAGGGAAGTAAATTAGACTGGATTTGGGATCTATGTGGCAGGTGTTGTAGGTTTTGTATTTTTGTAAGTCTGCTATTCATGCTTATATTTTAAGTCTGCATTTTTAAAACTCTCTTTGCACCAGGAATCATAATCTGTATGTTCTATCTTGAGTGTTGGTCTGCTCAGAAGTTGAATTCTTGAGTTGATTCTGTTCGTTTTCCTTTCTTTGTTGTGTTGTCTAGAGGATGTCATTCATTCAGTCCAACGTTTTCCAGGAGAAAGTCTGTTTTCACTATTGTAACAATGGCCCATGTTTAAACCCGTTACATGCAACTCAAACTTTAGATGTAAACATTACTCTGAGCTCACTCTAAACTGAAAACAGACACATAACATCATATAGCTAGTTGCATAGCAACACTGTTTTTAGGTAACCATCTTTTTGATGCCAAAATGGTATTCATTATTAAACAAATACCAACATTCCTTATTTTATACTTCTACTTTCCGATGAATTGATATCAGTAGGAAGCAAAACAAAACAGGCAAATTATGATAATCTAATGAAACAAGTTAATCAAAACATAATGAAGAAAACAGAACCTAAATACATTACTTTCGGAATTATTAGTTTGATTTTAGAGCAATATATTTCTAAAAGCACTATAATTGCAGTTCTGCACTGAGTGAATCATCGCAGATAAAAATATGTAATGCGTTTAGAAAATATCAAGTACATTTAACATTAATGAGAAGGATTATATCTCATTTTCTCATCCTCTTAGTTTGACAAGTTAAAGCTATAATATTTTTATTTAAAATTGCAACCGTGAACAACTGCAATCAAATAACAAAGTATGCTCCAAGTTTTTTAAAAGAAGAATATTGTTCTCTCTTTTCAGCAATGATCTGAATTGAAAAATAAGGCCCTTTATGAAGAAAGTAAAGTTCGGGATTGAAATTAAAATCGCTGATTTGTTTACACTCATCTACATTTTAGCACAAAATGAAAGAAAGTTAATGTTCAGACGTACCATACACGTCTGCATTATCTAAGCAAACCCGTCTCTGTATCTTGTGATATAAAACCATTTTTTATATTCTTCTTTTATTGTGCAATTCATTTTCACATATGCATTTGTAACAATATTTTTGATTTGTAAAGCCAGATTCCTAAAGAAATGTGAGGACTCTGTAGTGGATAGTCAGTTTAATAGCCTGCTACTTGGGCAGTTTTTAATCCGTACTTGTTAAAGGAGTTTAGAGAAAAAACATGCCTTCTGTACTATTCTCCAGGTCTCTGCATAAACATTGAACAAAACCTGATTTTAGGTCCTCCAATTACTTGCTCGGGCACCAATTAATATCACACCCAATCTAAAAAGTATCTAAAGGCAGAACAACTACAATTATATGATTTTGTTATGTTTTCATCATTAGCATAGATTTACAACACATGGCAGATAACAACCATCAGATGCATATTTTGCCAATTTCGAGAGCAATTTTTTTCCAAATCCACTGGATCAAAAGTTACAAAAAATTGCAACAGGTGGTGGTGTTCAGTGGTAAATCCTTTGCTGAAGTTAACTAGTCACCTTTGAGGTGATGATGGCTGTATCCATGTGTTAATCTTTATTATTGAAGTGACCCTTTGTCCCAGACTGTATTGATGTGTGTTAAAATGAGAAAATCAAGAAATCATACTACAACAAAATATCCATATTATGATTTATAATTTGTGTTTTCTTGCTGCCTAATTTGGTCAATGCTTCCACATCACTTGTCTCTACATTACAACATAATTCCAGTGTCCTAAATAAAGGTGCATAAAGGTGTAATAACGGTGTTGGATAAGTGAATGACAAATACATTTTCTGAATTCATGTTGTTTTTCCCAAACAATTTAACATCATTGAGCTCGTTTAATATTTGTTAATCTTTTGGATCTAATTATACCCAGAATGCTACCACTATATTTGTCTAGTTTCTTTTGTTATTCAATCATTGAGTCACTCAAAACCAGTCCTAATCTGAAGGCCTCAGCATGCATCATGCAATCAAGGTCCCTCATTTAAAGTTCACCCTCCAACCCCTGATAACAAAGCTCGAGGAACTGCTTTAAAAGAATGCTGAAGCATTTGGGCGCCTCTGGAGCATCAAGTTTTTTGACGCTCTGGCAGTGCAGACTGCAGACCCATATCTAGGAGGCCACTCAACGCCACTTTGCCCGGCTTTTCATGGCCTCATAGATATAGAGTAAGGCAAAGTAGTGCAAGTCGTGCGTTGCCTTACTCTGCGTCAGGTGGGCATTCCATGGGCACTGTGGTGGGTTTTCCCATGCCACACCCATCGGTTTTGACACATTCACGGATTTACAAGGACGTGTAAACCTGGGAATGTGTCAAAACCGAATGCCTCTCCAGGGTAGGTGTAATGAGAAGAAATATCTTTATTTCTCCTAGTTTTTTCTTCTTTCTATGGCTGCTGCATTCACAGAAGAGAAAAATGCCTCCTTGGATTGTTTTTGTGCAGGAAGGTGTCCCCCCCCCTGCACAAAAACAACCCTCATGCTACGCTGGCACCCTTGTACCATGGTGCAAGCGTGCCTGTGTTGGTGCTATTCAGCCCAAAGGGCTCCAGTGCAGGGGGGGGACAGAAATGCACAGTATTTTGTAATTATGTGCATTTTTGTCCTTTCCTGGTGGCAGAGGCCAGCACAACAAGGTAACTTGCTGCCCTGCACCACCATTTAAGTAAATATGCCCCTAAATGTTTATCCAGAATAAAAGGGCTTTTTTAAAATTGTCACACTAATGATGCTCCTTACCCCGAATGGTGCTTAAAATTGCACTGCTGGTGGGGACTGGCAAATGGAAATTGAATAAATACTTCATAAATTTACCCTTCGCCACTGCTAAATTGCTAAATTCTCTCCAACTTTGTGCTCTTAAAAGGGCTCTTCCAATTTTAAGCAGTTTCGAAGTCATCTGTATACATGTTGTTGCCAAAAATGTCAACAAATTAGCATTCATATGCTATGTTATTTTAGCACTGTTGGTGGGTGGATATGTTTTCTAATTTTACATCCATTCATTCTGGTTGTTTGTACACTTAGGGGGTCATTACAACCTCGGCGGTCTGCGGGCGCCAGAATACCGCCATTGCTGGTGGTATGGCTGGCTCCCTATTTTGACATATCCGCTGGCCCAGCGGAAATGTCACTTCAACATTGCCGCGAGCTCGTAATTGAGCCGGCGGCAATGCTGATGTACAGCGGGTGCAGTAGCACCCGTCGCGCATTTCACTGCCTGAAATTCGGGCAGTGAAATGCATGACGGGGCTCTGCCTGGGGGCCCCTGCACTACCCATGCCAAGTGCATGGGCAGTGCAGGGGCCCCCAGGGGCCCTCTGAGTCCCCTTACCGCCAGCCTCTTCCTGGCAGTGCAAACCGCCAGAAACAGGCTGGCGGTAGGGGAGTCATAATCCCCAGGGCGAGCGCTGCTTGCAACGCTGCCCTTGTGGATTATCACTGCCGGGGCTAAAATGGCGGTATACCGCAGGCGGTGCGACCGCGGAGCTACCGCCGCGGTCCAAATACGCCGGGAGGCACCGCCAGCCTGTTGGTGGTGCTCCTGTCATTTTGGCCCTGGCAGTCAAATACCGCCAGGGTCATAGTGACCCCGTTAGTATGTTTGGGAAGAATAGTTCATGTAAGAAGTTGAGTCTTGTCCTAAAATAGTACTTAGAGTACAAGAATTTTAGAGAAAAGGTTTCCGTTTTCATAAATCACTTTATTGAGTATTTATGTTTATTCTTTACTTTGTATTCCAGTACTGACCTGCTACTCTTGCATTTTAACCTGTTTTTTATGCAGATGATTTTTACATCGAAATATATAAACTGCCTATTTGTGTAGTAGACACACTGGACATTTTACACAAAAATATTTTTTCTTGCTTTCGGTCTGTGTATTTCATTGACTTTTATAATGTGTCTCCTGTATATTTTTATATGTCTTGCCTTACATTTATTTTTTCTATGTTTTAAAACAAAAGATAAACAATAAAAGATGAGGATTGGTTTGAAAAGGCTTGTGTTGTCAACGTCTCAAATACAACAACTTTATGATATTTCTTTTTTTGATAAAGTAAAATGCAATGCTCAACATAAAGAATTGTTTCTTGGAAGAGCGAATGCGAAAAATAGCCTTTAAAAACCATTGATGTTGAAAGACAAATTCGAAGCAGAAATTTGTGACCTGAAGCAGAATTCAAGCAACAATTTCCTGAAGATCACTGCGAAGAATCCTCAGCTACAGAAATGTATTTGATACACTTTTGTTTAAAGATAAGAATAATTATAGAAATAATTTAGAATGATATCGGGCTAAACTAATTGTTTGTTTCAACGCAATTAAAATGCATTAATTACTGATGCCCTAAGAAGAGTGAGTATTCTTCACAGAAGAGTAATTGAAAAACGTAAGCTACAAACAGTAACAGTTATAAAACCTGCACTGTTCCTTTGGTCAGCGACCGTCAATTGTGTCTCTGTCTTCTTGAATTCGTGATCAAAACAGAACTGATTAAATCTTGAAGAATGATTACTGATACGGACTCAATACTAAGCAAGTCGGTATACAAATGACTGCCAGATCTATGGACAACTGCAGAAAATATAGTGGCGTACCAAGATGCCCTGAAAAGAATTACTCCCTCCATGGCTAACATTGGGAGGATATTCATGTTACTCCAAATCACACAACTAAACCACTGAAAAGTCTGATAGACTTAACTGCCTGCACTGAATAACAAAAGTGGTGTGAGATGCTTCCAGGATCTGTTCTTTTGCAGCTATTCTGGCATCACTTGCAGGAACCTACTAGTCCCATTTGTCCCTTATCGATCCAATCAATGGAAGATTGAAAGGGCCATCACTTCTGCCTGCCCACTGATGGTGTGGTTAAACTGGACTGATATAGCTTCTAAATATTTCTAGAAATGCAGAGGTCGGTTTTCTAGGCCCCTTGGTACAAAGGTCTTAGGCCCATATCTATACTTTTTTAGCGACACATTTGCGTCATTTTTTGAAGCAAAATCGGTGCAAAATTACAAAATCCAATTGTATTTTGTAATTTTGCACTGCTTTTTGCGTCAAAAAATGACGCAAATGTGGCACTAAAAAAGTATAAATATGGGCCTTAGTGAATCAACTGAAATCAGAAACCCATACTGTATGGCTAGGTAGTCACCGATGTCCCTTGGGGAAAAAATCACAAAAGCCCACAGCCACCCAATACACTCATGTCACTGACAAGAACACCAGTCAAGTTATTTGGGTTAGAGGTCTTAAGACCCCCAGGCCCGTCTTTATTTTCACATATGTAAAAAAAAAAACAGTTCATCACTTTATGCACAGTAACCTGCAATTTTGCATTTTTTGCTTGTAGAATTAAGTCCTAGCCTCAACAGAGACACTTGTACATGGGAGTTACCTAATTATAGCTAAGATTGTTCCTGTTCATCCTTCAAAAACATACTTTTACGAGTGAGATCATGCCTGGTTCCAGGGGCCCTTCCTCTTAAGAACCCTTGCCCCAAAAAAATGGACAGTGATTGGTCCCTTCTTATGGGAGGACCACACCCAAAGACCTCCCATTCTGGAAGGTTCATGTGCAAGGGCCTCATCTGCCCGGTAGGATACCTATCTTGGTTTCCCCCTCACCCATCTTCCTTCCCCTAAGGGCCTGTGTTAGCTTATGCCTACCATGCCTGTGCGGATGGTTGCCACCAATCTCCTGAACCACTACAACCTCCTTCTGACTTTTTGCCAGCACCCCATGGAGGTTCCTGTGACACCACTGCTATTTTGGACTAAAAGAATGCCTTACATGAACCTGAACTGTCCCACCAATTGTGACCTCACCTGACACAGGCCAGCATCATTCACCTAATATATCCAACCGCCCCCCCAACACAATAGCGCTGGTGATGAACTAGGCATGCCAATAAATTCTCCAACAATGTTTCATTACCTTCCTTAGACAAGTGGCCCCCATCCTGCATGAAAAAAGCTTGCCCTTGATGCAACCATAAGGTAAGATGACAACCTAGCCATCCTAAACAACTTACCAAAATCTTATTTTTCACCTGCTTCACAGAGTCCTTGAGGGCTCTGACCAACATACCAATTCTCCAATGCAACCTGGGAATGATGTTTGACCAAGTCTCAGGAAACCTCTTTGTGAGCCAACCAATCAATGAGATAACCAACTCAAACAAGTCTTTCCATCCAAACTCCATGAATTCATTGCCGCCAAGATGGACAATAATAATCCCTGGGAGCGTAAACCCTCAGGACAAGAGTCTGTCCAATGCAGTTCTTAAATGGGCCAAGCGCAGCCCTCCTTGACAAAAGAAAGTCAGCCGATATCCTGCTTCCTGTGCCCTGGCTGCGTAGCCACCTGTGGAATGGAAAACCTTTGCAGCACTCCTCAAGTACAAGTGGCCCAAAACAAGCACCTCAGTAGCCCCTTGCACGTCAACAGTAGGTGACGGGGTATCCAGCAGTTTTTTCAACTCCTCACACTTTCCATCTACATCAACAGAAAAATACAAAAGAGAAGTGGAGTTAATCCTACAGCAGGTTCAATCTCACATAGAGCTTGTAGCAGTCGGATCTCCACCTGCCAATCCTTTACACGGCTGGTTCCATTATCCCTGCCGCAGTGGTAGCAGACCCAAATCCTAAATGAATGTAAGCAATACTCAGTAGGGTCCAAACCTGATGCCCTCAGGGCACTTCTAAGAACTCTACACAACTGAAACCTAGTGAGTGGTGTTCCTTCTTCATGTACCAACAGACCCCTGAGCTTGGTGGGCCCAAACCCCTCCAAAATTCCTCTGGGGACAGCGTTCATTTCCTGGAGCCCTGTGCAACATAATGTGGTCGCCCCTACCCATCTGGTCGGTCTGCAAATGGGTGATAGTGATTGCCAGGGAGCAGTTTGGCCACTGAATATCTGTATGCTGCAAACCCCCATTTGTGTCGCTTTTATTTTTAGCCACTAGCTCCGCTGCCTTTAATACCCAATAAAATGCAAAGAACAGCTTGAAGAGACGGACCTCATCCTGTATTCTGCAAATGCTTACCAAACTGAACATTATAGCTGCCACCTTAACCATGGCGATGGGGCACCTAGAGTATGACTTGTCCCCCTCCAGACTCTGCCAATCAAGAAAGCATTTATCCCACCCTTGTGCCCCAACATCTTTGCAAAGAATGATATAGCAGTAAAGTGGCACCTAGCTTATGATACTGTTCGCCCCTCCTCTCTTAGGAACCCCATAAATACTATAACGGACTTGGGCAAGAACCAGTCCCCGCCTCAGTGTGCCCCAGAAGCTTGTAATATGTTCAGTATGCCCCCCTCATACGCATGCCTAGTCCTGAGCATTAAACTGGCTATCACAAGGTCTGGTAAAGTGAGACACTAAGCCGCCACAGTTGTTGCAGGAACAGTGTAGGGAACTATGCTGCTCCTAGGTTATGGTACCTGAAGGCCTGCATCTTAGAATGAGATAAAGCATCCACTGCCTTGTTAAGTACACCAGGCACATGTTTGGGTTTAAAAATTACATTCAACTTTAAACACAGTAGCACAATCTCTTTCAACAGTGATCTTGTCCAACCAGAATATTACTGATTGGTTGTGGAATAGCACTGGCCAAATCTCGAGGGCCTTTAGAATGGGAAAGAGTTTGAGGAAGCCAATATTCAACATCAACCCGGGCTCCATCCATTGCTTTGGCCATCGCTGAGCACACCATGTGGTACCTAGAATGGCACTAAAACCTTCACTGGCCACAGCATTCATAAACAATCCCATCTCTTCATTGGTCATGGATGGATGGGTTGGGACACACTACTGTCCCATTGAAATCCCTCAGAAATGCCTCCCAGATTCTTACATCCTGGTGGACCTCACTTCACAACTCGTTATGGGATGCTTTGCCTTCAAGCCACACATCTCTTGTGCAATAAACCGGCAAAAGGGGCGGCCTATGGGAATGATGCGAAGAGTGAAATTCAACTGCCCCACCACCACCTGTAAGGGATACAAATTCAATTTCCCTGCCTCCAAGTATACCTCCAGTACTTGGGAAAAAGCATTAACTTTTTCCAGAGGGAGCCTAGACATACTTGCCCCAGAGTACAATTCAATCCCCAGGAATTCAATAGTTGTAGCTGGCCCATGGGTCTTACCCTGCACTAAGGGTACTCCAAAGATCCCCATCAGTTTCTTAAAGGACTGTAAGGGCCCGCACACTATACTGTACCGACGTAACCCAAAAATAGGAAGTCAGCTAAATAATCTAACACCCACTTGTGCCCTGACCTCTGTCTGAATACCAATTCAAGTAAAGTTCCGACCTTCTCAAAGTAAGTACAGGAGACTGAGCAGCTCATGGACATCCACTTATCAAAATAAAATGAACTCTCAAACTAGAAATCCAGGAGGTAGAAATCAACCGAGTGTACAGGTAGCAACAGGAAGGCAGGTGCTATGGCTAACTTTGCTAACAGCGTACCCAGCCTAAGCCCCTGAAGCATCCTGAACAGGATCTCTTATTGACCCAACAGTATCCTTTCCCCCACCCCTCTCCCGGGGCTTCTGTTCTCCCCTGTGCTTGCCTAAAATGGATGACTAGGGACAGCTTCCAGTCGCTGGGGCTCAATAAAATGTTGCCAGGTGTTCGTGTCAATCTGATCCCAAGTCAGCATTGGACTAGTGACCTTAATCTTTCTGAACTATTTGTCGTAGTCCTTCCAGGCTGTGCCTCAAAAGTCATCATGCACACACACTATTCTATTCTGTTAGCATGCTTATTGAGACCTCATGATCGGGCAGTGCCTTGCTATGATTGCTTGGAAAATTGTAAAGCCTTTGACCCAATTTAACAATGTCTCCTCAATCCTTTTTTTGTAAGGCCAATGGCTGCAATTCCTAGAATGGGCTCACTACCTGCACCACTTGCCCTCCTCCCTTTTTGGTCTATCCACAATTAATACACGCATATCAACATAACTGTCCTTCCACATTTTTTCCTTGACCTCCATCGTCACGTGCCTCTCCAGATGGTCATGCTCGGAATTCTCCTCTCCCAGACCAATGCTTGGCAATGATACCCGTGCACGTGTTTGGGGCTGCTTCCTGTGGAGGGAGTGTTGCCCCTGCTGCAGCTGGCACTGTGGGGGGCACACAGCTGACGTGTGAGGTAGCAAAATCTGCTGCCCCCACGCCACTGGACTAACATGTAACCCTCCACTGGTCCCAACCACGGGTGCGTCAGCTGCCTCAGCCTCCTGTCCCACACACCATCCAGATGGGCAATCAACTTTCTGGCCCTTCCAACAATGACACCCTCAGCTATGCCATCTACTGTGCCACCGTTTAAAGGAGAATTCCATCCATCACCTTTGTCTTTTTTTTTATTTGCCACCTTAAGTGCCCCGGGGATGCTCAGACATAGGTCCTGGGTTCACTGTGCCACTGGATTCATGCTAGTCTGGCTGAGGAGGGGTGATACCTTCAAACCAGTCACAGGACACTTGATTCCGGCTCAGGGAGGACCTGGCCTGTCAGTTCAGGCTTGACCATTCCCATGGGGAGCAGGGTCAAGACTGATTTGTATATGGCTTGGTCCAAACTGGGGTGACATGATGAGCAAAAAAACAATGGATTGGGAAGAGGCCCAAGGGATTGCCAGAGGGTGAGATTAATTCAAGCATTCCATCTATCATCTTGTTGTTTTCACATTTGGTGCACTAAGTATGCCAGTGATGCTCAGATGTGGTTTCCGAGCTCACTGTGCCACTGGATTCAAGCTAGCCTGGTTGATGAGGAATGACACCTTGAAACAACTGGTCCCAGGGTGCTTGTTTCTGGTCCAGGCAGGACCTGACCAAGCAGTTCGGGATGAACTGTTCCCATGGGGAGCAGGGTCAAGACTGATTTGCATATGGCTGGATCCCATCTAGAGTGGTATGGTGTGAAAAATATTGATGAATTGTGATGTGGCTTGAGCGATTGCCAGTGGCTGAGATTATATCAAGCACTCCATCCATCCCCTTGTTGTTTTCACATTTGCTGCCCCAAGTGCTCCTTGGATGCACAGACATGGGACTTGAGCTCACTGTGCCACTGGATTCAAGGTAGCCTGGTCCCTAAGGGGTGATACCTTGAAACTGATTCCAAGATGATTGTTTCTGGTTCAGGGAGGACCTGGTCTGGCACTGTGGACTGGACTGTTCCCATGGGGAGCAGGGTCAAGACTTTTTGGCATATGGCTGGGTCCAAAGTGTGTTCGCATGGAGAGCAAAAAAAATATGGATTGAGATGCAGCCCGAGTGAAGGCAGTGGCTGAGGTTAATTTTAGCATTCCATCTATCACCTTGTTATTTTTGCATTTGCTGCCCTAAGTGCTCTGGGGATGCACAGACACAGATCCCGAGCTCACTGTGCCACTTGATTCAGGCTAGCCTGGTTCCTGAGGGGTGATACCTTGAAACTGGTTCCAAGATGCTTGTTTCTCGTTCAGGTAGGACCTGGTCTGGCACTGTGGACTAGACTATTTCCATGGGGAACTGGGTCAAGACTTATTGTCATAGGCCTGGGTCCAAACAGGGCTGACACGGAGAGCAAAATGATTATGGATTGGTATGCGGCCCGAGCGATGCCAGTGGCTGAGATTAATTTTAGCATTCCATCCATCACCTTTTGATTTTCAGTTTGCTGCCATGAGTGTGACAGGGATTCCCGGACATCAGACCCGAGCTCACTGTGCCACTGGGTTCAAGGTAGCCTGGTTCCTAAGGGGTGATACTTTGAAACCAGTCAAAGGGTGCTTGTTTCCAATTTAGGGAGGGCCTGGCCTGGCAGTTTGGGCTGGATTGTTCCCACTGGGAGCAGGGTGAAGAGTTGAGTTGCATATCACTGGGATCAAACTGGGGTGGCATGGTTAGTAAAGCAAAGTAAGGTCTGGGATGCGGCATGAGTGATTGCCAGTGGCTGAGATTAATTCAAGCTTGCCATCCATCACCATGTTCTTTTTACATTTGTCACTCTAAGTGCTCCGGAGATACTCAGGTTTGGGTATCGAGCTCACTGTGCCACTGGATTCATGCTAGGCTGGCTGATGAGGGACGTTACCTTGAAGCCGGTCCCAGAATGATTGTTTCCGGTCCAAGCAGGACCTGGCCTGGCAGTTCGGTCTGAACTGTTCCCATGAGGAGCAGGTTCAGGACTGATTTGCAAATCACTGGGTCCAAACTGGGGAGGCCTGATGAGCAAAAAAACAATGCATTGGAATGTGGACCGAGTCATTGCCAGTGGCTGTGATTAATTCAGGCATTCCATACTTCATCTTATTGTTTTTGCATTTGCCACCATAAGTGAGCCGTGGATGCTAAAACGAGGATCCCTGGCTCACTGTACCACTGGATTCAAGCGTGCCTGGTTAATGAGGAGAGATTCATTGAAACCCCTCCGAGGATGCTTGTTTCCTGTTCAGTGAGGACCTGCCTGGCAGTTCGGCTGAACTATTACATGGGGAGCAGGGTCAAAACCAATTTGCATATGGTTGGGACTAAATTGAGGTGTTATGATGAACAAACAATGGATTGGTATGCGGTCCCGAGCAATCGCCCGTGGCTGAGATTAAATCAAGCATTTCATCCATCACCTTTTTGTTTTTAAATGTTCTGGATGAAGTGCCCCAGGCATGTCCAGACAAGTGTCCTGGGCTCACTGTGCCACTGAACTAAAGCTAGCCTGGGTGATAAGGGGTGATTCCTTGAAACTGCTCCCAAGATGCTTGTTTCTTGTCCAGGGTGACCTAGCCTTGCAGTTCAGTCTGGACTGTTCCCATGAGGAGCGGGGACAAAAATGTTCTTCATATAGCTGGTTCCAATTTGGGATGGCATGGTGAGCAAAAAAACAATAGATTGGCATGCAGACCCAACCAATTGCCAGTGGCTGACATTAATTCAAGCATTCTATCCAATACTTTGTTGCTTTTGCATTTGCAGCCCTAAGTACACCGCGGATGCCCAGACATGGGTCCCAGGCTCAACGTGCAACTGGATTCAAACGAGTCCTGCTGATGAGGAGTGATACCTCAAAACCTGTCCCAGGATGTTTGTTCCATGGCCAGGGAGGACCTGGCCTGGCAGTTCGGTCTGGACTGTTCCCATGGGGAGGAGGGTCAACACTGATTTGCTTATAGTTTGGTCCAAACTGTGGTGGCAGGGTGAGCAAAATAATTTTGGACTGGGAAGAGTCCGGCGCAATTGCAAGTGATTGAGATTAATTTGAGCATTCCATCCATCACCTTGTTTTTGCATTTGCTGCGATAGGTGCCCCAGGGAAGCCCAGGCATGTGTCCCAGGCTCTCCGTGCTACTGGATTCAAGCCCATCCCCCTGATGAGGAGTGATACCTCGAAATTGGTCCCAGGCTGCTTTTTCTGTTTTAGGGAGGACCTGGCCCATGCTGGACTGTTCCCAGGGGAGCAGGATTAAGACTAATTTGCATATGGCTGGGTCTAATATGGGAGGCGTGGTGAGCAAAAAAGCTGTGGATTGGCATTCAGCGCTGAGCGATTGTCAATGGCTGAGATTAATTCAAGCATTCCATCCATCAAATTCTTGTTTTTGCCTTTGATGCCCTAAGTGAGTTGGAGATGCTCAGATGTAGGTCCTGGGCTCACTGTGTCATTAGGTGATACCTTGAAACTGGTCCCAGGAAGCTTGTTTCCATTCCAGGTAGGACCTGAGCTGGCAGTTCGGGCTGGACTGCTCCATGGGGAGCAAGGTCAAGACTGATTTGGATACGACTGAGTCCAAACTGGAGAGGCATGGTGAGCAAAAAAATGATGGAATGGGATGCAACCCAAGTGATAGCCAGTCTCTGAGATTAATTCAAGTATTCAATCCATCACCTTGTTTTTTAATTTGCTGACCTAAGTGTACTGGTAATTGTGCAGACATGGTTCAATGGGTCACTCTGCCACTGAATTCAACCTAGCCTGCCTCATTAGGTTTTATACCTTGAGTCTGGTTCCAAGATCCTTGTTTCTGGTCCAGGAGGACCTGGCCCAGCACCGTGGGATAGACTGTTCCCATGGGGAGCAGGGCCAAGACTGATTTGCATATGACTAGGCTCAACCTGGGGTGGCATGGTGAGAAAAAAAATTAGGGATTCGGATTCGCCCCAGAGGGATGCCAGTTCCAAGATCCTTGTTTCTGGTCCAGGAGGACCTGGCCCAGCACCGTGGGATAGACTGTTCCCATGGGGAGCAGGCCCAAGACTGATTTGCATATGACTAGGATCAACCTGGGGTGGCATGGTGAGAAAAAAAATTAGGGATTCGGATTCGCCTGTGACTGAGATCATTCCGGCTGTCACTTTGTTGATTTTTCATTTGTTGCCAAAAGTTCACCAGGGATTCCCAGAAGTGGGTCACAGGCTCACAGTGCCACTGGTTTCAAGCTAGCCTGGCTGATAAGGGGTGATATTTCGGAACTGGTCCAAGGATGCTTGTTTACGGTTTAGGGAGGACCTGGACTGGCAGTTTGGGATGGATTGTTCCTATTGGGAGCAGGGTCAAGAGTGATTTGCATAAGGCTGGGTCCAACTTGGGGGGGGCATTGTGAGCAAAAAACACTATGGATTGGAATGCGACCCTGAGCAACTGCCAGTGGCTGAGATTAATTCAGCATTGCATCCATTCCCTTGTTGTTTTGCATTTGCCGCGCTAAGTGTGCCTTGGATACCCAGACATGGGTCTGGCCTCACTGTGCCACTGGATTCAAGCAAGCCTGGCTGTTGAGGGGGGTGATACCTCGAAACCGGTCCCTAGATGCTTGTTTCTAGTCCAAGAAGGACCTGGCCTGGCAGTTTATGCTGGACTGTTCTCATGGGGAGTACGGTGAGAACTGATTTGCGTATGGCAGGATCTACACTGGGGTGACATGGTTAGCACAACATGGATTGGGATGGGGCCCGAGTGATTGCTTTTGGCTGAGATTAATTTATAATTCGATCTAACACTTTGGGGGTCATTACAACCCTGGCGGACGGTGTTAAAGGTGTGGTAATACCGCAAACAGGCCGGCGGACAAAAAAAGGGAATTATGACCATGGCGGAAACCGCCAACATAGACAGCCACTTTAACACAGCGCCCGCCACGGCGGTACAGACAAGCAGCGCGACGGTCACCGCCAACAGACAGGCGGAAGACAATGTACCGTACACAGTATCACAACCCGCCAATCCGCCACCTTTTCTGGGGCGGATTCACCGTGGATAAAAACACGGCGGAAACAGCTTTTGCAATGGAGAAAACGCTCACCTCAACACACTCCACAAGGAAGGAGGACACCATGGAGCCGGAATTACAAATACTCCCTGCCCTTGTCTTCCTGCTCATCTACGAACACCAGCAACAGCGCCGCCGAAGACAACGGTGAGTACTGCACCTACGGCATAGGGGAGGCAAAAGTCAGGGGGACACACACGCAACACCCCCATCCTCGCACATTACAACAATGCATTTCCAAACATCACAGTAACAACCCACAACCCCCCCGGAAGAATGCAAAGACAAAAGGAAATCAGTCCAAACATTGTAATGTATCAAAATACAGTTCCAAATAAATACAGATATATATACACATTCAAAATTATATACATTACGAGAAGTAGTGCAGGTATGCACATATCAATGTCCGTGCACCACTGGTCCAAAAATGCATGGGCGAGGCCCACTCTAGATACCTGTCCACAAACGGAGAGAACACTGCAGGGGCATCAGATAGAAATACAACAGGCACCTCAGGGGGAAGGGAAGGGGGGGGCACCTCAGCCAGATTTCAGCACCACACCAGATCCACGACGGGGCTCCATGCCCATTGATGTATCCTGGGGAGTGCAAAGCCACAGTCTCTCAAGTCTCTACAGTGGGTGGTTTGCCCACTGTTCAATCCTGGGGAGTGCAAAGCCACAGTCTCTCAAGTCTCTACAGTGGGTGGTTTGCCCACTGTACCATCCTGGGGAGTGCAAAGCCACAGTCTCTCAAGTCTCTACAGTGGGTGGTTTGCTCACTGTTCAATCCTGGGGAGTGCAAAGCCACAGTCTCTCAAGTCTCTACAGTGGGTGGTTTGCCCACTGGACCATCCTGGGGAGTGCAAAGCCACAGTCTCTCAAGTCTCTACAGTGGGTGGTTTGCCCACTGGACCATCCTGGGAGTGCAAAGCCACAGTCTCTCAAGTCTCTACAGTGGGTGGTTTGCCCACTGTTCAATCCTGGGGAGTGCAAAGCCACAGTCTCTCAAGTCTCTACAGTGGGTGGTTTGCCCACTGTTCAATCCTGGGGAGTGCAAAGTCAAAGTCTCTCAAGTCTCTACAGTGGGTGGTTTGCCCACTGGACCATCCTGGGGAGTGCAAAGCCACAGTCTCTCAAGTGGATAACAGTCTCCACTGGTTCTGGAGGGGGACTGGTGCCCAGAGTGCTTCATCCTGTTAAGGACAGACGGAGTGGATGCATGTGTCCACTGGTTCTGGAGGGGGAATGGTGCCCAGACTGCATCAGGCTCCCTGTGACGGTTCCTGTTCCGTCACTGTCCCAGCTGCACATGGGATAACGATGCTTGATGTGGCGGTGTTTTCCTTGTTCAGTGGTGCTTTGCCCTGTTCAGCGGTGCTTTGCCATGGCGGTCTCTGACCTGTTCAGCGGTGCTTTGCCATGGCGGTCTCTGACCTGTTCAGCGGTGCTTTGCCCTGTTCAGCGGTGCTTTGCCATGGCGGTCTCTGACCTGTTCAGCGGTGCTTTGCCCTGTTCAGCGGTGCTTTGCCATGGCGGTCTCTGACCTGTTCAGCTGTGCTTTGCCCTGTTCAGCGGTGCTTTGCCATGGCGGTGTAAACTGTAAAAACTGTAAACTTTTAAACTGTAAAGGTGTCTGACCTGTTCAGCGGTGCTTTGCCATGCCGGTCTCTGACCTGTGCATTGGTGTGTGGCATGACGCTCCCTCATTGCCCAGTGGGGCTGTGGCTGCCAGGGCCCTCCTGGGCACTGACTCCGGCGGTGGTCTCCTGACCAGTGACGATACTGCTGCCCTCCTGGGCACTGACTCCGGCGGTGGTCTCCTGACCAGACGATACTGCTGCCCTCCTGGGCACTGACTCTTGCGGTGGTCTCCTGACCAGTGACGACGGTGCTGGTGGTGGCGTCCCGGCCGCCGGGGAGGATGGCGCCCTTCTCCGCCGTGCTGCTCTTACCAGACTTCTTCTGGCCCCTCACCACCTTTGGAGGAGTCACAGCTGACTCTGCAATCCCCCTGGGACCCTTGTGAGCATTTTTGCCGCCAGGAGTCTTCACCCTGTCCCGTCGGCCACTTTCCAACTTGAGGTGCTTCACAGGGGGTGGACTGGCAGTGCTTTGGCTCCGTGTCACACTGGCTGCCCTGGTGGCCGGTGCAGTCCACACACCTTGAACACGCACCACAGGTCCTGGAGTTTTTTTGGCTGAGGTGCTACTACGGGACTTCTGAATTGGAGGGGTGGAGGTGGTGGCAAAGGGGTCAACGTTGCTGAGGAAGAGTTGCTGACGAAGACTGGGATGGGTAGCTGGAGGGGGTCTGGGAGTGGAGGAAGAGGAGGTGGTTGTAGGAGGTGTAACTTTAGGTGTTTTGGGTGCAGGTGCAGGTACTGGAGGCTGTTGTGAGGTGGATGGATGTTGGGTGTGTGCGTGTCCGTGTTTGTGTACTTTGGGCGGGGGCGTCACAGACACACTGGGAGTGGACACAGGGGACGTGTAAATGGTAGTGGGGGTAGTGAGTGCAGGTGAGCGGGGTGTGGTGCTGGGTGTTCTGGTGCGAGTCCTAGTGCCTGTAGATGTAGTGCATGCAGGTGAGAGTGTAGACGACACTGGGAGCGAGGAGGGAGACGACGAGGAGGGGGACACAGTGGAGGCAGTGGATGTTGCTGTGTCTGTATGTTGGTGATGCTTGCGTGAGGGCCTGTGGGTTGTGTGGTGCCTATGTTTACCTGAGCTACTTGTGTGTGTTGAGGTGTATGCATGCTTGTTTGATGGTGTGCTTGGGATAGGCTGGGGTACAGGGGATTGGGTCTGGGTGGAGAAAGTTGGAGGGGGGAGGCTAGACACAGGGACAATGGCTGCCATCAGTGCTGAGGCCAGAGATTGCAGGGTTCGATGATGGGCAGCCTGACCAGAATGAATGCCCTCCAGGAATGCATTAGTGTGTTGCAACTCCCTTTCTACACCCTGGATGGCATTCACAATGGTAGACTGCCCAACAGTGAGTGACCTGAGGAGGTCAATGGCCTCCTCACTGAGGGCAGCAGGGGTGACAGGGGCAGGGGCTGAGGTGCCTGGGGCGAAGGTGATGCCCACCTTCCTAGGTGAGCGGGCACGGGGAGAACGCTGAGGGGCTGCTGGGAGGGCGGTGCTGGTAGGGGAGGTTGCGGCTGTACCTGTAGAAGTGGGGGGCACAGATGGTGCCGCCACCACAAGGGAGCTCCCATCGGCGGACGAGTCCGTGTCGCTGGTTGGTGATCCTGTGGCCGACGTGAAGCTCCCCTCGCCCTCCGTCCCACCTGTGTATTCAGAGTCTGTGGTGTGGCCCTCCATGGCCATGTGGGATGCAGCACCCTCGTGCTCCGGTGCCACTGTACCTCCGCCTGATGATGCTGATGCACACAAGAACAGGGAGACCACAAAAAGGGGAGGGGGACGACAGAAGAAAGACAGGTTGAGTGCATGGCTTACCGCTACCGTTGGCGGACAATACAGACACAGCAGCCCCCTGCACTACGCCGTGCTCTTGGCCACTACAGATGCAATTCCTGGGATCTGGCCTACATGGCTATGGTGGACATCTGCACACTTGGATGCCACAGGGGCATGTATACCTGTACTTGGCCCTCTACTGAGGTGGGATGGAGTGGCACATGGCCTGCATTACAGAGGGGCCTAGCCTACGTAAGTCGCCCTGGCCTAGGAAAACCCACATCCCTCCTCCCCCACCCAGACCCCTCCACTGCGCACAAAGTCCCCAGAATGAGAGTGTACTCACCCCCTTGTGTCTGCTGTGATGCCCTCAAACGCCCATCCAACTATGGGTAGGCCACCGCCAGGATCCTGAACATCAGGGGGGTCATGGTGCGACGGGCACCCCTCCCACGTTGGGAGGCCATCCCCAGCTGAGCCTCCGCCGTCTTCTTGCTCCAGCGGCGAATGTCCTCCCATCTTTTCCGGCAGTGGGTGCCCTGTCTCTGGTGGACCCCCCGGGTCTGGACGTCCTTGGCGATGGCATGCCAAATGTCCTTCTTCTGGTGGGCGCTGACCTACATGACATGCACAGGGGAAGAAGAGAAGTCATTACCGACTGCCCCATCGATGTGAGTGGCCCCCATCCCTACCCTTGCCATGTGGCACATGCATTCACAGTCCTTCATGTTCCCTGAACTCTGCCCCCTTTCTTCTTACAACCAGCCCTCTCCACCCAGGCATAGCCCTTACAACGTGCTCCCTGTGTACTTACCTGTTGGTCTGGAGGACCGTAGAGTAGCGTGTACTTGGGGAGGACCCCATCCACGAGCTTCTCCAACTCCTGAGGAGTGAAGGGAGGGGCCCTTTCCCCAGACGCAGCAGCCATTGTCTCTTCCAGACCGAGGTCACAGCAGCACTTGCAGTGTAGGTCCTCTCATTTCAGGGGCCCACATGGCTTCATTTACTACTGCGTCACACATACCTAGGCCTACACTCAACACACATACAGGAAGAGTTTTGTGTTTGGTGTCGTGTTCTGTGTATCTGTGGGTACATACCTGGAAATTTGTTGACTCTGTGGTCGCTGTTGTCCTTCCTAGGCACCGTCAGCTTGGACATGTGAGAAGATGGCGGAATCCTCCGGTGTACCGACCGCTGGTGGACCTGTTGACAATGGAAGAGCGACATTTAAACATCACCTACAAGTTTGACCGTGCCACAATCCAGGAACTATGTACCCAGTTGGAGCCAGACCTGATGTCACCAATCCGCCATCCCACTGGAATCCCCCCTGACGTGCAGGTGCTGTCAGTGCTCCATTTCCTTGCAAGTGGGTCTTTTCAGACAACAGTGGCCATGGCATCAGGGATGTCCCAGCCTATGTTTTCCAACGTGTTGTCCATTGTGTTGTCTGCCCTGCTGAAACACGTAAGGAGCTACATCATTTTCCCTCAGGTGGAGGATTTGGCTACAGTTAAAGGTGACTTCTATGCCCTTGGACCTTTCCCCAACGTCATAGGTGCTATTGATGGCACCCATGTAGCTCTGCCCCCCCCCCCCCCCCCCACAGGAGTGAACAGGTGTACAGGAACCGGAAGAGTTATCATTCAATGAATGTACAGATGGTATGTTTGGCAGACCAGTACATCTCCCAGGTAAATGCTATATTCCTTGGCTCTGTGCATGACGCCTACATCCTGCGGAATAGTAGTATCCCGTATGTGATGGGTCAACTCCAGAGGCTATTAGGGGATTCTGGTTGCCCTAACCTGTCCTGGCTATTGACCCCAGAGAGGAATCCCAGGACCAGGGCAGAGGAACGCTACAATGAGGCCCATGGGCGGACTAGGAGGGTGATCGAACGGACCTTCGGCCTCCTGAAGGCCAGATTCAGGTGCCTCCATATGACAGGTGGTTCCCTATTCTACTCACCAAGGAAGGTGTGCCAGATCATCATCGCCTGCTCGATGCTTCACAATCTTGCTTTGCGACGCCAGGTGCCTTTTCTGCAGGAGGATGGTCCAGATGGCGGTGTTGTGGCAGCTGTGGAGCCTGTGGACAGTGATGAGGAGGAAGCTGAGGAAGAAGACATAGACAACAGGGAGTCAGTCATACAGCAATATTTCCAGTGACACACAGGTGAGAACATTTCTTTCTTACCATTACATTCACTTTCACTCTTCTACCTCTATCATGTCTTTCATTCCATAGCACTATTTGGTCACTGAGTTGTACCTTTCCGTTACGGTTTCACAGGTGTGGTTAACAACGTGTGTCATCTGCTTGCATCCTTCATGGACTTGTGATGTGTGACCTAGGTATGTTGGCTTTACAATAGAAAACGCATTTTGACACTGTCATTGATAATAGAAATTTACCAAATCACAGACTGACTCCAGAATGTTTTGTGGGTCAAGTGTGTTTATTTAAGTGCTCAAAAATGGAAGGGGGTTGTAAAATGGTGATGGGGGACGGTGGAGGAATGTCCATTGCCGAGTCCAGTCTATTGGTCACACAGGTGCACTGCCCATATGGGCATAGGAAGTGGAGCTGGGGCAGTTAAAGTATGGACAGGGTAACAAAGTGGGACAGTGGGAGGACAATCAGGGTGGTCTCATTTCCTGGCAGGGGTCTTGCCATCTTGCTCTGTCCTGTTCCTGGATCTCAGGGACCGCTTGCGTGGTGGTTGTCCGTCTGCAGGGGGTGGGGTGCTGGTGTGGTGGTCATGTGGCGGGGCGTCCTGTCCACTAGCGCCGGCGGAGGTGGTGGGCAGTTCATCGTCCATGCTAGTGTCAGGGGCCCCTTGGAGTGCCACGGTGTCCCTCATGGTGTTTTGTATGTCCTTCAGCACCCCTACTATGGTGCCCAGGGCGGAGCTGATGGTTCTGAGTTCCTCCCTGAACCCCAAATACTGCTCCTCCTGCAGGCGCTGGGTCTCCTGAAACTAGGACAGGACCGTCGCCATCGTCTCCTGGGAGTGGTGGTATGCTCCCATGATGGAGGAGAGGGCCTCGTGGAGAGTGGGTTCCCTTGGCCTGTCTGCCCCCTGTCGAACAGCAGCCCTCCCAGTTCCCCTGTGTTCCTGTGCCTCCGTCCCCTGGACCGTGTGCCCACTACCACTGCCCCAGGTCCCTGTTGTTGTTGGGGTGGTGGGTTATCCTGGGTTCCCTGTAGTGGTGGACACACCGCTGATTGACATGTCCTGGGTACGGAGGTATGGGCCTGCTGGGTGGGTGCTGTGCTGGTGTTACCAGAGGGTGGAAGGTCAGTGTTGGGCTGTGCCCGTGCAAGGGGAACCGACTGTCCCGAGGCCCACGATGGTCCGGGCTGGTCATCAGGATCCAGTAGGGCAGAGCTGCTGTCGTCACTGTAGGCCTCTTCTGTGGGTGGAGTGGAGATGTCTGGACCCTCCGGGGTGGTGACGTTCCTTAGTGGTCCTGCATGGATATGAGAGCATGATTATTGCATGTGTGTGAGTACAGTGTGCAATGGGTGGGTGTGCGTGTACCCCAGTGCAAGCATTCCTGTGTGTGGGTTTGTGTGATGATGGTTAGGGGGTTGTTCTGGGTATGTGCAGTGAGCATGCTTTGGTGAGGGTGACCATGCTTAGTTGTGTCATGCAGGGCTTGGTGTTGGGATGAGGGGTTTGTGTTATTAGTACATTAGTGAGGATTTGGGGTGATAGGGGAGGGTGTGAGGGTGGGGGGGTGTGATAGCATGCAGGTAGGGTGGGGGATATGATAGATAAGATTTGACTTACCAGTGTCCATTCCTCCACCAACTCCTCCGAGGCCCTCTGGATGCATGATGGTCAAGACTTGCTCCTCCCATGTTGTTAGTTGTGCGGGTGGAGGTGGGGGTCCGCCGCCAGTCCGCTGTACCGCGATGTTGTGCCTGGAGACCACAGAACGCACCTTCCCCCGTAGGTCGTTCCACCTCTTCCTGATGTCCTCCCGATTTCTTGGATGCTGTCCCACTGCGTTGACCCTGCCCACGATCCTGCGCCATAGCTCCATCTTCCTGGCTATGGAGGTGTGCTGCACCTGTGAGCCAAATAGCTGTGGCTCTACCCGTAGGATTTCCTCCACCATGACCCTGAGCTCCTACTCGGAAAACCGGGGGTGTCTTTGGCGTGACATGGGGTGGTGTGGGTGATGTGTGGGGTGGTGTAAGTGTTGTGTGTGGTGATGTGTAGTGGTGTGTGGTTTGTGCGTGGAATGTTGTATGGGTGATGGTGTTGTGTGCCTCTGTGTGGTGGGGTTCTCAATTACTGTGCTCTCTGTCTCTCTGGCCTTCGTTCGTGAATTATGGTCATAGGGGTTTGTGGGTGATGTGGGTGTGTGTTTTATATTGAATTGGGTGTGTGGGAGTGGTGTTTGTATGAGTGTCAGGTGTGTGTATTTGGAATTGTCCAATGTGGCGGTGTTTTGGAGATGTGTGTGTATTTTGAGCGCAGCGGTGTGTACCGCCAATGGAATACCGCGGTTGAAAGACCGTCGCGTTGATTCGTGTGTCCTGATAGTGTGGGCGTATTTCTGTTGGCGTGACGGTGGAGGAATTGTTTTCGCCAGTTTAACACTGACCTTTGGTGTGGCGGACTTGTGTGGGTGTCTAAATTTCGGCGGATTCCGAGATGTGTGTCATAATAGCTGCAGCGGTATTCCGCGGCCGCAGCAGTGTTTTGGCAGTCTTCTGCACGGCGGTAAGCAGCTTTTACCGCCGATGTTGTAATGAGGGCCTTTGTCTTTTTGCATTCGCTGCTCCAAGAGTGCCAGGAATGCCCGGACTTGGGTCCCCGGCTCACTGTGGCACTGGATTCAAGCTAGCCTGGCTGATGAGGGGTGATATCACAAAACCGGTCCTAGATGCTTGTTTCCAGTCCAGAGTGGACCTTGCCTGGGAGTTCGGGCTGCACTGTTCCCATGGGTAGCAAGGTCAACACTGATTTACATATGCTGGTTCCAAGACTAGGGTGCATGGTGGGCAAAAAAATTATGGATTGGGATGTGGCACAAGTGATTGCCAGCAGCTGAGATTGATTTGAGCATGCCATCCATAACCTTGTTGTGTTTGCATTTGCTGCCACGAGTAGGCCAGGGATGCCCAGATGTGGGTCTCTGGCTCACTGTGCGACTGAATTCTAGCTATCCTGGCTGATGAGGGGCGATACCTTGAAATTGGTCCCAGTAGGTGTGTTCCTGGTTTAGGGAGGACCAGGCCTGGCAGTTTGGGCTGGGCTGTTGCCTGGGGGAGCAAGGTCAAGGCTGATTTGCGTAATGTTGTGTCCAAACTGGGGTGGCATGGTGAGTAAAAGAACAATGGATTGGGATGCAGCCCATGCGATTGCTTGTAGCTGAGATTAATTCAAGTATTCTATCCAGCACCTTGTTGTTTTTACTTTTAGAAGGTTGGCATTTTCTTACCTTAGCCATTTGCTACCTGTAGCCTGTCTCTGATCACATGAGTGGGTGTAGTTGGCAGTTGGGCTTTGTGTATTCATCTTAGATTTTCACACACAATAGGGAGCTTAGTTGTGTCTTGATGGGCCGTCACTGGCAGTTTGGAAGGGAGGAGCTGTGCACAGCCCCTCTTACATTTAAATTGGCTGTGTCTTCCTGCACACAAAGGGCCTAATGACCCTGCATTGCAACGTCAGCCAGCTTGGAGCTAGGCAGGGGAGGCATGAAATTTCATACACATCAAACCACTGTCAAGAAGCTTCTCTCACATTCTAGAACTGGTCTATAATTAAGGACCTCAGACACCACAAGTTTAGTACACTTCTAGATCTGTGAATACTCTGCCAGGAAGAAGGACTGCTACTCTGCTGAACTGCTGCTCTGAAGGGACTGCTGCTCTGCTGACTTGCTGCCTGCTGCCCTCTTGCTTAGGGAGGAAGAATTGGACTTGGAATTCATTTTGAACTTATGACCCCAGAGTGACTCGAAGGGCTAGTCAACTGGTCTTCTGATCTGAGCCTCAAGGACATTAAAAACTCTCCAACAGCTCCTGGAGCCATATTCAGCCAGTTTCTGACCCCCAAGATGTGTCTCTTGGATCCTTGGTGTGGTCAGCAGACTCTTAAATAAAGCTTTTGGGCTTTTTCTGACAGTGAACTGTCCTGCTTGAACTAGAAATCAGTAGGAGCCACTAGCCCATCTTGTCACACAGCAGCATTGACTGCTGACAGAAGATTGCCAGCACGGAGCACCAGTTCAACGTTCCAAGATGTCTAGCCTGTGCCTTGCACCATGCCAATCACAGCTTGTGATGTTCTCCTTGCTCCTCGCAACACCCTCCAACGTGAACAGGACTCTTGGCAGAAAACTAATCTGGGACTGTATGTGACCTGCGCGCCATCGTAGTTGGCTGGAACTTTCGACTTTCACTGGTCCAGCTCAACCAGATTGCTCCGGTTGGTGCTGTATGCTTTTTTGTGCTATATTGCAGTTAATTCTTTAAAAATTAATAACCCTGATTCTATTGATTGGTTGTTTGTCATTTTGTCTTATTTTATTTATTAAACTAAATACTCATTTTCTAACCTGTGTGGTATCCTTTTGTGATGTGTTTTCACTGTTTTACTGTTTGAAGTGTTGCGCAAACACTTTACATATTACCTATAAGTTAAACCTGAATGCTCTGTGCCAAGCTACGAGGAGGTTGAGCACAGGTTAATTTGGGGTTTTCTTGAACCTTACGCTAACTAGGATTATGGTTGCTGTTTGATCAGGGCTCACACCCGAGTAAACCAGTAACCTAATTTCTAACAAAATGTTTGATGATAGTGTATGCACCTGGGGATTACAAGATGGTCTTTGGATTGCAGTGGGTTGCTTAGACTTTGCAGGTCTCTGATAGGCAGCAGACCCAGGTCCAGATTTACTAAAATTTCATGCAGTGCAGTGCTGCTGCCAAAAATGCTGTGCTGCGCTCATGAGGAGAGAGCAGGAGAGCTCCATATTAACAGAAATATGGCACTCTCCTCTGCCTAGTGCTGATGTAGAAATTTGCTGCCGTGCCCCACGCACACAACTTTGCACCTTAGTGCAGGGGTGTATGGGAGAGCATAGCATAGGTTTTGTACTGGAAGGATAGCCTTCCCGTACAAAGTACTGTGCTTAAACTAAGGCGGTCATTATGAACACAGCGGTCCGGACTGCCATGCCGGCGGTGGCAGTAATTACCGCCATAGGCATGGCGGTCCGGACCGCCATATAATGTTCACTGAGATACCGCCACAGGCGGAACTCCACCTCCGCCTGATTAAGAACCTGTGTTCCACCAACCGATTTCCCCTGCCAGCGAAAAGCTGGCGGAATGGGTGCCCCCGGGGTCCCCATGGGGGCCCCTTCACTGCCCATGCATTTGGCATGGGCAGTGCAGGGACCCCCATGCACAGCCTCGTCATGCATATCACTGCCCGATTGCTACATTGAATCACGCATGCAAGGTTAGAAAAGGAAGGAGAAATAAAAGTATATTTCTGTGACATTGCCAAGTTGGAATGGGCACTATTTCTTTACACAAAACCCTGTCTATTGTTTTTAGTAAATAGGGTTTTGAGTCAAACACCTTGGGTGGTTGCATAGGAATGCCCATGCACCACCCATGGAACACCTCCTCTTGGTGCTAAGCATTGCAAAAGAGTGCTATGCACTGCTTTGCTTTACATTCAAGTGAATGATGTTTTGTGCTGGAAAGTAAGGGCCAGATTCATACTTTTTGACGAAAAACTGCGCTAATGCAGTTTTTTGTCAAAAAGTTTAGCGCTGACTAGCGCCATTTTTTAATGCCACCCGGGTGTAATAATTATACTATTACGCTCTAGAAATATGTTAGAGTCATTTTTTCCGACGTTAACCATTTCGCCTTGTCTAGGGCAAAATGACATTAATGGAGGAAAAATGACTGTAATCCCGTTTACGACTTGTAAACACCTCGCAAAATGGAAATGCACCATTTTTGCCTGCAATAGCGTCAAAACAGACCCAAACTAAGAAAATAGTGCAAAAGAGAAACAAAATGGAGCCAGGAAGCCAGGAGTGGGCCCATTCAACCAGGAACCAGCCAGGAGGACACAGACAAGACCCAGGGTAGGGAGAAGAAAAAGCAAGTCTTGTTTCACTGCAGAGGGGCTCGAAATAGTGGTGAGAGAGGTGACGGAGCATCAAAATCAGCTCTTCATCACCTCAAAATTGCCAAGTGGAAGGAGAGAGGCAATCTGGCAGCAGTCAATGGATAAGATTAACAGTGTGGGAGAGGTCATGAGAACTGTAACTGAGTGCAAGAAACGCTGGCATGACTGCAAACAGAGGACAAAGTAAAAATTTCAAGGAACTGGAAGGCAGCACTGCAAACTGGAGGTGGGAGTCCAGCACCACAAGAGGACTTGAACGAGATGGAGGAGATGGTTGCAGTGGTCATCCCAGAGGAAATCCTCACAGGAATCGCAGGACAGGACAGCGCAGACTACAGGAAACACCACAAATGCAGGGTAAGTTGCATGGGGGAAATGTATGCTAAAATGTCAAGTGCAAGAAGAGGCAGGCACATAGGGCTCGCACAATGCATGTCAAAGGAGTGCAGAGGGACACAATGCACACTAAGCAAGTTGCACCATGCTGACGTAAGCTACACATGTACCTACGCCATGGTAGTGCCATGCACCATGACACATACACAACCTGGACTTATGTTGAACACCAGGCCTAAATACCTACATGTACATATGGAGCACACGGGATGGATGGCATGTATAATCAATGTGCCACTTGTTGTGTCATTACAATATGCCTTGCATGTAGTTATATCAACACCACCAACATGACGAAGACCTCAGAGACCAGGTAGTCAGTCAATACCATTCCTGGGGTTACGTCATAGTGGTGTCCCTTGCAGTAACACATTGTATCTACCTTACCTCAATGCCCAAACGCATGTATGCTGCATCATTGCAACTGTCCCAACTGTCCCAGGCATGTGCCGGTAGCACCACCACACCACACATAGACAACACATCCACATGATGCAGCCATCCCTCCATCATGCAGTCAGGGTGTCCCCTGGGTGCAAGGAACAAAGAACTGAACGGGTGCTGGGGGAATAGCAGGCTTGACCTGTATCATTGGTAACATGTCACTACACATACCAACCAATCTGAAGTAGTGTTGAACCACGCATCTTGATGCTGAACTGAAATGTGCCACTACAGAAAATATGTACCACAGATAGCAAACAGTAGGTCACAACATTGTGCTGTATCCATAGGTCATTGTATAATAGAGGTCCTCCTCTTTTAAGGACCCTTGCATCTTCTTATATACCTGTCAGGGATCTCATGTCTGCATCAGGGGTGCTGGCCCTTATATCTAGAGTAAAAAAATCAAGATGGTGAGGTACTACGATGGCATATCTCGGAGCTAAATTGTGGAATTCCCTTCCCCTTAGTCTTTGGCTAACCAGTCGTGAACTTAACTTCCAGAAAGCACTCAAAACCTGGCTGTTTTAGGGCCTATTTCTCAGACATTGCCACAGAGGTCTGTTTTTAGCACTGGGAGGCCTTCGGGTAGCCATCCGCTATATAAGCAACTTAACATAATATAACATAACAACAGTCACAGACTGAGCACACAACTACTCTGACCCAACCATGTCAGACACATGGGAATGGGGAAATAAACACACACATACAACACATGGGGTATGACTGTGAACATAATGGAGTATAATTCCACATCGACGGGCGGGGATGGTGCATGAGCAAGTCCGGTGTTGTTAAGACTGCCAGTGCAGTGTACCCTTTGTGCTTGGCAGTGTGAGTCACACGTTGGGATGGCAGCTGGAAATCTGTCTGCTCATGGTAGCTCTGTGGGGCACTTAGCACAACATTCTTGATAGATCAAATAGACTCAGTGCCACTTTTGGGCTGCATTGGGTGAAACAGGACACGCTGCACTCAGCCCGGCAAATCAGGCAGTGGAAAGAGCAAAGGGCCAGGGCACGGGACCCCCTGCACTGCCCATGCCAAGTGCATGCGCTGTGCAGGGGCACCCAGGGCAACACCACATCACCAACAACCATTGCATGGGGTTCACCGCCATGCAAAGGCTGATGGAAATGTGGAAACAGATCTGGAGGGTAGTGTTTAACGCAATACTGGTCTGGTGTCACAGGACAGATGACATAGGCAGTCCGTAAGCTGCTGGAGACCTGCCATGTCTAGGCTATTGGCCCCTGGGGCATTCCACTTTGATAACAGTTGCCCCTACCACCTGTGCTGTTGGGGGTGGTCAAATACACAATGGCTGTCAGGTGCCCATAGCACTGATGCACTTGAAATGAGGAATCAATATGATTACATGCAAAATCACCTCTAACTTGCTTTAGGCCCTGATGCACTTGAAATGAGGAATCAATATGATTACATGCAAAATCACCTCTAACTTGCTTTAGGCCCTGAAATAAGTACAACTCCTGCTAACTGGCTATGTCCATAGACTCATTTACGGTCAGGCACTGTCACATATAGAATAATGTACACAGCAGAAATTGTATACCCATGCTGCCCATCCTTGGGCATTCTACAGCTCACACAGAAGTGCCAAAGCGCCATCAGTGCTTGTTAATGTGCAGGAAGGGACAACTTCATGCACATAAACACTCACACCCCTCAACGCAAACATCCTTGCACAATGGTGCAGGATGCCTGCGTTTGCGCTGGCAGCTGAATTTTGCACCAGCGCGGGAGCACCACATGGGTGCGCCGTATTCACTTACATATGACGCATCCTTGTGTTACCAATGTGACGCAGCTCAGCACTGCCAATTTTAGCGCAGCACCACGCTGCACCACTTTTCCATGAATCTGGCCCTAAGATGACAATGAGTCTCAAATATCATGTCAGTGACGTTACGTATCAACTGCCACAACACAGATAGACTGATTTTATACCATCTCATTTCAGAGGATGACGGCTCTCCTGGGGATCTGCCTGCCCTGGTATTCCCTGATGACCTGGATGACCAGCTGGCAACTATCAGCCAATAGAGCCTCCAAGAAGTCAGTGTAAACCTCCAGACACCACCTCCAGTCGCAAGGAGGAGTAATGATGTAGCAGACATCCCACAGGCCCCACTCAGCACTCCAATAGTAAGACCTGCCAGCACCGACACAGCTGAGGACTCTGAGGTCCCAGGGACCAGCTTTGAGAGGACAGTGGTAGGAGTCCAGTGGGAGTTGACCAAGGAGGTGCGGGTGGGGATCCAAACTATGGCATCTAGCCTGGAGGGTATGCGAACGTGCATGGTTACGGCTCCTGAACAGACTGTAGCAAACCGACGCACACACTCCTCAATGCGTGGAGTCCAGGAGTGTCTGAGGGACATAGCTGCTGCCATGAGGCCACAACAATTGCCCTCCCAAATTGGCATCAGCATGCTTGAGGACAAGATGGACTCCATGCACCGGGAAATGGTCTCCCTCAGGGCAGACATGGCTGCCTACCACAGGGATGTTGCTGTTATACTCAAAAATCAGCAGCTCCTCCTTGCTGTAGTGATGCCATATGTAGTACCACAGATTGCAGCTGCCAGGAATCAGGAGACCACATCTCGAACCACTGGAGTGTGTGTAGCCCTCTCTGCCTCCCCACTATCACCATCAAGGGTAGAGGAGACACCACACACACAGCGGAGGATGAAGATGTGGAACAAATCATCTTCACCCATGGGAGTTGCCAGTAGCACCAGCCCATGCCACATGGCCAGTGTTTTCCTTTGTCCTGTGCTTGACATCATGCCAGTGTTAGCACTGTTGCAGATATGCACTCCACCGACACACTGTTGACCTTTCTGCCATGGGCTACAATTGTCTCTAACCTTTCAATTGGCAATTTATGTTCCCCTGCACTGAAAGACACTTTACCCAAGCATGTCCCATGACATGTTCCTCAACCCTGGACTTGTGCTGTGTCACAATTGGATGGATTCCACTAATGGGGTCACAGACCTGGACATTGTAAATATTGCACTACGACACTTGTTATTAAACACCACCTACACAACCAGCATGTCTTTGTGTGTTGTGACACATCTACCACGCTTAGGAATTGTGATGTGTGTAACATGTCTTTAGTCACAGAGTGGCAGTACAAGAGTGCATGAATATGCAGGCACATATCTACGCACATGGTACCTACATGATGAACGTCAATGCTGGTCTCATCCCCTACAAGCAATTCACTGAGTGTGTCAAAAATGTTGAACACATGTATGCAACACCCTTTCCACATGGCAGGAATGGCTATGAAACAGTTCTCGGGCATAATCGTCTGCTGGGAGTACCAGTAGAACACATTGCTGTGAAACAGAGGGACTCACCCTCATCTGTAATTGCCACTGGTCAGTTCAGCAGGATAGAAATGAAATGTAGGCTGTTGACAGATGTCCCACAGTGCCCAAAATTCCGAGACAGGAGCTGAATTACCACATGCTGTCCTATACATGGTCAACATAGTCACTTTGAGTGATGAGTACACTGGATGGCAGATGCTCAGACAAGTATGAGTGTTGTAGCTGCCAGTGTGACAGCTCAGTTGTAAGAAGGTGATGAACATGTCAAGAGAGGGATCTGGAGGCAGGACGGAATCCCTAGGACAACACACAATTTTCAATGTACACCCTAGGGAAGACCCTTGACCCAAGCATAAGACACATGAAGTGAGGGAGTACGCAAACAATTTTAATTAGAATTTAAATAAACTGACAAGAATGAAGAACACCTATCCTAACCTAACCTATCCTTACTATACATAACTAACAACAGACCCTAACTACTCTATGCTATACTTACCTAACACATTTAATGACACACTCTAAACATTGTCCCCCCAAACCCATTTTATCTCGAGACACATGCGGGACAACAAATACTAAACTACACATATACTACCTATTACTAAACAAATATATATTTTTAAAAAAAATTTTTTTTAGATATATACTTTTTTATATAACACATAAAAGCCTTAACATCAAACCCCCACCCATCCAACCACCCACCCACCCACATAGTAAAATGTAAAAAGTAGAAAACCCACCCCGAAACCTACTTATCCTAACTAAACTACTAACCAAATCTAACCTGACACTAACCTCCTAAAACCCACAAAAAAACATTAAAACAAATGAGGAGGGAGGGGACTGAACTGGGGGTGAGAGTCATTATGCCATTCACAGATTGGCCCTCTTCAGTTTCCTCTTGATGAATTTGAGTCTTTTTGTGTTTTTCTTCACCTCCTTCTCAAGAGTGTCCAACTTTTGGAGGACCGGTGTGACATACCTCTGTAGGTCCTTAATAGCACTCATGTCCATTGCAGCAGGTGTGGTCAGCTGTGGCACGGATATTGAGGGTGCAGCAGCTGGGGCTTGTGTGATGGTGATAGCTGTGGCCCCCTGCACAGCTATGGTGCTTGGTCCTCCCTGTGTGGGGAGTGTGTGTCTCCCTTGGGTGAATACCGAATTCCCACCACTCACCCGTGGATTGCTCCGTGTGATAGCGGTGTGCCGTCCTCCGGAACCCAGATTTCACTGCCAGTATGTGCCGATAGTGGACTGCCCTCTTCTGAAAACGCGCATTTCCTCATTGTTCATGTTGGCAGCTGTTAACATTAGACAGGTAACCATCAGTGTCAGCATTGTGTGGAGTATGTACGGATTAATAGCTTACACTCTACACCGAATTGCACATGCACTCCAACTCACATTCCGGATGATACAATGGCCCTGATGAATGAAACAGCAACGCTGCCTTAGCATCATTTAATTGACACCATAGCCTCTCACAACAAGATTAGGAAACAAACAAAATTAGATGTGCATTGATTTTGTGCCATGTGTAACAATGCAAATGCAGTGTCAACTTCACATAGATCAGGGCCACTATTCCTCATCACCTGTGTCAATTTGCGACCATACATCACAAGTAACTTGAATCTGTTATTGGTAGTATGGGATGCAGTTTGTAACCATAAGGGGTTAGTGTTGATAGGTACACATGTAAGCCTGATCACAATGTCTGTCACCTACACTGTGAGCATCACATCTATCTACAGACTTGTTTTTCCTCACCCCCTGTGCCTCAGGGGGGATGGCCATGCAATTCATCATCTCAGCTGTCCAGTTCATCTACCAAGGCATGCCCACTCATACATGGAGTCAGGGAGTGGACCATATGTTAGGAGGGCTGACAGCTAGGAAGCTGGTATCCATAGGTCTTTCACATCTACGTTCATGTGCCCCGGTGTAGACACTCATCAATACCTGATCAGCCAATATCATTCTTTACACACCCATATCCATGCCAGCAGACGTTTGGACTTGACCTGCATGCATGCCTATTAAATTCCATATAAGTGTCACATAAGTGGAGTACAATATATGTGGCACCATGCTGGGGGACAATTGTCCACCCAGTCCTACATGCACATTACAATACAGGGATGCACCAATTTGTGTACAAAATGGTGCATCACTGTGTTGTGAGAGTGACGGTGTGTCCCAGTGCCAATACTTTCACAACAGTGCACTTTTCAGTCACATATAGGCCGACATGTGGCTTGTCATCACTTTGTTTACACGATGCTGCCCATTGAGCGCCACAATTCTCACAAGATATGACTCTCTGCTCGTGCATGGGGAACCCTTAAATGGGACACAGTGTCACCATCCAACCTACTTTGATATCTGATCATTTGACAGCTCATCATTTCTAGCATTGCGTGCAGCACACATGACTCATTCACACAAAGGCCTTAATCACTACCCAGGACAGACATAATCACACATACTGGATACATCTGGGTCACTCTTGCCACTTTGCCTATGGTGTAGGGGGCAGGTCCACTTGTAAGATATGGATAGAAAACCGTGGTTACTATCATATCACTGTCACTACTAGTGGATAACCTATTACTGTGTGTACTATTTAAGAGGAGTGAGCTAATTATCCAGGTTGAGGACAGTGCAACAGACACATCACTGCAAACTCACGATGACACTGACACTCAGGTGAGTGAGAGCCACACATCTGCACACTTAATATGGGCCTGATACTCATGTAATGATACACCCTGTAACAACTATATGTGGGCAATCCATAGAACATGGAACTCCATGGTATGAGGGGGAGTTGGGTGACAGATGCATAACACTACCCTTGTGCTCTGCAAGACAACTGACTTAGGTATTTTGGCTTGTCCTGCAAGGCACACAGAGGCACTTTGTGAAGGACAAGCAGCTCAATTTTTAGTCTGCAGTGTTCATACATTGAGTAATCAATGACTGATGTGTCAAAGTTGTCTGATGGTATCAAATGCCCCATTGCGAGTGCCACGTAAGGCGGCTATGCCCCTTTGCTAACACAATGGCAGGGATGATGTATGTGAAATTATGACAATGTAGCGCCATACATAGATTGCCCTACTTTGTTATCAAATTCCAGTTACATATGGTATGCTGGCGGTGTCTTGGCTTATCATACATGACACCAATGCTAGGGCACAGATGTTGGCATGGCCCCTGAAATGTGTGACTTAGTGATGGTTGTGCATGGCTCTCCAAACATCTGACTTGAATTGGTGAAATGGTAGGATATGTGATCTCCATGTCTATACTGGCGCTGTTACACTCCATTCTGGTTGCACGCAACCTGTCCACAAGCATTGCATGCAGCACACCAATACATCTGCTACTGTCATTCAAGTGCGGTGAACAGTAAATAGTTTGCCTATGGGAGACTCACCAACAGGGCCACTAATCACCACACTAGATGGTCTAGCAGATCCTGCTCCCTGGCCACCAGATCTGGCCAACGATGTTTCAGCTGGTGCTCATTGTGGCTGCTGTGGTACACCCTCTTCAGGTGGTGGAGCACCTTGCCCCACCGCAGCCACCTCACCTCCGTCCTGGAGCCCTGTATCACACGGCTCCCCATCTCCAACATTAAACGGAGGTAGTGGGCTACCAGCCGCACAAAGCCTCACAGCTCCTCCTCCCCCATCCTAGTCAGCCTCCCCCTACCAGACATATCTCTGGGATACAGGTTGACAAAAAATATGATTTTTAAACAAAAATTAAGTGATGGAAACTTAACGCCCAAAAATAACAATCCCAACTAACCCAACTTAACAACTATCCCGGACAGACACCCCACAGTACAAGTACAATGAAAAATACAAAAAACACACAAATTCACTAATACTGACTCAAAGTACAGTCAAATACTACAGGAAACACAATAGGAGGGACACCACAAGATACAAAACAGAGCAATAACACTCCACCAACTCCAAGACACACAGTCAAAAGAGGCACAGACTGTAAAGAGAAAGTGAAAGTACACTCGCTGTACCATGCCTGTAAACAGGATTTCCTATTATATCACTTCCTGTCCCTGTGCGTCACGTTTTCTGTAATGTGTGCATTTATTTGACGCATCCGATATTTGCATGAGTATTTCTGATGCATGACCTAAGGGCATCTTTTTTTATTGACGCATTACCTTTATGCGTCGATTTAACAGTAGATCAGCATTGAGATGAGTGCGAAAGTGAAAATCATGCTAATGGCCCATGGGTCATACACTTTGTGTTTGCGGATATTTTCAATGCATTTGCATCATTTGTTTTTTACTCTATTCCTCATTGTGTGATTTTGTCCATTGTCAATGGATGCACCCTGTATCAACAAACAAATTGAATGGGCAGGGCTGCAGTGTGGCATTGTGTGTGTGACCACATGTGGTAGTCCATACAACAATGTGATTTGGGTGTGATTGGTTTGTTACACCAATGTGTGTGTTACAGAATCAACAGCATGCAAATGTATTCACGCCATGCATATTTATACATGTGTGACAACAGTATATCCACATATGTATGGCAGTCAGTACTATGCAAGAGTAATGGAATGTGATTGCGAATTGTGTTTACTTATGTGATGTGTGTGGCTGTCTTACAGAGCATCACATTTCAGACAACATATACAGCTCAGGCACTGTTTATGATGGCTGATGAATGGTATCAAGCAAATGTTACCCAACAACTGTCTCCATATGTTGATCTTGAGTATATGGTGACTTGTGTGTGGACTACACATATGTCTGACATGTGTACATATTTGGTATATACTGTGATTGACACACTCTGCCTACATTCCAACCATATCATGTTTTAAACACAATAGTCGGATCAAAGTCATCACATTTAGCAGTGTCATATTAATTTTTGTGTGGTGGACCTGCAGCCCTAGCTGCATATGTTCTCATCCATTCTGATGTGCATTCTTCAGACGTGTCCGTCTAAAGTGTGAGGTCATGTGTACCCTGTGGAAGGATTGAGCCCCATGGCAGTAGCAGGACTGATTTCTATGGATGTACTGTGCAGGCTCAATTTCTCCCATTGCTTGTCATACCTGGGCTAATCATGATGACCATTGTCACCAATGATGCCCCCCCTTTGCCACACATGCTCCATGCAGCCATTGCAACTCTAACACTGAGTTGTGTCAGTGGTCTGTTCAAACCTTACAGTCTCACCATGATTAAACACCCACTGCCTCACGTGTGGGCCCCTTGTTTACCTCCTATTTGGACATGTTGTAGTTGTGTGGGATGAGCTATTATTGTACAAGTTGTCAACATGGATGTAAATAATATGTGTGGTCCATAGATTGTGTCCTTCAGTTGTCACATTCAAGTGATGAGGCTATTTGTGAAATGAGGGATAGTAGCAGTTCAATCTTACACATCACATGTGATGTTGCTACTATACTCATCAGATTAGTGTTTGTGACATGCTCCCTGAGGTTAGATTCACAATCCTGTGGTATATGTTGGGTAGATTGAAGAGACCAAAGCTGGATTTTGTGAATAAGTGAGGTGTTTATTGACAAAATGTACAAGGTGAGATACGTGAACATTAAGTGAAGAGTTTTTCAGCGATGTGCAGACTGCAGCGTATCCCAGCAGTTGTGTTGTGCTATTCCCCCTCATTTTCTTCTCCACCATCCTCCTCCTTCTCCTCAGGCAGGTCATCAATCTGCGTATGTAAGGGGATGTTCATCCGCACACATATGTTGTGCAGGATGGCACATCATGATTATCTTCCAGACGATGTGTGGGGCATATAGGATGCTGCCTCCTGTGATGTCCAGGCACCTGAATCTGGACTTCAGGATTCCAAATGTCCTCTCCACAATGCTCACTGTCCTCCAATGTCCCTCATTATAAGCACGCTCTACTGCTGTGCTTGGGTTGGGAAATGGGGTCATTATCTATGGCTGTATGTCATAACCCTGATCCGCTGCAAAAGATTAAAGGAGTGATTTGGTGTTAGGGCTTGCAACAGGTATGTATTGTTACATGGTAGTTGAAATTTTGAGCTGGTTATGACTCATATGTATTTGTGGTATGGTGTGAGTTCCTATCCTTGTGTAATGTCTCCTCAGCACTAGGTTGTTGGACATGACAATCTTGTGTTTGGCTCAAGGACCTGGGACATCCGATTTGGATTCCAAACTGATGGTCATTATGTATGTACCATGCGCAGTGTAGTGCACCTGTGTCTCAGTGTGCTATTACTAGTGGGGACATGACACATCCTCACAACACAATGGGGTAAGATGTGGTGGCAACATGGTAGCACTACAGAGCCTGGGCATCCCATCTGTTTTGACATGTGTCACATGTGTCATTCCAGATGATGTGTGACACTTAGGGCCTTTGAAATTGGTAAGTGAGAATGCACAACACATCTCCAAAATTGTCTGCACTGTCCTGCAACATTTCGGCTCTGCAATAATGCCCCATGTGTGACATGTTACTTGGCAAGCCTTTGTTGTCCCCTGCACCAGTTGCTCATTTGCTGCCATGTACCAACACTACCTACCCTGCACCTGTGTACTTGGCTAGCTGCTTTGTGGAGGTGGATGTACCTGTTCAGGAAGGTACACTGCCCTATATATATCCTGGTTTGATGTCCAATTGGCTCTTTCTGTGGGCAGCAGTGTGCAGCATGCATTGGTGCACAATCATCTGAGTTCAAAGCACAGTCTACTTCCTCGTTACAACCTGCATGCAGCACCCCTTGGGGGTGTTTGTTGTTGGCACTTCTTCAAGTTTTAGGAGACAACTACATGTGAGTCAGCATCATCATGCTATGTATCTTGTGGTGACAGACCTGCAGCGACACACATTGCACACCCCTTCCACACTACATACAGCATGGGAGAGTGGTAGATTTACAATGTGGCTTCAAGTCATTATGAAATGGTCATCTGCAAAGTTGTACATAAAGGGCATGCAATGACAATGGAACTGTGGGTTTTTACATAGGTCCCTTGGTGATCCAGAGTAGCAGCTAATGTTTGTGGTAGCCATGATGTGTCCAAGGGTGTGTATCCTATTGTCACTAGATGATCAACATAACTACCAGTGTCTCTCATATCTTCCAAAACATTAATGTGCATTTATACAGTCAACACATGCATATGGCAGGCTATGGGATGGAGCTCAGCTACTTAGCAAATGTGTCCCTTGGCACAGTGCAAGTGAGGTCAGTGATGTCCTGTTCTCTCCTACTGGGTCCCACTATGACATTCAAGATCTGCACTGTCTAACAGTGACTCGGACCCATGTTGGGCCTATTATTGTATCTGGTTCACAAATGCCCGTGTTGTGAGACAGTGAGTGTTGCATGTGTGGTGGCCCTACAGTAGGTGTGGTAGCACTTATCACACATCTGGCACATGTTATGTGATGGGCATTGATCTTGTATTCCTATGTGTGTGAGCCAATGCATCGGGCAGATGTCTCTGCACACTACAAGTAAGTCAGGTATGTGTTGATGAGATGTAGTTGATAGAGGCGCAAGTTCTCTGATATTTGTTATTTGTTCTGGCAGTGATTTGCACGGCATGACTTCAGAGATCTGTGCCTATATGAAACTTACATGACATGGGCATGGTGTATGTCATTGACATGTCTGTGCTATTCTTTGTTTGGTTTACTGTGTGTGAGGTGTACGTAGTAGGCAACCTGTGAGCACCTGTAGTGGTCAGTGTGGTTCTACTGTTAGCAAAGGGTACATGTCTGCACCTGTCCTTCACGTGGTATGCCTGTCTAGTTGTGGGTGTGTTATGTACATGTTGGTATATGTATTTCTGTTATGCACTGATTGTGCTGTACTGCAGCATGGTGCATGTGTTTTGTTAACTGCACATGTATTACACTGGCCATGTGTTGCTGTAGTGGTGCATGTCTTGTGTGTCCGACAGGCTTGGTTTGTTGTGTGTATATTGCTAGATTTGTTGACTTACTCACAAGTAGGCCATTTCCAGATTGCCCATCCTGGAATTGTTAATTGATCCTGCTGTGCCGGAATATGTAGGCGTCATGGACACCCCCAGGATACTTGGCCAAAATGTTTATAAATAGTCCCCAGTGGTCCACTATGCCCTGCACATTAATGGAATGCTTATGCTTGCAATTCCGGTATAAGTGCTCTGTTGCTGCAGGTGGAACGAGCTGGACATGGGTGCAGTCAATTGTATCGAGCACATGCTGGAAGCCATCGATTTGATAGAATACCTGTTTGTTCATCTGCTGCTTTTGCTGGGTGTTGGGGAAGCTGATGTGGCAGAGTGTCAGGGAGATGATAGCATCTAACACCTTAGGCAGGAATGCAGAGAACGACGGCTGTGAGACACCACCAGCCAGTGCACCCGTTGTTTGGAAGGAACCACTTGCTAGCATGTGCAGGACAGCTAGCAGCTTTGTCATAGGTGGTATGTTGTGTGGGGTCTGCAGTCTGGCTGCAATTTATGGCTCATTGTGGTGCAGCCATTGTAGTAAGGCTTGCAGTTTCAGTTTGTAGGTCCTAATAATGTCCAGGTCCCTGAAGCCAAGGATGGTTGTCCTGGTTCTGAAGCCCCTCTCCTGCCTTCTGCGTTGCCTTTGTGGGCCGCGTTGTCGTGCTAGTGATTGCTGGAATTGTTGCTGCCCTCTGCGCCATATTGCAAGCTGGATCATTATCACCTCCATCTGTTCCTCTGGGTTGGTAATGTTGATTATGGTGTGTTTGCCTCATTTTAAAAGCCTGCCCCAGTTGTAAAATTTTGATGCAAATCTGTGTTAACGTAATTTTTCCTGTCCGCCTCTCACCCGTGCGTCTTTTTTTTGCCCAGGTGGATAAATACGGCGCTATGGTGTTTGAGCCATTTTTTGGGCGGGAATGCCTACCTTGCTTTTCATTGACGCAAGGAGGTTTCACACATCTGAAAAATGTCATTACCATCAATTTTTTGACTCTAGACGGTTCTAGTGTCAAAATATATATCTGGGGTTGAGTTTGTGCTGAATTAGCATTAAAAAAAATGACGCTAACTCAGCGCAAACAGAGTATAAATCGGGGTCTAGATGTGTAAAAAAAAAATCTGCGTCCCCTAGCACCACTTTTATGAGGCAAGCGCAGTGCAAAATCTTAGTACACATACCCCACAGTGTGGTGTCCTTACGGAGCACCAGATGATTCAGTGTATTCTGGGGCTGAAATGCGAGCTTCCTATAGGAGAAGATAACAAATGGATGATATAGGTTAGAGCTGAAAGGGGAATTGGCTAGTGAGCGGTTCATTAGTCTGCGTAGCAAAGATCTGGGGACCCAAGTGTTACACAGATACTTCTGAACCCGGGCAGTGTACAGCAAAAAAGTGTTGTGGAATCACCAGTAGATGTTGAACGTTCTGAGGCTGCAGGCCCACCTGGTCAGCTTCTTGCTCAAATGCACCTCTGGCCTGGGCTTCTGATGTCTAAGTACTCTCTGGTACCAACCAAAGCCTCCGGGAGCGAGAACAAGGGGCGGCCCTTTCACTCTTCAATTCAGTCACTCATATAGGTTTCAGCAATTGATGTAAGAATTTGAAGAATGGCTGATAAACTGCGGAGCCTGGAAGCATCTCACACCGTTTTTGTCGTCAATGCATGTATTTACATCTACCAGGTTTTTTCAGAGACTTAGATGGACGTTTTGGAGAAGGGGATATCCCTTTAATGTTAGCTCTGCGGAGAGTAGCTTCTGTGGGGCGCCCTACCACTTCAATATGTTGCCTGTAGTTGAGACAAAGATCTGTGAATCATCTGCATACTGAATTACTGATGTGACCAGCAATCAAAAGATTTCACCAGTTCAGTTTTGACTACATATTCAAAGCGACATTTGTCATTGAGATAAGAAAAGGTGAATGTTTAATAATGTTTACCGTTTTTATCTTTTGTTTTTTCTTCTACTATTTTCTTTGAAGAACACGCATTATTTCTTTTTTCTCGGGGCATCAGCAATTATTGCATTTCAATTGCTTTGAAAAGGAAGGTCAGATTAATTTTCTTTTCAGCCTCATATAATTTCAAAGTCTTTCTGTGATTATTTTGGTCTTGAAAAAAACAGTTTTTCAAAAACATTTAATTAGCCGAGCATACTTCACAGTGATCTTCAAGAAACTGTGTTCCAGTTCTGCCAGAAGTATATCAAATTCCTGTTTTGATTTGCCAATAGATATGGCAGCGTATTTATCTCTTAATTTTTGCAATGCCTAAAGGCTATTTTTCACACACTCATCCAAGAAATAGGTCTATATGGTGTTGGTAGCAATACATCATATTTCATCAACAAAGAGAATAGAATGATGCTTCAGTATCTGAGAAGTTTATCATACACGTCTTTTCGTCAGTTCTAAGCAACTGAAAACAATTGTGAAACGGTGGATCCTAAAATAAAAAGTATTTTCAGTGTTAATGAAGTAGTGCTTTAGCTTTGCTAAGTACAATCTGTCCCTCTATTTATATGTGAGGAGAGGCGCAAGCCGCAAGATGAACAATGTTATGCATTATTCTAGGCATCTGCAAAAAGAAAGTCCGTATCATGCCACAATATATATGGGTGTTACTTTGACACACCAATCCTGCTTTGTGCCACTCTATGCTTAGCATTTTTTATCTTTGTTTAAAAAAACACGCAAAAAATACATGTATTGCAATACATGGATCATATAAAATAAATCAAGCCAATAGCCAGTAAAATACACAGAAACAAAAAAGAAAATTGTTATCTTTGTGAAATGTCTGGGGGCATATTTAAGTAAAGTGGCGCTGCACCTAGTACAGCGCCTCTTCCCTAGCGCACCTTAGCTCCCCCCTACTGCCACTATGTGTGCGCCTTATCTAAGATACGGTGCACCATGGCGCAGGGTAGGGGGCAATAGTGTCATTTTTATTGACGCTATTGATGTACTCTGGAGGAGTAGTGCCAAAATATTGGCGCTACTCCTGCAGAGTACATAGGAGCCCATTATAAATAATGGAAGCCCCCTTTTAACGCCTGCTCTGAGCAGGTGTTAAAATTGCCATAAAAAATGACGCAAGGAAATTCCGTTAGATTTTCTTGCACCATTTTGTCGGCCCCCTAACAGGGGAATGCTCCCTTTCCATACATTATTTCTGGCACAGGCATAATGTAGCGCAGAGTGTTACAAAATGACACAATGCATGCATTGCGCCACTTTGTCAATATGGTGCGAGGAGTTTGGCCTCGTTGGGCCACATTAGTGTAAAAATAATTCTCTAATGTAGCGTAAGGTGGGGCAAAGTGCTTATAAGTATGTCTCCCATTGCTTCTTCACAACAAACAGTACATATTTACCATACACATAGCAAAATATAAATACACATGAAGGAGAATCAGATAACATACAACAGGTGCCAAGGAAATACCCAGAAGCAAAACAGAGAAAATACCAACATACTTAATAAGGTGTTTCTCAAAAATGTAAATCTTATCCCTGGAACTATTGTAGCTTAATGCGTTTTTGAAAGAAAAGCTACAACTCCATATTGAGATAATTCTTCCCAAACATAGAAAAGGATACCAAGGAACTAGATTAATGGATGTAAAAATAGAGGGCGTTCACACCAATAGTGCTGTAGCAACATTGCACTATGCCAATCTCTGATAACGAAACATTACAATACTAACTTTTACAAAACATATCCCAATTTTACTCTCCTACCCTTCCCCATTACCCACCCTCCAACCTTCACATCAATATTCGCTTCGTTTCTTTTTAGTTTTTCTCCTCTCTCTTTCTCCTGCTCTGTATCTCCTGATCTTCTCTTCCATTTTCTTTCTTCATTGGCAGTTCTCCTTGGCTTGGTCACTTTCTGCTCCTCCTTCACCTACTTCAGAGCTGTAGCTCAACAGTCGAAACATCAGTAAAGGCGAGGAGTTAGATGACTGAGTATCATGGTCCCTTATGACTCTGTTAGGATTGTACTAAGCAGTACGACACACCCTTCATTAATAGTTCTCAAGTCTGTCATTTAGGGACCAACATCTTTAGGCTTACATTTGTACATAAAACAAACAACATCTTTCACACTAAACGGTCACCTAGGCAGGCTAATGCATTTTAATTAAACGTTTGAATTGACCAGTATTTTATTATCTGGTAGCCTCACAGCTTCAACTGGGTGAACTCTGCAAGGACTGGCACTAACTCTACAGTGTCCCTGGGCGCAAACAAAACATCATTTTCAAAACACAAACAGTTCACTAAAACCTTTCCACTGCACAAAAGCAATTGGTTTTGTCACTGAGGGTTTGGACAGAGTATTGACTTGCTTTTTTCTACAGCATAGGTTTCAGGAGCTCATCTGTGAACTAAACACCTTTAGTTGATTGGGTGCTCTTCCAGTCAATGACGCCCTTACAGAGCTCTGTGACATATTCGTAGGAAGAAAGATCCCTGCCAGAAAATTCTGGCCTGACCACTTCACTGCAAAAATACAAAGAGGTGATGATGGAGTGCTGACATTTTTCAAACACCCACCCCAAGTCACATATCTGGGTTAAATCTATCATTATTTTGCCTACCAGGCCACCCCAGTTTGGACCAAGCCTTGTGCAGATAGGTTTTGACCCTGCTCCCCGTGGGAACAGTCCAGCCTGAACTGCCAGGCAAGGTCCTCCCTGGACCAGAAACAACTGGTCCCACAATGCTTGTTTCCGGTCCAGGGAGGACCTGGGGAAGAGTGTCAAGACTGAGTTGCATATGGCTGGGTGACAACATTTATGCAAGGGTACTGTCAAATATTTTATAAAAAGGACTAGAGCATTCACTAAAGTGATATGAATGAGCATCTTTGCACAGAGGCAAAGGCTGTTTGTGAAATCTGGGTAAAGTGTGAGCAACCATTGTGGAGATACATTGAAAACACCCATTAACCATTCTTCATTTTCTACACTAGTGATTTATTGAGCAAACATTTGCATGGGTGGTTCATTTTGTAAGGTGCCCTTACTTGGGGTTTCTCTGGATTCCCGCTGTCTCAGAGGTATCTTGATGTGAGTTTGGAGGCCAGCATGTATGAGGCAGCTGGCATCACTCTGGACTCTGAGTTGCATACCCCCAACTAACAGACATATTTACAAAGGAGCTTGCGCCACTGCTTCATTATTTTATTTGACACATGGGTGGTGCATTGTCTGCTCCATGTTGCACCATATTTACAAAACAAAGCATTAGGCCAAATATGTCCATTTTTGATGACCTGCATCGAAAACTACTTGCGCTGGAACCGGCTGCGACACACAGTTTATAATGTATGCATGGTGAACGTTCCTTTGTAAAAACTCACTTAGGAATGATGCACTGATATTTACAATTTTTCCAATGTGTGACAGATCTTTGAAATACGTCACTTTTAGCATGGAAAGGGTTAAAGTTTGTATGCTTCCTTAACCTAGGCATAGGAAATGACGCAATGGCTTTTTAAAAGGAGTCTGACCAGCTGTAGTCACTTTAAACACAGTAATAACTTATAAAGTCACATTCCCTCAACCAGTAATAGGCCTACACATGTAACAGTCATATGGTAGGACCCCTTGACTAACATGGGACCACAGCACCTGAGATATCAACATCCACTGCAGCAATGCAATGAGACACTGTGTACTCCAAGGAAGAGACAGACCAGGATTGTCACATCTCCATATAGGAATGGGTCCCAAGTAAAGTCAAGCGTACTCCAGAGCACAACAGGTAAGTACACGCATAAGGTAGGCAACACATTATTTCTCACTTTACACTACATTACATACTTGCATCACTCACATGACAGTGTAACTCAATATGTCACATATACTGTACATCCAGGACCAATGTAATAGAGTAAAAGGTGAGTTTTCCGCAATTTCTTACTCTATTATATTGATATCCACACATAAAGCTACTTAAGTCAGAACTGACACATCGCCTATGTATTTTTGATGCATTGTTGAAGTTACTCTAGTTCTAACCCAACTTCAGCAATGCATCACTTTTTGGGAGGATGCAGCATCCTTTCCTCGAATGCATCAGTATTTCTCAAACATCGCGGGACCCTATGCCATGGTGCGCCATATTGTGATGCATTGTGACGCATTGTGATGAACCACTGGCACAATGCAGCAATGCGTCAATCATTGTAAATGAGGCCCTAAGTTCATTCTGAGAGTGGATCAGAAATCTGTCCATTGTACTAAAGAACTATCCTTGTAATCCAGTAGTGCACCAAAACTGACCAATTGAGACAACCATCTGTATGGAGATTCACTAGGTGTAAGATGCGTCCTTCATGTACTGCTAGACTGTACTACTTGGAGTTCTGCATGGGCAGAGTGGGGCGTCTGGTTGCATGCTGAGACGATCTAGCGACCTCACACAATTTTATTACTGGAGTAGACTCTTCCCATATACATTAACACTGTGTAGTTCAACTCTCTTGAGCAAATAAAAGAATATAACACAATCAAACAAACCAAAAAACGAACTTGGACTGTCCTCTGGCCTGTATATAAACCCACGACGCTACAGAATCTCCTGTTTGTTATGCTGTTTCTCTGCACATAAATACCTTATTATTCTATCCTTTTCCATGAGCCAGAAACTATTTGATTGCTGGAAAACTGTTGTTTTGTTTAGTGGTTTATGTTTGGCTAGTAGACCGAAGTGCGTGAGTGATTTCCTGTGTGTTCCAGTTTATACATGAATAGGTTTGTTTTGGGGCAAAAATGGTTTAGAGTTAATGGTAGGGGAATAGTGTAACTAACAGTAGTGTTTTTAAGTAAAGTTAGCTGTCTCATTGAAGTTCTATTGCTGAATATTAATCAGGCTGAGGTTTCCACTTACCACTAATGGTTTTGGCGCGTTCCCAACTTTTACGTGGCAGAACTAACAGGAAGTTATTGTTGAAGGTTCTTTCCTTGTGACTCACAATCCCTTGCAAAGCAGTGCAGCAATTTCAGTGGGTGCCAGCTGTTTTGTGGAGAACCTTAGCAAGAAAGAGTCAGCATCTAATGTCAGTTCAGTACGCTGCAGGTCCAACAGCATGCTCGAGTCTCGAGAGACTAGGCGACCATATGTATTATATACAGTAACATTCAATGCCGCGGTAAGAGTCAAGCTATCAAAACAGCTGGCAGTAATACACATCTCGGTGTTTAGTTTTATTATTATTTTTTTTAGAAAGCGAGCTTATGTTCATAATAGAAATTTCAGAAATAGGCAGCACGGGTAGTGGAAAGTCATATAAAGTTCAAGAGGAGAATATTAAGAGGCTAGCTAATACAATGGGAAATTAAAGATTCAATTAAGAATGCACTAAAGGAGGTTCCTGGGGAAAGGCAGAGGGATGTAAGGTCAGAGGAGAAATACCAGCCTTTATTGACCATGAAGGGCCTAGACGAGAATAAAGAAAATCGAGGCAAATGCCTCTCATGTGGCCAGAGGGCGTATATGTAAGGTGAGTTTCAATCCACAAGAAGAAATTGTCAATCTTGCTATAAAAAATAGGGGTGTCCTTGTTGGCACAAATAGGAACGATGTCCCCAGCTGCACAAAAGAAAGTCAGGTGAATCCTGTTAAAGATGAGAATTGTTACCAATCCAAAGTCATTTACAGACATATTCAAGTTTTATTGATTAAATAGTTTTTATACAAATCATTATTATTAAACATAAAATTCTGTACTTTCCCTTCACAAACCCTAGAAATTCACTGAAAAAAACAAAGGTTATTGAGATGTTATATTTAGGTGAACATGGCAGTTAAAACATTGGCCCTAAGACCGCCGAAGCTGGGGGTGCCGAAATACCACCAGTGCTGGTGGTCTTAAGACGACCCTAATATGGCTGATCTCTGACTTCTGCACAAAATCGGGTGGAATTCCTAGACCAGTGGTGCTGATGATCAACTGTGAAGAGGTGGTACCGCCACCGGTACCACCACACCAAAAAGAGACCTCACTCCATATTAGAACCCGTAATACGGTGTGGCAGTTTCCGTATGGTGAGGAGCTGCCGGCGGTGGAAGCGCCAGGACCTGTCCCCTCCACGATGACCTCCTCAAAGGACAAGGTAAGTGCTTCGTCTGACAGGAGAGGGTGTGTGTGTGTGTGTGTGTGAGTGCGTGTGTGAATGTCGTCTATGCGTGGAGTGGGGGGTGTTTGTGGGTGCGTGTCTGCGTGTGTGAGTGATTGTTTGTGGACACAGTGAAGGGGTGAGTGATTGTGGACGGGGTGAGGGGGGTGAGTGAGTGTTTGTGGATGGGGGATGTGTCTGAGTGTTTGTGGATGGGATTGAGTGCATGAGTGCGTGTGTGCGGGTGTGAGCGATTGAGTGCGTGAGTGAGCAGATGGAAAAGGTGAGTGCGTGTATGCACATGCATATGTATGTAAGTGGACGGGGAGTGGGGCGCATCTTTCTGTGAGTGAACAGGGAGGGGGGGTGCATGTTTGTGAGAGTGAATAGGGATAGCGGAGTGCATGTTTGTGTGAGTGAACGGGGAGAGTGGATGTGTGTGTGTTAGTGGATGGGAAGAGCTGGTGAGTGCATGTATGCGATGCAGGGGTGTGCGAATGTATGCATGCACTGGGGGGAGGGAATGTGTGCGTAAATTCGGTGCTTGTTTGTTAGAGTGAATGGGTGTGTATGCCGCATTTGCAGGGGTGAGTGGGGGTGTGTTTGTTTGTGTGTAGAAGTGTGTGAGTCCATGTCTGCAGGCATTTAGACGTGTGTGAGAGTGTATCCTGGCGACAGAAATGCTTATTTCTGTCACCAGGGTGCAAGACCACCAGCTTTTTCTGGAGGTGTGACTGCCAGAGAAAATGCTGGCGGTCTCCCACCTCATGAAACCACTTGCGGTATCATGCCATCCGCCGTGCTGGAGGTGCTCAAATCCAGCCCGAATTTGGTATATTCACCGTTGGCCCATCGGTGGTGACACCGCCACAGCCACCCTGGCGGTCATAATGAGGGCCATTGTTTTAAACTAACAAAACCACTGTAATTACCCAGTTATCGTTGTCTCAAGTAACTATAACTAGTCCCCTAGGGTAACTATAACTTGCGCTCTTGCTAAGAACTGCTAATCATACAACATATTAAATCATTCTATGGCATGTTCTATGACTTCAGTGACAATAGCGCTGCAACATTTGCAATGACATTATTGTTGACAAAACTGTGTAGCACATTACAACTGTTGTCAGTGACTTTAGTCTGAAATTAACTATATATTTATTTATTTTCCCTACTAGCAGTCACCAGTAGGTAGTTATAGTTAGGATCTAGTTTCCAAAGGAAAAGCTTTTTTTGTTCTGTAATAACTTTGGCGTCAGTTGATGAATATTTACAATATTTTCAAAACAAATACGACAGTTGGTTCAGCTGCTGTCTTGAAATTTTCAAGGTGATCTGTCAAGCAGGGGCCAAGAAGAAGGAGGGTCCCAAAAACCTGTTTTCCCCATGTATTTTCTTACAGGGTCTTGGGACATGCCTACAGCCCGGACCACTGGATGGAATTACACCAAATCTTGGTTCACAGATTGTGCTGTTAATAATTTGATGTAAATCCATTCAGTAGTTTTAGAGCCATTAAAGAAAATAATATAGAAAATATAGACATCTAGGGATGCAGATCCTCTGTGGATTCAATGGTCCCTGTGCTAATTTCTGATTGGCTGCCAACACTTCAACCAGGAAGTGTTGGCACCCATTTAGGAACTCAGCTTCAGCCAAGTCCCAAAAGAAAATGTTTAAAAAAAAGAACAGTGGGGCAGCGAGGGAATACCCTAACCCCTCCCTCCCACCTCCAGCATTGGTCCTGGGGTTCCCCTAGAAATAAACAAGAGCAGAAAAGCATCTTTTAAAAAGGTTTCGGCAAAATCCGTGGAGGCTCTACAGATCTGCCAAAAAAAAAAAACATGTGCGGTAGCCCGTGCTTGTTGTCATTAAGCCCCTGGGTGGGACAGGTCCCGGGTGTGTACAAAAATATAAATAAAATGGAGTGGGGCGGATCGGCCACCCTCCAATGGCTTATAATGCCCTGGGTGCACCGCCTCACTGGGGCTCAAGTCTACATTTGTGGGCGGGGCCTGCAATAACCCTCTCAGGTCCCGGGGACCAACACCTCCCCAGGGCTACATAGCCAAGAATTATGTGGGGGGAACGCACAGCCCCACTGGGCCACGAGGACCACCACCCACCCTGGGCTAACAAAACATTAAAGAGTTGGTTCATGCGAACCCTTGGCCTTGGAGACCACCACCTCCCCGTGGCCAATTAGTATTCCTAAAAAAAGGAGTGGGGACGACATGCCACCTCATGGACCATAGATGGCCCTGGGGTCCACCACCCCCCTGGGCCAGGCCATGCAAAAGAAAGGAAGGGGCTACCCGCCCCCCGCTCCTGGAGCCATTTATGGACCTTGGGGCCATCACCATCGTGGGTGATTCATGCTATCTCCCAAGGTGCCCACTCTCGGGAGATAGTTGTTTACTTTTGCTTGGAGGGAGCTGTGGCACTTGAAAAAACTCTAAGAGCTGAATTTCTATGGTGTTCGACATTTGCAATGTTAATCTAACTATAACGTCCCTGTAACCTTTGGTGTTTTAAGTGAATTTCTATGTTATTTTTTAATTCTCGTACCCCCTTATGACAGACAAACACATGCCATGAGGAAGAGGCATAAATGTCAATTGAAGTGCCTTTCTAATATTTGCCTCTCTATAGCATCCCTGTAAGATTTGCTTTTTTGAACACTTTCATCCAAATCCAAGTGTAATTGACGGGCGGTCTGAAGACATGGATGGCACAATAAAGTCAGTTTCTGCAACAACTCCTTTGTTTAAATTTTCATGTTCACGAATGCAAACAGTGTGAGCGCAAGTATGTATATATACATTCATCCAAAGATAACACAATACTCAGGGAATCATGGTGTGAATCCTTTCATCAACCGTAATGCTCAGTCAAAGCACGTTCCATATTGTTTTACTCTGTAAATTCTATAGAGGAAGCTTCTGATTTTACCGTTGCTGAGGTCATTTGATTTTGCACAATATCTGCCTATATTATTTGTTATTACAAACCTTGCCATCTATATATATTTTCAATGTTATGCCTAAATATTTATGGGCTGTGATAAAACATAGACAATACAGATCTTCTATATTGGTTCTAAGACTGTTTTGCCATACTTTTCATGATTTTTATGATTTTTATTGTTTTTGATGTGATGTGCTCTTTTAGGATGATGTTAATTAGAATTTCTTCTCAGATTATTATTGTGTATGCTTTTATGATTTTTATGTGAAGTCGAATAAAGCTTATTTTGATTTTGACATTGAGTATGTCACACAATAAATTCACTGTTTGTTTTAAAAAATAAAATTGTGAACTATATTTCCCAACATGCATTATGAGTGGCAGAGTTTGGCAAGTTTAAAAAGGTGACATTGAGAAATTATTCAATAACCGTGAAGAAGACTGCAAGGTTGAAACATGTTGGCGTTATCTGTTTGCTTTCGCACAAAGGAGGATGCAATAATTCACACTACAATTCCCTGAATGCATCAAGTCATTTGCTCAAAAGTTATACCTTTTTGGGCAGATCTTTACCATGCAAAGAAATTGGTACGTTGGTAGATATTTTGATCGCAGCTTTCTAATGGCAGTGTAACATACTTATCCAAATAAATTAATTCTATCATTGTTGGAAAACGTTTTTCAGAGCCTTAGCAAAAGACATTAAGGCCCTTGTTTATACTTTTTGGTGCAAAATTGCACTAATGCAGTTTTGCACCAAATAGTTTAGCACAGGCTTGCATCATTTTTGAGCACCAGCAGGGCACCATATTTATGGAATGGTGCAAGGCGGTGCAAAGGGTAGGCCAGCATAAAAAAGAATGACGTTCGCCAGGTGGGGCTGGCGGGATGGAAGAAGTGGGTTTTGCTAAAAACAATTACGTTAGGGAGGTTAGAGTAAAAAAACATGACTCTAACCAGCCTAGCGTCATTTTCTGATGCAAAACCATCCATACCACATGACGCCTGTGTTAGAAAAGAGAGGAGTCATGCCCACCACCCCAATGGCTAGCACAGGGGACCAGGGTCCCCTAGGCATGGTCATTGCAACCAGGGCCATGTAGGGGATCCCATTTCAGGGCCCCCAATGGCACTTTGAAAAAAAAATACTTACCTGCACTTACCTATACTTACCTGGGATGGGGTCCCCCATCCTCCGCTGTCCCTCTGGTGTGGATGGGGGTGTCCTTGGTGCCTGGGGAGGGCACCTGTGGCCTTCCTCCATGGTGTTTCACCATGGAAATAGGCCCACAGGTCCCCTAATGCCTGCCCCAACCCAGGCGTTAAATAATGGTGCAAAGCAAGCTTTGCACCATTATTTGACCCCTCCTCCACGGTGCGTGATTTTAGCACGGGGATAAATATGGCACTAAGGCCATAGAGTCATTTTTTGCACAGGAACACCTACTTTGCATCTCATTGATGCAAAGTGGGTTTCCATGTCCAGAAAATTACTTTAACCCCATTAATTTGGTGCTAGATGGGTCTAGCACCAAGGTATAAATATGGAGATAGTTCTGCACCAATTTGCGTAAAAAAATGATGCAAATTCGGTGCAAAATAAGTTTAAATATGCCCCTAAATCTATTTTGAGAAAGTATAAAACCTACACTGTAGCAAAACTTGAGGAAAGGATTGTGGATATGGTTTCACCATCTAAGAATGAGAAAGTGACATTCTTCATTTATCATCAGATGTGCGTGTATGATAAAATATGGAAGAAATTCAATGAATTATACCAGTTAGTCATTCTTACAAGCTTTGTTGTAATACCGAATCTGAGGTCAATGAATCTCTTTTAATAAATGTGGGTAGAAACATTGAAAGATTGTACATTTTGTAACTTGAAACTGATCAGTAGATCGAAGTAAAAAACCGTTATCCCCCATTCTGAGACCCATGCAGTGGGAATTCCACAACTGGGCGTTTCCTCACATCAAGGTATCGGTAATAATGAACCCAAAATCCAGACACTTGTAATGCTGCTGTAAGTCTTTTATTATTTCATTTTTTTGTGATTTATTTGTGTACTTGTGTATTTATTTCTTTCTACCTCTCTATTACTATTTCATTGACAGCTTCTAACATTTTGGTAGTAGTGTCTGAATACGAAATGGTCACTGTTGTTTCACTTTCCTTGACTTTTTTTAATGAAAATATTCCAGTACAATTTCGTAGTTTTTTAAAAATATTTTTCCGTTTACATTTTCACGAAATAGAGGCCCGTATTTATACTTTTTGACGCTAAACTGCGCTAACGCAGTTTAGCGTAAAAAAATTTTGCGCCGGCTAACGCCGTTCTGAAGCACCATGCGGGCGCCGTATTTATTGAATGGCGTTAGCCGGCGCAAGCAGACCGGCGCTGCCTGGTGTGCGTGGAAAAAAACCACGTACACCAGGCAGCGCCGGCGTAGGGAAAAATGGCGTTAGGGCGTCTTAAAAATGGCGCAAGTCAGGTTGACGCAAAAAAACATCTTAACCCGATTTGCGCCATTTTAAACGACGCCCAGACGCCATTTACATGACTCCTGTCTTAGTAAAGACAGGAGTCATGCCCCCTTGCCCAATGGCCATGCCCAGGGGACTTATGTCCCCTGGGCATGGTCATTGGGCATTGTGGCATGTAGGGGGGCACAAATCAGGCCCCCCTATGCCAAAAAAAATAAAAAAACATAAAAAATGTATACTTACCTGAACTTACCTGAATGTCCCTGGGATGGGTCCCTCCATCCTTGGGTGTCCTCCTGGGGTGGGCAAGGGTGGCAGGGGGGGTCCCTGGGGGCATGGGAGGGCAGCTGTGGGCTCATTTTGAGCCCACAGGTCCCTTAACGCCTGCCCTGACCCAGGCGTTAAAAAGTGGCGCAAATGCGGGGTTTTCTGCCCCGCCAACTCCCGGGCGTGATTTTTGCCCGGGAGTATAAATACGACGCATTTGCGGCGCAGTCATTTTTCTGGACGGGAACGCCTACCTTGCATCTCATTAACGCAAGGAAGGCGTTCACGCTAAAAAATGACGCTCTTTACTCATACTTTGGCGCTAGACGCGTCTAGCGCCAAAGTATAAATATGGCGTTAGTTTTGCGCTGAATTTGCGTCGAAAAAAACGACGCTAATTCGGCGCAAACGGAGTATAAATATGCCCCATAATATTTTTAAAAGTCGTGACAAACATGAGCTGGTTCTCATTAACATTAAGAGCAGGTGAAACAATGGGGTGAACAATAAAAGTGTGCTGTTCATCATCTCAGGGAATAGCTACATCAGCTAATAGTACACATCATATTGATTCCGGTTCTCCTCTTCAGTTTTTTAATGTTTCCCTGCGCTTGCTTACTGTACCATTTGATACTCGTTAGCTGTGGGCTGGCGGTCACAAGTTCACACCTGACCGCCTCCAGCCAGGCTCCACTTTCATGTACCGCAGACATGAAATAACAGGTGGCGCGGCGGCCGCACGGCTCAGACAGCAGTCGCCTGCAGCCTCCTGTCCCCCTGAGAACGGCTGTCTGCCTGTATCAAAGATGTTGCTTTGACAATTTGATTTCCACCATCAGACCATCTGATGACTTGCAGCGCAGTTCACCGATGTCCTGAAATGAATAAACATACTTCCCGGCACCATGTCCTTAGCGCAAGATTGTACACTTCCTAAAAATAAAACTATACTCTCTTGACCTGACATCGATTTTACGTAACGTGGCCTGCAGAAAAAAACAGCAGAGAATTGTTGAGTGCAATAAAGTCTGGCGGTCTCTGAGCACAATTATAACTTATGGTCACTTAGCAACAACACTAAATTAGTGTGTGTAGGGATATGTATTTGGGATTTGTGACCCTGGTCCAAAGACTGGAGAGGGATGTAAAACACAAAGGGACTGCAAAATGCTTTCCAGTTGATGACATATTCGTTGTTCTGACTCTTTGTCATTTCAAATCAGACTGTCTCAAATGAGAAAAATAAAACAGCAGCCTTTTTTATATTCCCTGTTCAACACAATTTTCAGAGTGGTAGTGTGTAGCATTTTACTTTTATAGAGCTAGACCCGCACACTGGTCTGAAGTGGCATTTTGATCAAAGAGTATTTTTATGAGTAAACTGCTGTTAATTTAAACAAATACTGAATTTACTTACAAGTAAAGCGTATCACAGTATAAATGAACTATTGGAATAAAAGTGTTGAGTTCTTCCCCAAAGTTGGGCAAAATGGCGCAAATGTTCAGTGGCTAGTTCACTAGGTGGGACCTTATAGATTGTGCCTGGTGTTTAGACCTTGGCAGGTTGGCCAGTAAACTGCTGGGTTGGTAGGGACCTCACCTCAATATTTAGACTTCCACACAATTATGGTGGTGAACATTCACTGAAAGTATTCCCACCAACAAGGTTGAAGTACGTTTTGCTACACCGCAATGCAAGGTGGGATGCCACGTCATGGGTTTCTAGTCCGTATTTGTTGTGTTTTCCAGAAACAACATCAAAAAAACATTTGTCTCTGTCGTGCTGGGAGCTTTCTCCTACGACGTTGCAGACAATGCTATTTTTTGTGATTCAAGTCTGCCATGCAATGCATGACGGTCAAAAACATGAACAATCATATTTGGAAGACCTACCATGACTAGATCACCCATTTTACACTGTCCTCCTTGTGGGCATATGGCACCTGGCCTACTGGCAGAGGGTTTCCAATGGCGAGGCCAAACGAGGCACTGCTATTGAAAACCTATCAGTTCCCCCACCACTAAATGAGGTAGGGGAACCTCAAGCGTATCTATAGTTGGGATCTGCAGATCTTATGCAGATGCCCCACAAGCCACACTCTAAATAGCTCCCTTACAGCATTAGATTCAACAAATATACATTTTATACCATGACAGCACAGTTGTTATGCATAACAACTGCTTGTTTTGCCATGTCTTGCTGTTGGACTCTTTAAAGGTAAGAAAGCAATAGGTGTTGTTAATTAACAGTGAGACATGGGTGAATTGCACAGTTATGTTGAGCCCCATTATGTAATGTTGTTTATTAAGACTTCTCTTGTCACTTCAATGAACCTCTGCACTAAAGCAATGATTTGGATTTTTCTGTCATGTCAAGGTGTTGGGAGGTCTTGCGCATTATTAAGGGATGATGTTCCAGAGTACTGTTGCATGGTAAAGGGGCACTGATCTCCCTCATGGCTATAGTGGTCCTGGCACACAGCTGCTTCCATTAGGTATGGAAGGAAAAAAAAGATGGTGTTAGAAATGGGGTTTTTGGTTGGCAGTCAGGTTGCCCTCTGTCCAAGCAAGAACCCTCACTCTAGTCAGGGTAAGTCACACACAATCCAAAATCAGCCTGTGCTCACCATCCGGTAGCTTGGCACGAGCAGTCAGGCTTAACTTAGAAGGCAATGTGTAAAGCATTTGTGCAATAAATCATACAACACCATAGCATAACACCACAAAAATACACCACACAGTGTTTAGAAAAATATATAATATTTATCTGGGTATCTTCAGGTCAAAACGATCAAAGTTGCAATATGAATTTGTAAAGATATCACTGAAAAGTGATATAAAGTGTCTTAAGTCTTTAGAAAGTAAACAAAGTCTCTTTCAAACACAAAGTACCTGGTTTCTGGTGGAAAATCTCCTCAGAGGGCCACAGGAGAAGAGGTACGTGGAAAACTGGTGTGTGCGTGGATTTCTCCTCAGCACACACAGACTTGCGTCGTTATTTTCCACGCGGGGAGTCGTGCGTCGTTTTCCGGCACGCGGACAGTCTCTTTCTGTGGTTTGCGGGGAGTACCAGATGTCCCGGGTCTGTGCGTGTATTTTCCTGCTTGTTTTCCGGCTGCGCGTCGTTCTGCGGGGCTGCGCGTCGAAGTTTCGATCTCACGGCAGGCGTCGCGTCGATTTCTCCTGGGGAGTCGGGCGGCGTTGTCCTTGCGAGGCCGTGCGTCAAAGTTTTGATCTCACGGCAGGCGTCGCGTCGATTTCTCCTGGGAAGTCGGGCGGCGTTGTCCTTGCGAGACCGTGCGTCAAAGTTTCGATCTCACGGCAGGCGTCGCGTCGATTTCTCCTAGGAAGTCGGGCGGCGTTGTCCTTGCGAGGCCGTGCGTCAACGTTTCGGTCGTCCCGAAGGCGTCGCGTCGATCAGCGTCAGTGTGCGGTGTTTTTCTTGCCGCGGAACAAGCTGTGCGTCGAAAAGTTCGGCGCACGGAGCGTCCAAGAGGAAGAGAGAAGTCTTTTTGATCCTGAGACTTCAGGGAACAGGAGGCAAGCTCTATCCAAGCCCTTGGAGAGCACTTTTACAGCCAGACAAGAGTTCAGCAAGGCAGCAGGCCAACAGCAAGGCAGCAGTCCTTTGTAGAAAAGCAGACAGGTGAGTCCTTTGAGCAGCCAGGCAGTTCAGCAAGGCAGCAGGCCAACAGCAAGGCAGCAGTCCTTTGTAGTAAAGCAGACAGGTGAATCCTTTGAGCAGCCAGGCAGTTCTTCTTGGCAGGGTGTAGTTTCTGGTTCAGGTTTCTTCTCCAGCAAGTGTCTGATGAGGTAGGGCAGAGGCCCTGTTTTATACTAAGTTGTGCCTTTGAAGTGGGGGTGACTTCAAAGAGTGTCTAAGAAATGCACCAAGCCCCCTTTCAGTTCAATCCTGTCTGCCAGAGTCCCAGTAGGGGGTGTGGCAGTCCTTTGTGTGAGGGCAGGCCCTCCACCCTCCCAGCCCAGGAAGACCCATTCAAAATGCAGATGTATGCAAGTGAGGCTGAGTACCCTGTGTTTGGGGTGTGTCTGAGTGAATGCACGAGGAGCTGTCAACTAAACCTAGCCAGACGTGGATTGAAGGGCACAACAAGATTTTAGTGCAAAGAAATGCTCACTTTCTAAAAGTGGCATTTCTAGAATAGTAATATTAAATCCGACTTCACCAGTCAGCAGGACTTTATATTACCATTCTGGCCATACTAAATATGACCTTCCTGCTCCTTTCAGATCAGAAGCTGCCACTTCAACAGTGTATAAGGGCAGCCCCAATGTTAGCCTATGAAGGGAGCAGGCCTCACAGTAGTGTAAAAACGAATTTAGGAGTTTTACACTACCAGGACATATAACTACACAGGTACATGTCCTGCCTTTTACCTACACAGCACCCTGCTCTAGGGGTTACCTAGGGCACACATTAGGGATGACTTATATGTAGAAAAAGGGGAGTTCTAGGCTTGGCAAGTACTTTTAAATGCCAAGTCGAAGTGGCAGTGAAACTGCACACACAGGCCTTGCAATGGCAGGCCTGAGACAGGGTTAAGGGGCTACTGAAGTGGGTGGCACAACCAGTGCTGCAGGCCCACTAGCAGCATTTAATCTACAGGCCCTAGGCACATATAGTGCACTCTACTAGGGACTTATAAGTAAATTAAATAGCCAATCATGGATAAACCAATCAATAGTTCCATTTACACAGAGAGCATATGCACTTTAGCACTGGTTAGCAGTGGTAAAGTGCCCAGAGGTCGAAAGCCAACAACAACAGGTCAGAAAAAATAGGAGGAAGGAGGCAAAAAGTTTGGGGATGACCCTGTCAAAAAGCCAGGTCCAACAGATGGCAAGTAAAGACACAGGGTACCCATTCCAAAATGAGAAAGGGATTGTCAATTCAGTAGCAGACATGAAGTGCCATTAATAATGCGTCAAAGAGCACACCTTAATCCAGAGGCTTAAATGACAAAATAAGTTTAAGCGGAGTCATTGTGGGAGCTTGTCAAGCTCAGACAGAACAACTGAATGTACACCATGAATCCCAATTAACCCACAACCGCTATGCCAGTTTGGCATAAAGGAATTATGGTTGCAGGGGCATGGAGAAAATAGAGTTCGAAGAAGAGACAAAGGGGGTCATTACAACATTGGCGGTAAAAGGCGCTTACCGCCGTGCAGAAGACCGCCAATACACCGCCGCCGCCGCGGCATTCCGCCACAGCTATTATGACGCACATCTTGGAATCCTCCGAAATTCAGACACGCCACACCAAAGGTCAGTGATAAGCTGGCAGAAACAAAACCTCCACCTCCACACCAACAGAAACACGCCCATGCTATTACGACCCACGAATCCACGCGGCGGTCTTTTAACCGCGGTATTCCATTGGCGGTACACACCGCCGCGCTCAAAATACACACACATCTCCAAAACACCGCCACATTGGACAATTCAAAATACACACACCTGATACACATACAAACAACACACCCACACATCCAATACAATATAAAACACACACCCACAAACCCCTACGACCAAAAATTAGTCACAAAGGCGACAGAGAGAGAGAGAGAGCACAGAATAGACAACCCCACTACACAGAGGCACACAACACCATCACCCACACAACATACACGCACAAAACACCACACACCACTACACTCACCACAACCATCACCACATACACCACCCCACACATCACCCACACCACCCCATGTCACGCCAAAGACACCCCCGCTTCTCCGAGGAGGAGCTCAGGGTCATGGTGGAGGAAATAGTCTGGGTAGAGCCACAGCTATTTGGCTCACAGGTACAGCACACATCAATAGCCAGGAAGATGGAGTTATGGCGAAGAATCGTGGACAGGGTCAACGCCGTGGGACAGCACCCAAGAAATAGAGAGGACATCAGGAAGAGGTGGAACGACCTACGGGGTAAGGTGCGTTCATCGGTCTCCAGGCACAACATCGCAGTACAGCGGACTGGCGGCGGACCCCCACCTCCTCCCCCACAACTAACAACATGGGAGGAGCAAGTCTTGACCATCTTGCATCCTGAGGGCCTCGCAGGAGTTGGTGGAGGATGGGACACTGGTAAGTCAATTCTTAACTATCATATTCCCCACCCTACCTGCATGATATCACACACCCCCACCCTCACCCCCTCCCCTATCACTACAACTCCTCACTAATGTACTAATATCACAAACAACACATCCTAACACCAAGCCCTGCATGACACAACTAAGCATGGACACCCCTCACTAAAGCATGCCCACTGCACATACCCATAACACCCCCCTCAACCATCATCACACAAGCCCCCACACAGGAATGCTTGCACTGGGGTACACAAACACCCACCCATTGCACACCATTACACACACACATGCAATAATCATGCTCTTATGCCCCTGCAGGAACCCGAAGGACCGTCACCACACCAGAGGGTTCAGACAACACCACTCCACCCCCAGAAGAGGCCCACAGTAACGAGAGCAGCTCTGCCCTACTGGATCCTGATGACCAGCCCGGACCATCGTGGGCCTCAGGACAGTCGGTTCCCCTTGCACAGGTACAGACCAACACCGACCTTCCACCCTCTGGGAACACCAGCACAGCACCCACCCAGCGGGCCCAAACCTCCCTACCCAGGACAGGTCAATCAGCGGTGTGTCCACCACTACAGGGCACCCAGGGTAACCCACCACCCCAACAACAACAAGGACCTGGGGGCAGTGGTAGTGGGCACACGGTCCAGGGGACGGAGGCACAGGAACACAGGGGAACTGGGAGGGCTGCAGTGCGACAGGGGTCGGACACGCCAAGGGAACCCACTCTCCACGAGGCCCTATCCTCCATCATGGGAGCATACCACCACTCCCAGGAGACGATGGCGACGGTCCTGGACAAGTTGCAGGAGACCCTGCGCCTGCAGGACGAACTGTATTTGGGGTTCAGGGAGGAGCTCAGGACCATCAGCTCCGCCTTGGGCACCATCTTAGGGGTGCTGAAGAACATACAGCAGACCTTGAGGGACACCGTGGCACCCCAAGGGGCCCCTGAAACTAGCCAGGACACTGAACTGCCCACCACCTCCGCCGGTGCTAGTGGACAGGACGCCCCGCCACAGGACCAACACACCAGCACCCCACCCCCTGCAGACGGACAACCACCACGCAAGCGGTCCCTGAGATCCAGGAACAGGACAGGGCAAGATGGCAAGACCCCAGCCAGGAAATGAGACCACCCTGATTGTCCTCCAACTGTCCCACTTTGTTACCCTGTCCATACTTTAACTGCCCCAGCGCCACTTCCTTTGCCCAGATGGGCAGCGCACCTGTGAGTCTAATAGACTGGACTCTGCCATGGACATTCCTCCACCATCACCCATCACCATTTTACAACCCCCTCCCATTTCTGAGCACTTCAATAAACACCCTTGAAACACAAAACAATCTGGAGTCAGTCTGTGATTTAGCAAAAATGCATTATCAATGACAGTGTCATGATGGGTGTACCATTCTAAAGCTAACATACCTATGTCACACATCACAAGCCCTTGAAGGATGCAAGCAGTTGACACGTAGGTAACCACACCTGTGAAACTGTAATGGAAGGGTACAACTCAGTTACCAAATAGTGATTTAAATCGAAAAACAGGATAGAGGTAGACCTGTGAAAGTTAATGTAATGCTAAAAATTAAAATGTTCTCACCTGTGTGTCACTGGAAATATTGCTGTATGACGGACTCACTGTTGTCGTTGTCTTCTTCATCAGCTTCCTCCTCATCACTGTCCACAGGCTCCAACTGCTACAACACCGGCATCTGGATCATCCTCCTGCAGAAAAGGCACCTGGCGTCGCAAAGCCAAATTATGGAGCATGGAGCAGGCGATGATGATGTCGCACACCTTCTTCGGTGAGTAGAAAAGGGATCCACCTGTCATACGGAGGCACCTGAACCTGGCCTTCAGGAGGCCAAAGGTGCGTTCGATCACCCTCCTAGTCCGCCCATGGGCCTCATTGTACCGTTCCTCTGCCCTGGTCCTGGGATTCCACACTGGGGTCAATAGCCACGAAAGGTTGGGGTAACCAGAGTCCCCCAAAAGCTATACACAGTGCCTTTTGAGTTGACCCATCATATCAGGGATGCTGCTAATCCGCAGGATGTAGGCGTCATGCACTGAGCCAGGGAACATAGCATTTACCTGCGAGATGTACTGGTCTGCCAAACAGACCATCTGTACATTCATCGAATGATAACTCTTCCTGTTCCTGTACACTTGTTCACTCCTGTGGGGGGGGACCAGAGCTGCATGGGTACCATCAATAGCACCTATGACGTTGGGGATATGTCCAAGGGAATAGAAGTCACCTTTCACTGTAGGCAAATCCTCCACCTGAGTGAAAATGATGTATCTCCTTACGTGTTTCAGCAGGGCAGACAACACTCTGGACAAGGCATTGGAAAACATAGGCTGGGACATCCCTGATGCCATGGCCACATTTGTCTGAAAAGACCCACTTGCAAGGAAATGGAGCACTGACAGCACCTGCACGTCAGGGGGGATTCCAGTCGGATGGCGGATTGGTAACATCAGGTCTGGCTCCAACTGGGTACATAGTTCCTGGATTGTGGCACGGTCAAACCGATAGGTTACGACGACATGACGCTCTTCCATTGACAACAGGTCCACCAGCGGTCGGTACACCGGAGGATTCCGCCATCTTCTCATATGTCCCAGCAGATGGTGCCTACGAAGGACAACAGCGAAGAAACAGTCATTATTCATCCAGGTATGTACCCACAGTCACACACAAGACTACACCACTCACAAAACCCTTCCTGTATGTTTGTTGAGTGTAGGCCTAGCTATGTGTGACGCAGTAGTAAATGAAGCCATGTGGGCCCCTGAAATGGCGGCTGCCTGACCTCTAAACTGGGACAATGGGATTGTGGGGTAACTGCGCTGGCGTTACACACCGTCACGGTAGGCGGTCGTAGACCGCGGCGCAATGCTGTATTGGTTAACATTGGACCCTATGGGTCCCAGGAGCCAATGAACAGGTGCGCTAGCGGTGATGATGTGCACCGCCGCGGATGTCACCGCCGCGGACGTCACCGCCATTTTCTATCTGTTCAATCACTAGATACCTGACCTTCGACAGGAGAGGACCTACACTGCAAGTGCTGCTGTGACCTTGGTCTGGAAGCGACGATGGCTGCTGCGTCTGGGGAAAGGGCCCCTGCCTTCACTGCACTGGAGTTGGAGAAACTGGTAGATGGGGTCCTCCCCCAGTACACGCTACTCTACGGTCCTCCAGACCAACAGGTTAGTACACAGGGAGCACTTTGTATGGGCTAGGCCTGGGTGGAGAGGGCTGGTTGGAAGAGGGAAGGGGGCAGAGTTCATAGAACATTAATGCATGGGAATGAATGGGCCACATGGCCAGAGTAGGGAGGGGTCCACTCACAACGACGGTGCAGTTGGTGATGACTGTTCCTCTTTCCTTGTGCATGTCATGTAGGTCAGCGCCCACCAGAAGAGGGACATTTGGCGTGCCATCGCCAAGGAGGTCCGAACCCTGGGGGCCCACCAGAGACGGGGCACCCACTGCCGTAAGAGATGGGAGCACATTCGCCGCTGCAGCAAGAAGACGGCTAAGGCTCAGCTGGGGATGGCCTCCCAACGTGGGAGGGGTGCCCGTAGCACCATGACCCCCTGATGTTCCGGATCCTGGCGGTGGCCTACCCGGAGTTGGATGGGCACTTGAGGGCATCACAGCAGACACAAGGGGTGAGTACAACATCATTCTGCGGACTTTGCGTGCAGTGGAAGTGTCTGTGTGTGGGAAGTGGGCTGTGGGTGTCCCTAGGCCAGGGCGAGTTCGGTAGGCAAGGCCCCTCCGTAATGCAGGCCATGTGGCACTCTACCCCACCTCAGCAGAGTGCCAATTCGAAGTATAGTTGCCCCTGTGGCATCCATGTGCGCCGATGTCCACCATTGCCATATAGGCCATATCCCAGAAATTGCATGTGCAGAGGGCAGGAGCACAGCGTAATGCAGGGGGCATCTGCGTTTGTCTTGTCCGCCAACGGTAGCGGTATGCCATGCACTAAAACCCTCTTTCTTCTGTCTCCCCCACTTTTTCTGCTCTCCCTGTCCTTTTGTACATCAGCATCAACAGGCGGAGGTAGAGTGGCCCCGGAGCACAAGGGAGCTGCATCCCACATGGCCATGGAGGGCCACACCACAGACTCTGAATGCACCAGTGGGATGGAGGGCGAGGGGAGCTTCACGACGGCCACCGGATCACCAAGCAGCGACACGGACTCGTTCGACGATGTGGGCTCCCTTGCGGTGGCAGCACCATATGTGCCCCCCACCTCTACAGGTACAGCCGCCACCCCCCTACCAGCACCACCCTCCCAGCAGCCCCTCAGCGTTCGCCCCGTGCCCGCTCACCCAGGAGGGTGGGCATCACCTTCGCCCCAGGCACCTCAGGCCCTGCCCCAGTCACTCCTGCTGCCCTCACTGAGAAGGCCATTGACCTCCTCAGGTCACTCACTGTTGGGCAGTCTACCATTGTGAATGCCATCCAGGGTGTAGAACGAGAGTTTCAACACGGTAATGCATTCCTGGAGGGCATTCATTCTGGTCAGGCTGTCCTTCAGCGAACCCTGCAATCTTTGGCTTCAGCACTGATGGCAGCAATTGTCCCTGTGTCTAGCCTCCCCCCTCCAACTTCCTCCACCCAGACCCAATCTCCTGTACCCCAGCCCATCCCAAGCACACCTACAGACCAGCATGCACACAAGTCAACACACACAAGTAGCTCAAGCAAACATAGGCACCACACACACCACAAGCACTCACGCAAGCCTCACCCACATACAGACACAACAACATCCACTGCCTCCACTGTGTCCCCCTCCTCCTCTTCTCCCTCCTCCCTCCCAGTGTCGTCTACACACACACCTGCATGCACCACATCCACAGGCATCATGAATCGCACCAGGACACCCAGCACCACAAGCCGCTCACCTGCACTCACCACCTCCACTGCCATTTACACGTCCCCTGTGTCCTCTCCCAGTGTGTCTGTGACGCTCCCTTCCAAAGTACACAAACGCCGGCAATCACTCACCCAACATCCATCCACCTCACGACAGCCTCCAGTACCTGCACCTGCACCCAAAACACCTAAAGTGACACCTCCTACAACCACCTCCTCTTCCTCCACTTCCAGACCCCCTCCAACTACCCATCCCAGTGTTCGTCAGAAACTGTCCCTCTGTAAAGTTGACCCTTTTGCCCCCCCCCTCCAATTCATCAGTCCTGTCGTAGCGCCTCACCCAAAAAGCCTCCAATACCAGTGGTGCCTGTTCAAGGTTTTTGGAGTGCACCGTCCACCAGGGCAGGCAGTAGGACCCGGAGCCAAGGCACTGGCAGCCCACCCCCTGTAAAGGCTCTAAAATTGGAGAGTGGACGACGGGACCGTGTTAAGACTCCTGGTGGGAAAACAACTGACATGGGTTCCAAGGGGATTGGAGAGTCAGCTGTGACTCCACCAAAGGTGGGGAAGAGCCAGAGGAAGTCTGCCCAGCCTGTTGTGAGTGTCACGGCGGAGAAGTGCGCCATAATTTCCGGCGGTCGAGACACAACCGCCAGCACCGTCGTTACTGGTCCAGAGTCACAGCCCCAGAGGGCCCAAGTATCGTCACTGGTCAGGAGACCACCGCCGGAGTCATAGCCCAGGAGGGCCCAAATATCGTCACTGGTCAGGAGACCACCGCCACCACCGGAGTCATAGCCCAGGAGGGCCCAAGTATTGTCACTGGTCAGGAGACCACCGCCGGAGTCACAGCCCAGGAGGGCCCAAGTATCGTCACTGGTCAGGAGACCACCGCCACCGCCGGAGTCATAGCCCAGGAGGGCCCAAGTATCGTCACTGGTCAGGAGACCACCGCCACCGCCGGAGTCACAGCCCAGGAGGGCCCAAGTATCGTCACTGGTCAGGAGACCACCGCCACCGCCAGAGTCATAGCCCAGGAGGGCCCAAGTATCGTCACTGGTCAGGAGACCACCGCCAGAGTCACAGCCCAGGAGGGCCCAAGTATCGTCACTGGTCCAGAGACCACCGCCGGAGTCAGTGCCCTGGAGGGCCCCGGCTGCCACAGCCCCACTGGGCAATGATGAAACGTCATGCCACACACCAATGTCCAGTGTAGAGAACGTCATGCCACACACCAATGTCCTTATCAGAACCGCCATGGCAAAGCACCGCTGAACAGTCCTGAACCGCCATGTCCAGTCCTGAACCGCCATGTCAAAGCACCGCTGAACAGTCCTGAACCGCCATGGCAAAGCACCGCTGAACAGTCCTGAACCGCCATGTCAAAGCACCGCTGAACAGGGCAAAGACCGCCATGTCAAAGCACCGCTGAACAGGGCAAAGACCGCCATGTCAAAGCACTGCTGAACAGGGCAAAGACCGCCATGGCAAAGCACTGCTGAATAGGGCAAAGACCGCCATGTCAAAGCACCGCTGAACAGGGCAAAGACCGCCATGTCAAAGCACCGCTGAACAGGGCAAAGACCGCCATGGCAAAGCACCGCTGAACAGGGCAATGCACCGGGTATGAATGAATGGACCGCCACAGCAGGCATCCTTATCCCATGTGCAGCTGGGACAGTGACAGGACACGACCTTTCACGGGGAGACTCATCCAGTCTGGGCACCAGTCCCCCACAGTACCAGTAGAGACCTGCATCAACTTGAGAGACTGTGGCTTTGCACTCCCCAGGATGGCACAGTGGGCAAACCACCCACTGTATAGACTTGTGAGACTGTGGCTTTGCACTCCCCAGGATTGAACAGTGGGCAAACCACCCACTGTATAGACTTGTGAGACTGTGGCTTTGCACTCCCCAGGATTGAACAGTGGGCAAACCACCCACTGTATAGACTTGTGAGACTGTGGCTTTGCACTCCCCAGGATGGCACAGTGGGCAAACCACCCACTGTATAGACTTGTGAGACTGTGGCTTTGCACTCCCCAGGAGGGCATAAATGGGCATGGAGCCCCGTCGTGGATTTGGCTTTGCAGTCATCCGGCTGAGGTGCCCCCCCTTCCCCCTGAGGTGCCTGTAGTATTTCAATCTGATGCCCCGGCAGTGTTCTCTCCGATTGTGGTCAGGTATCGTTTGTGGGCCTCACCCATGCATTTTTGGACTGATGGTGCACGGACATTGTTATATACATAAATACACTACTTCTCGTATTGTATATAATTATGACTGATTTTCATATATATATCTGTATATTTTTATATGTCATGTATATTGGCACATTACATTGTTTGACCAATTTTCGATTGGTGTATTCATTCTTCCGGGGGGATTGTGGGTTGTTACTGTGATTTTTGTGAATGCATTGGTGTGTATGTTGTAATATGCGAGGGTTGGGGTGTTTGGTGGGTGTCCCCCTAACTTTTGCCTCCCCCTTCCCCCGTGTCGTAGGTGCAGTACTCACCGCGCCTACGTAGCTGTTGGTCGTAGAGGAGCAGAAACACAAGGGCAGGGAGTATTTGTAGTTCCGGCTCCATGGATTCCTCGTTCCTCGTGGGATATGTTCAGGTGAGCGTTTTCCCATAGCAAAAGCAGGGTCCGCCGTGTTTTTATCCACGGTGAATCCGCCCCGGAAAAGGTGGCGGATTGGCCTGTTGTAATACTGTGGGCGGTACATTGTCTTCCGCCTGTCTGTTGGCGGTTACTGCCGCGCTGCTTGTCTGTACTGCCGTGGCAGGCGAAGTGTTAAAGTGGCTGTCTTTGTTGGCGGTTTCCGCCAGGGTCATAATTCCCTTTTTTTGTCCGCCGGCCTGTTTGCGGAATTTCCGCTGCTTTAACACCGTCCACCAGGGTTGTAATGAGCTCCAAAGACTTCTGAAAGAATGTGGGCAATTTGGTCATGAGAACACAAACAAGAGCACAGAGTAAATATTCTACTGATTACTACACCATAAGAATTAACAATTTCCTAGCTAACAAGAAAGAAAGTTTAAATTCTATTAAGGACCAAAGGGTGAGGATTATGCATAACTTTTTACACTTTATTAACACAGCAGATTTAAAGGACACAAAGAAATAAGTAATAGACTACATGTCCCATGAGACCTATGGTATCAGAGTCCAATCATAGTCCATTCAGAACACAATCCAATATATAAATAGGCATGATGTCCCTTCCTGTCCCTCTTCTTCACTGGAGGAAGTTAACCTTGAAAGTAATTCTAATCCAGCCCTTGGTTATTGCCTGCGAAAAATGAAAGGTATAAACCATGTTATCCAATTCTTTATCTATTGAGGATATATGACAAGAAAAAACATAGTTCTGAAAGATAATGATTTTGTAAAAACATATCAATGTATATACATGCAAATTAATTATTTCAATTTGTTGTATGAATGATATCAATTGTTAATTTATTTACTTACTCATAACTACAAATATATATCTTCTTGGGAGGGTGAGGCTCTTAATCAAAAGTGCCTGAGTGGGATAATCCTCGCCTCCGGGTCCTTAAAAGAATTTAAACTTTTCTTCTCATTAGCTAGGACATTTTTCATTCTATGTGAGGACCTGAGGAGAGGATTATGCATGTTTAAAGCTAATTTACAACCAGAGTTGCAGCCTCTGAGATGGGTTTAAAACAGATTTTTTTGAAAATGGATTCTGATGACCAATCCACTGAACTCATGATATCTTTTAACCTACCACCTACCTGAATGGCCTTAGATGCCATTGCCCCTCTTGTGGAATTGGCACCAAACCTATGAATGTCTATACCTGCTTCTGCCATGATCCATCATGTCCACCTAGCGAAGGATAGAGAAGAAAGCACTTTAAATGTTTTTTGTAGGGCAATGAGAAGTTGATTCTCACATGCAGGTCTGGTATCCATTGTCTAGTCTTTCTATGCCTTGATACATCTGACTACACATAATTTAGGATGTTCTGACAGGAAAGGATACTAACCTGGTATTAGTTTTAGTTCTCCTGGAGATGGTGAAAGTGACTCCTGTGGTTACATTTGTAGCAGACAAGTCTAGAGCTCTAACATCAGAGACTTTTTTGCAGATATGATGCATTAAAGAATGGTTAAGAGTTCTTTTTGAGATCAAAAATTATTATCTTGCGAGTGGGAAAAAATTGTTAAAACTGTGTTAACATCCCAGAGTCCCAAGTATGGGTTCTGGGGTTTAGAAAGACAAATGTCTTTCATTAATTGATATACCCATGGGTGTTCACCTTCTGGTTTGTTATCAGTGATGTTATGTCTAGCAGAAATTGTTGATCTAAAGGAGTTGACTGTATGATAAGATAGACCTGACAGAGCAAGATCAGCTAGAAAATTCAGGATGTAAGTAACTTCCGCCCCAAGCGATCCAGATATTTCTCTATACACCAATGATTCCATCGGATCCGAACCAATCTATATCTCATGGTGGTACCTGTAGCCCAAGCTTATTGGATGAAGTTAGTAGCTTCTGTTGATAGATGGTCATTTTTTCAATGCTCCTGGAAATCCTCCAAGCAATGAGGGAAGGATGGCATTGAAGGACCAGCGGGTGAGGAGAGCCTTGATGGTCCAGAATAATCGAAGGAAATGATGGCAGTTTTATTGAGTGATCCCAAGATAGTTCCATCAATGATGGGAACCATGCTTAAGACCTCCATATCGGAATCACTGGCACCAAAGATGCTAGTTGTTGTCTAACCTGACCTACTACTCTGGGAATCATGAGAAAAGGAGGGAATGCATAGGTAAGATCCTTCAACCAGTCTTGGAGAAAAGCATCTACTGAAATCGCTTCTGGGTCTGGCCTCCAGCTGACATATCTTGTCAATTGGTGGTTCAGTCGAAAAGCAAAGAGGTCTAAGTTGCAAGAACCCCATCTGTCCATTAGAGTCAGAAAAATGGCTCAATTCAGCTTCCAGTCGGTGTTGTCCATAAAGTTTCTGGAGTTCAAGTCTGCTACAGTGTTCCTGATTCCTGAAAGGTATTCCACTGTTACAGAGATATGTTTCTGAAGGCAATAGTGCCAGAAATCCTTTGCCAGTTCCGAGAGAGCTTTCAAGCGTGTACCCCCAGATTATTTATGTACTGGAATGCTGATTTGTTGCCCATCCTGAGGAGAATGGATCGACATACTTTGGCCCTCATTAAGACCTAGGTGGTAAATGCCTCCTACCACCATGGCAATGGCCGCCAAAAAACTGTTGCTGTGGCTACCTACCGTCTGCCATATTATGACCGTAGCCGGAATTCCCCCAGAAGGCTGGCAGAATTCCGGCTACGGTCATGGCGGCAGACTGCGGTAAGGTGGCGCCGCTGCCAGCAGCAGAGCTATGCCAGTAGACCGCTGATGACCGTATCATCACAAATGATATGGCCTGGCGGTGGTCCGCTGGCTGACGCTGCTGCTGTCAGCAGCACCGCGTCCTGTCTCCTGCCGGAGGACCCCCTGCAAGCAGGTAAGTCAGGTGAGGGAGGATGCTGGGGAGTGGGAGGGAGCGGAGGAGACCCCTAGCCGTGTTAGGGAAGGAATTTGTGGCAGTAAGATTGCCATGGAAACCATGGCGGTAGGCGTGGTCATAATCCAGAGGGTGGGACTGTGACGGCCGCCTGGCTGGAGACCGAAGTTTCCAACCCTGAGGCTGTTACCGCCCTGGCGGATGGAGTGGTACATTGGTGGTTTGGCTTGAGCCAAACCGCCAATGTCATATTTTGGGGAAAGGTACCGCCAGCCTGTTGGCAGTACCTTTCTCCAAAATACCGCCGTCCGCCAGGGACGTAATGAGGGCCTTTGTCCTTAGTGAGGGATTTGATCACAAAGGATCCCCCTAGGAGTTCCAAGCAGTTGATACATAGACTTAATTATTCCTATGACCATGTGCCTCCCATGGATATGTCCCTGCATCTGGCTCTCCATCCAAGATGACTAGAGTCCGATTTTATTATGATGTCTGGAGACTATTGCTGTTCTATTCCAGACTTCTATGTGAGCTATCCACTAATGGAGTTCAGTTTTGGCTTCGGGAGATAAGTAAACTATTCCTGAGTAAGTCAACCCTTTCCGGAGATGAGTAGCTTTTAGTCTCTGCAATGCATGATAATGAAGGGGACCTGGGAAGATAGCCTAAACTGAGGGGGATAGAAGCCTTACTATCCTGGCTAATTGACGAAGTGAAATCTTATCTCATCTGAGAACCTTCTTGAGTTCTTTCCGAATCTTGGAGAGTTTCGATGTTGGAAGGCTGAGTGATGCTGTAACTGAGTTTATGAAGAATCCCAGAAAGATAATCTGTTGGGCTGGGATTCATTCCAACTTTGATTTGTTGATGACAAACTTCAGCTCCTCGAGGAGCACAGCAGTCATGCATTTGAGCTGATATAGAGATTGAAGCATCAGAAGGATATCGTCCAGATACATGATCATCCTTATTCCCTTTGTATGAAGGAATTCCACTACTGGTCGTAGGAGTTTGGTTAAAGACCAAGGGACTGAGGATAGACTGAATGGGAGAGCCCTGAACTTGTAAATTTGTCCCTTAAATGCAAAATGGTTTCCATGGCAATCGTACTGCCACAAATTCCTTCCCTCACACGGATAGGGGTCTCCCCCGGCCCATCCGCCTCCCCAGTATCCTCCCATGCAAACTGTAGAAATCTTCTGTGAGGAGGAAAAATGGGAACCAAAAGGTATGCATCTTGAGATCCAACCTGACCATCCAGTCTTTTGGGAGAAAGAAGTCTCTCAGCACATGAATACCTTCCATCTTGAAGTGGTGATGAATTATCCACTCCTTGAATTCTCTCAAGTTCATGACAGGGCAGAAACACTCGTCTTTTTTCTCTACAAGAAATAAGTTACTCAAAAACCTGTTCAGGTAAAGTACTACCCTGCAAATGGCTCTTTTCTGTAGACGTTCTTCCACTTCTAAATCAATTAGTTGTGTCTCCTCTGCTGAGAACACCATAGGTCTCGGGCATGTCTTTCGGACTGGAATCCCATAGAACTCGATCTGAAAGCCCTTACTAACTGAAGGATCCATGGATCCTCTGTTATTGTTTCCCAGTTGTGAGCATACCGTAGAAGTCTCCATCTAAATTTCAAAGGAAAGAAGGGATGATGCTTACCAGAATTTCCTCTTGGTGCATCAGCTCCTCCTCTGACACGGTTGTTTTTTTCTCTGCCAGAACCTCTGGATGGATAGAAGGCTCCCTGATGACCATCATTCCAGCTGTTGTTTCTTTTGTGATGTCCTCTGGAGGGACCCTGTTGGTAGAAAAGGCCAGAGGAGCAACTCTTCCTCGTCTGGCCCTGGCTAAAACCTTAGCAGGAATTTATTTTTATAGAAGTTTGAGCCTTCTCTAAGGTGGAAAATGTTGCTAGAAACTTTCAGAGTTTCTTAACCAAAGGATCTCCTAAGAGATTGCCCTGGGCAATGGCTCCCACTTCTGATGTAGCCAGTTCTGCAAGTCTGGGGTCTATTCTACTGAGAAGGGATCGGCTGCGTTCTCCCATCAAAAAGCAGTTTGAGTTTCCCATGAGGCACATGGCTCTTTGTGCCCATCCGGCAATAATTTCAGTGGATAATGGGGTCCCAGATTGCTTAGCTTGTTTAGGTAAGTTGGTGATTTGAGTTAAAGGGACAAATACATCTAAATGTTTATCCTGACAATTTCTCCAGGATCTGTCAATGCCCTTTTTTGGGTCTTTTACATATTTACTAAAGCATGTACAAAATTTAACATTGATGTCATATGTAGCTGATACTTTGCCTGGCAGGGAAGGCCCAGGGCATTCAGCCCTGAGTTTTGTCCTGACTTCTTTTTCAAAGGGTTGATGAACTTTGTTGGCCACATAATCGGCCACTTTAGGTTCCGGAACTCATTCAGAAAATCTAGGATGATAAATGTCTGTAGTGTAAATCATGTCAGACTGACCTACATCCTCATCAGGAGAATCAGGGGATAAAGAGGTAGGATGCCAAGGTCTACTGATTTCCTGACCCTCTTCAGAGGAAAATTCAGTGTCAGATACACCTTCCTTCCATGGGGGACCCCATAGGAAGGGTCTAGATTTTCTTAGACAAAGTTGCTCATTTCTCCGGGTTGGTCTTCCTCCTGGAAGGGAAGATGTTTAAGCATGCGTGCACTCTTATAGAAGGTCTTGGTAAGTTTATCAAAACCTTCTAGGTGCCCCACATCATGCTTAGTAGTCTTTTTTCCCAAAGATTTAAGACCTCTAGGGCATGGTTTGACCTGAACGGGTTCTTTAAAAAACAGTGGAATACTCTTAACGAGTTTATCAACTTGGTCATGAAGAGGGGTAAGTGCTTAAGAAATGGCCATAAAAAGTGCTTGGTCTACCTCTGGAGGAAGACGTTGAGGAGGTTATTCTTGTTTTGCATCCTGAAAGGATGTATTTTCACTGCCATTATTATGGTCCATAATTATGAGGCTGAGAGCATATAATTAATTTGTCAATATCTAATTATGGCCCGTATTTATACTTTTTGACGCTAAACTGCGCTAACGCAGTTTAGCGTCAAAAAATTTAGCGCCGTCTAACGCCATTCCGAAGCGCCATGCGGGCGCCGTATTTATGGAATGGCGTTAGCCGGCGCAAGCAGACCGGCGCTGCCTGGTGTGCGTGGAAAAAAACCACGTAGACCAGGCAGCGCCGGCGTAGGGGGAAAATGGCGCTAGGGCGTCTTAAAATGGCGCAAGTCGGGTTGACGCTAAAAAATCGTCTTAACCCGATTAGCGCCATTTTTTCGATGCCCAGACGCCATTTAAATGACTCCTGTCTTAGTAAAGACAGGAGTCATGCCCCCTTGCCCAATGGCCATGCCCAGGGGACTTCTGTCCCCTGGGCATGGTCATTGGGCATAGTGGCATGTAGGGGGGCACAAATAAGGCCCCCCTATGCCACCCCAAAAAAATTGAAAAATAACAAAAATTATACTTACGTGAACTTACCTGAATGTCCCTGGGGTGGGTCCCTCCATCCTTGGGTGTCCTCCTGGGGTGGGCAGGGGTGGCAGGGGGGGTCCCTGGGGGCAGGGGAGGGCACCTGTGGGCTCATTTTGAGCCCACAGGCCCCTTAACGCCTACCCTGACCCAGGCGTTAAAATGTGGTGCAAATGCGGGGTTTTTTGACCCGCCACCTCCCGGGCGTGATTTTTGCCAGGGAGTATAAATACGACGCATTTGCGTCGCCGTCATTTTTTTAGACGGGAACGCCTTCCTTGCATCTCATTAACGCAAGGAAGGCGTTCACGCTAAAAAATGACGCTCTTTGCCAATACTTTGGCGCTAGACACGTCTAACGCCAAAGTATAAATATGGCGTTAGTTTTGCGCCGAATTTGCGTCGATAAAAACGACGCAAATTCGGCGCAAACGGAGTATAAATACGGGCCTATATATCTAAATATATGTAATCGTTGTAATTAAAATTAACAATTAATTTTTTTTAACATCGCCCAACATAAGTATAAATGGGTAGCCTCCTCGCTGGTGCACCTTAATGGGAAAAACAGAGTTTAATAGAAAACACCACTTGGTGGTGCTATATCATTAAACATCAACTGCAACACAGCGTCAGTAGCAAGGGTTGGTTCAGGGAAGGAAGTCACCTGAAATTAGAAGAATTTCCCGACAGGGCTTCCCCGACAGCTGAAGAGCTAAGAACAAAGCTGCTTCAATGAATTCCTATGTGTCTGACAGGTCTTCGAGTGGCGTGCACGAGCACCCTCACAGGACCTGTGAGGAAATAATAAACAACGCTCGGGCGAAAGCCTACTGCGCTAAAAAAAAACAGAAAACAGTATTAAACAATAAGCAATGTTTTATGGAAAAACTGTCCTAATGGTAACAATACATCACAAAAAGGGAATAATTAAGGAAGCAATGGACGTAACTGACTAGCAGTGAAGAAAGAGGGACAGAGAGACGTCATGCCTATTTACATATTTAACTGTGTTCTGATTGGACTATGATTGGACTCTGATACCATGGATCTCATGGGACATGCAGTCTGTTACTTTTTTCTTTGTGTTCTTTAAATCTGCTGTGTTAATAAAGTGAAGAAAGTTATGCTTAATCCTCGTCTCCGTTTCTAACACAATTATTGTTGCAGTGGGGAATTAGGCTAACCAGTCTCCAAGGGTAGAGGGCTGAGATAAATCATCGGGATAATCAGGAAACCAGGTTGGAAGTCTCAGGATGTTGTGAACCCTTGCACAAACTTTGCAAAAGACCCAAGAGACATTGTTAGCAAAGGCAATAAAAGAAAAACACAATCAAAAGGAACCCTATCCTAAAAGGTCTGTCAGGAACAAAGGCAATAAAAGAGAAACACAATCAAAAGGACCATATCCTAAAAGTTCTGTCAGGAACAATTCAGAGGCAAGAGCAAGCAGGAGTTATTGTTCCACAGTCAAGGTGGTCGAGACTTTTATCACTTTTACTCCAGGGCCTTGCCTACGATGGCACTGCAAACTGGGCACCAAGTACAACCGGTCTGCACTTGACTATCATGGTGAGCAGTCAAAGGCTTCTCAGGTAGGCAGTGTGGGGTTTTTGAGTAAAAAACTCAAAAACTCTAACACCAGCCACAATAATTACTTTCCAGTGTCTTTCTTTGTAAAAAGAAATGTATTTAATCACACATGTAAATGTAATTCTACACATACGAACTATTAACTAGCTACGTGACTCAAAGATAGGTGCTACAGGGGTTGAAAAACACATATATTCAGGCATAAAACTGGTGCAGGAGAGAGATCATTCCAATATGGTACAACAACTCCCTTGCCTCTATAGCCGATAAGCCAGTCCATATCTGCTTCATTATTAAGGTTCTTTAGAGCTGTTCAGTCCCACTGGGCTTTACAACACATAGAAGCTTAGCAGATAGTGACACAGTTAATGTTCAAGTTCTTGTGGCTCAAGTTAATGGAGGGATCAGTGCTTGGAACACACAAGCACAAAGTGTCTGGTAACTGGAGTACGGGTGAGTTCTCAAACTCACAACACCCAACACTATGGGCTGATGGCTGCTCCTCTTCCCACTCTCGGCATTGGTGCTTGATGTTGGTAGCTCAGAGTGGCAACAGCACAGGTGTGGCATCACCAACTATCCCTCGTCAAGAGAATCCCTCACATCAGGGTAGACTTGGGTCTTTGGTCACAAGGCTCAGCATCGCTGTACCTGTTATTCTGCCTCTTATCGATAGCAGGCATGTTGTGCCAGGCATGTAAAAGGCATTTTTTAGAGCTCTATCAAGTTTCTTTTTTTAACCACTTATTGCCTAAAACCAGAGACGCAAGAGATGTACTAGGTCTACCCTAAAAGATGCATATGGCTTCAGTGAGCTTCTGGTAGACTATATTGGAAATCAACAGACTCTGAGAGAGGCCTGTACGTCTAAAACGCCGCTAGAGCTAGGGGAGAGTTAGCAAGACATGCAAAGAAGGTGCAGTTTTCTAACACTGCTTCATTTCAGGTATTTCAGTCTGAAGACAGAATACCACTTTGATTTATGGAACCTATTGTTCTCCACATTGCCGGCGGCTTCAACATTCCTGGATTGAGTTGCAGTTTGGGTGGCCAACCAGGCCTGTTTCA